>NW_005871119.1:1382798-1591037 GCF_000147115.1 Myotis lucifugus | reverse complement strand
ATCCCATCCTGGCCTAATCACCCACAACTGCCCTTCCCTCTTGGCCTCTAACCACCTCTACCTCGGCCCCGCACCATAGGTTTGTCCAGAAGAACGTCTGGAAGGTCTCTTGGAAGGTCTCCCAGTCTAATTAGTATATTACCCTTTTATTAGTATAGATAGAGGCCTGGTGCATGGGTGGGGGCCGACTGGTTTGCCCTGAAGGTGTCCCGGATCAGAGTGGGGGTCCTACCGGGGTGCCTGGCCAGCCTGGGTGAGGGCTGATGGCTATTTTCAGGCTGGCCATGCCCCCCGGCGACCCAAGCTCCCAGCCTCTCCTTTTTTTCTTTTTTCTTTTTTTCAGCCCCTCGAGTGGAGGCCACGGCGGGCTGGAAGCAGGTATCTGGGATTTGTTTATCTTCTGTAATTTAAACTTTGTAGCCTTGAGCGGAGCCAAGGGCCGGCCAGGGCAGGGCGGGAAGCTTGGCTTCCTCCATCACCAGGGGCAACCCAAGCCTCCTGCTCGCTCCAGCTATGTGGCCGCCACCATCTTAGTTGGGTTAATTTGCATACTCGCTCCTGATTGGCTGGTGCATATAGCGGAGTGGCAGAGTAATGGTTAATTTGCATGTTTCTCTTTTATTAGTGTAGATTGTCCTATTTTATCTTCAAAAATGTTCTGACCAAGGTGCAGTCCAAATTTTAGAGATGAAGAAGGGCTAGATGACTTTTCCCAAGTTAATATAACTAGTTATGGAGAAGTTAGTTAAACTCAGGTAGTTAAACTCAGCTGCTCTCAATCATGGGCTCACACCCCTTTCTCTTGACCCCACTGTTTCATCTTACATTTGTGTGAGTGGATGAAAATCATCAGTAACAAACAGTTTAGTTTGAAGGAATCCTTTAGGTCTATACACAGGATTATTTGTGTAGGTTAAATTCTCAGATGTGAACATCTTATAAAGCATTGCTATTCTTCCATTAAGAATCTTATAAGTGTAATTTCCTAAGGTGTTATTTTTAAGAATATTTATTTGAAGTTTATGACCACATAAAAATAATTCTATTCATTGTCACAGGTCAGTGAGCTTAGGAAATTCAATATGCAAGCTACAAATATGGTAGACCTACATCATCACTCTTAAAATCAAACTTGATGTAGATTGTCCTTTAGTAGAGTTTTGCATCAATAAGACTAGTTAGTATTTTCTTATCCTACTATCAGTGCTGATTATGCCAGAAGTTTTTCCTATTTTGACATCTTGGTGAAATGTTTGCTGTTTCAATCAATGTTGCAAGTCCCATGGACCAGACTGTTTTGCTTACTCCAAACAAAAGAGACATTCAAAATTACATTAATTTGGCAAAATGTAAACTGGAAATACACATATATTTTCAAAAACTACTAAATATGAATAAGTAAATTCCTTTTCCCCAAAATAATATTTGTAGTGTGAGTTTTTCCTTCTGCAAGTTTGTACTGGAAGGATGTTTAACTTCTCTGAAGAAACTGTTAATGTTTATTTACTTATGGTGCTTGTAAAACTTTGAGAAGGGTAAAAGGGGGGGGTATAATAAATTATTCCTCTTTTCTAAAAAGAATTTGGCCAAAATTATTTATGTCCCTTATGAAAAAAGACCATCTTGTATGGGTATATGCATCTCATTCTGAGCTATTTAAAAATCATATATACCCACTTTGCTAGCACCGTTTTATATGCCAGATTCAGAAATTGCATAACTACTATATGAATTTGTAGCAGCTACAGAAAGCAATTTACTCATTGATTCAATAATAACATTTCTACCATTTCTTTGTTTCAGAAGACTTTTTTATTAACTTCCCTTACCTCAGATTATTTGTTGCCAAAGAAAGAAATAACAAAATAAATAAATAAATAGTACAATTGATATTACTTGATATTTGGGAGAAATTACTATGGAATATGGTAAACAACCAAAAACATATTGTCATAGAAAGTCTGAGAAACAGAGCACAATAAATAATACTTAAACAAAGATGTTTTCTTAAAGCTACTAGGATGATGAGTGCTTTTAAAAGACAAGTTTTTGTTATTTTTTTAACTGTGCAAGCGACTATGGGAAGAGAAATCTATCGTATTCTTGACAATCCTGGGCTCCTTAAGTGAAATATGAATTGGGAAACTAGGTAGGGACTCTCTGGGGTGAGGGTGAGGGGGAGACACTAAGACACCTGAATTATTCTAGCAATATGTGATAAAAGAGATTCAAATTTTTACTTTCTAATAAACAGAAAGCCTTTAGGATGCTAGTTAATTAGGCATTAATTGAGATGGAGTCGGGGGGAAAAGAGATATTAAAGTTTTGATATTTGGCCCGACCGATATGGCTCAGTGCTTGAGCGTCGACCTATGAACCAGGAGGTCATGGTTCGATTCCTGGTTGGGGCACTCGCCCTGGTTGTGGGCTCAATCCCCAGTGGGGGACTTGCAGGTGGCAGCTGATCAATGATTCTCTCTCATCATTGATGTTTCTATCTCTCCCTCTCCCTTACTCTCTGAAAGCAATAAAAATATTTTTAAAAAGTTTTGATATTTTAACTTGAGAAGATTGGTTTCTAATAAGCCACAACTCCAACAGAGGTACTAGATATTAAAAGGGAGTTTGGACTAACACATGATTAAATAGCCACAGTTTAGATAAATTAGCTATCTCTAAAGGGCAATAGAAGAACTGATCTTCAGGTTTTGAAATTTGTGATTAGTCAATGAAGTGAGTAATTGTTTAGCATAAAAGAAGTGATCCTCTTAATCTTTCTTAGCAGAAAGCCAGTTTAGAATGTTAAAAGGGGGGGAAATGGTGCCTATGATTCTTTGCCTCAAACCTCTCCATAGTGTTTATTAAAATTCTGAAGGTATTTGTTTTTTTCACTGACATTAATTTGGCAACCACATCCCATTCCATCTACTTAATGTGAATTTTGTGTGAGCGATAAGTTAACATCCTTCCACTGACCAGGAATACATGGCTTTGCTGGTGTTAAAAAATAAATGCTTCTTGAAAGCACTTGTAACTTGTTTAACGTCTTCCACTCTATTACTAACATGACTTGGAATGTAATTGATGTGCTTTACAGGGCTGTTGAGGAAGCTAGTGTACTCAGACGTGACACAGGCAGCTTGAACACTCCTGAGCACTGGAGACACCTGCAAGGTGAGTCCATTTCAGAATAGTGCATTTATTTTTTAATTTGTTATTCAACAGATAAAAATCAGTAATCCTAACAAGATAAAGTCAAGGATAGTCATTATATTTTACTTTACATTTTATTATAACTGAATATTATATTTATGTAGTACATTACAGTGTGTTCTATTTTATGTAACTCTATACCAAGTGAAGAGATGACTTTAAAATATATCTGGCATAAAAGTAATTACCCTTTGCGTATTGGATAGGTCATTATTTTGAGTCACACTTTATAAGTTACAGAAAATGAGATATTATGACTAATCCTTAATCCATTTTACATCTAAAGATAGCAAACATTTTGATTAAAAAATTGAAAAACAAGCTAATTATTTAGATGTTTTATCTACATGATATTAAACAGCCAGATGTCTGGTTAAAGTTCTTTTTTTTTTAATAGAGCAAAATGGACATTTCAGTTATCTTCTAAATTTAATTAAAGACCAATTTGATAAAAAACATTTACTCTGGAACTTGCATTATCGATTTTAAGTGCCTGTATTGATCAAATTAGCCAGAGGCTTTACAAATGGTGCACTAAAAAGTGGGTAGGGTGGTGGGCACATGGTACAATAAACAGATCTTGAAACAGGGAAACCCACACCTGAAACCTATATGTTCATGTTGACCAATGTCACCCCAATAAATTAAGAAATAAAATTAATAAGTAAATAAAAGTGTTTTTAAAAAGTGGGTAGCCTGAGCCTTCAGCTCCCCTCAAATTCTAATGTTATGGGTTGATATGGGTGCTACTACACCCATATCTGTGATTGGCAGAAGATTTAGGGGCATTGAATGCAGTCTCAGTGGGAGGTGAGACTATGTGTGTACACATGTGCTTATATCTCCCCTAATTTTTTGCCTAGATATTTGTTCTTTCT
This sequence comes from Myotis lucifugus, assembly GCF_000147115.1. Taxonomy (NCBI): domain Eukaryota; kingdom Metazoa; phylum Chordata; class Mammalia; order Chiroptera; family Vespertilionidae; genus Myotis; species Myotis lucifugus. The sequence continues at coordinate 1,586,946 of NW_005871119.1, read as the reverse complement.
CACACCTTTTTCATTTCCTATTTATATTTTTAAAATTTCTTTTATTGATTGATTTTAGTTAGAGAGAGAAAAAGGGAAGAAAGAGAAAAAGAGATAGCGATAGAAACATTGATTTGCTGTTCCACTTATTTATGCATTCATTGGTTGTTTCTTGTATATGTCCTGACCTAATCAGGGATTGAACCCACAACCTTGGCATATTGGGACGACGCTCTAACCAACTGAACTACTTGGCCAGAGCCTCATTTTTTGTTTATTAACACAGATAAATGGCTATTAAATCAATCTAGTGCTATCATCCACTATTAAGCTAGCTTTTGTAAATCTTTTAGGTCTGATCACAATGGTTACTTAAAAATCACCTGGCAAAAAATCTAGATTAAATAGCCTAAATATGATCTGTGTGTCTGTAGTAAAACTTCTCTATCTAGGAAGATAACATTTTTCAGTTGGAATATGGTCAATTTTAAAGTTTTAAGAAATATGCTCAATGCTAATATAAAGCACTTTCCAATTTTATGACATTTGCTGACTTATTTTTCTGAAACCCCACTTATATGTGATTAATGGGATTTTGTTCAGATTTAACTTTTCTTTGTCTTATTTATTTTTCAATGCTTCTTGCAATACTTTAGAAGCTTCCATCACTGTTCTGTTTTTTAAATCAAGTAATGTATAAAGAATAATCAGTTTTAAATTTCAAATTGTGATTTCATGCATGGGTATAAAATAAAAAAATATAACATTTACTTTTATTAGGATATTATTACTCAAATTCTATAGTGATAAGCATTTTGACTAAAGCTTTTGTTCTTATGTTCTTAGAATATTTAGGTATTATGACTATATCTCAAATCAAAAATCAAAGTATGTGGTTTAAAAATACTAATATGGTTATGAGGACAAAGGGACTGTATATTTTAAATCTGTTTAGTTCTTCAAATATCTAAGCTGTATGGTTGTCATCCATCCACCATACAGAATTATGATTCCATCTTCAGTTTATTCCTCTTAGATAGTAACATTTCTTATGTTAAGTTATAACAGAAATGAACTATAGGGAATTTGATTCAACATTCACAAAGTCACAGAGAGAACACTATACCCTTCCACTTAAAATTAAAAGGCTTTTGCACACCTAATTGGAAGCACTGACCATAAATATTGGTTTTATAAAATTGAAATAGAAGTTATTTTCCCAAAGCCAGTAGACAGCGTGGTATCTCCCTGAAGAGCATTGTAGTCTTTTTAAACACAGGGGTCCTCAGCTTTAAGTCTCTTGCTGTGATGTCTTATCTATCCATATGGTTCCCTTCATCTTTGGCCTTAGTCCAGTTTTCTTTCATTTGGTGATGATGCCACTTTGTTTTCTCTAATCAGTTTGGCTAATAAATGCCTAAAATATATTTTATTATATTTAATTGCACTAAGAAATTGAACTTTGATTACAATTAAGTAGAAAATATCAAATATGATATCATTATAGCATAAGTTGGTCCAGCATCTGTGTTATATTACATTATCCAAACATATGAAACAATCAAATTTCTGACTTGGCCATCCCTTGCAGGCAATGACATGCTGTTTCTTACCAGTTGAAATCTGTTTTATTGTTATTGTTCTCATTGTCCATGGATCGTCCTTACAATTCCATAAATGCTGGTGAATTCCCAGTGGTTTCCTATATTCCTTATTTGTTACATTATTCTAGAATAAGATATTACAAGAAAGAAGGAAGGAAGGAAGGAAGGAAGGAAGGAAGGAAGGCAGGCTGGCCGGCCTTACAAACCATTTTAAATCAGGATGGCCGGCCTTACAAACCATTTTAAATCAGGATTTAGGTAATAGCTCAAACCCTAGGCCAAAAACAGCCAGTTCATTGTTTTTAATGACCTGTTCTTTTTTTTAAGGTAATAAATTTATTGTTTCACTTTGACTATGGAAAACAGATTAGGATACATAATTTTGACAATTACCCTAATTGTAAAAGTTTCGCCCTGGCCTGTTTGGCTCAGTGGATGGAGCGTTGGCCTGCGGACTGAAGGGTCCTGGGTTCGATTCCGGCCAAGGGCACATGCCTGGGTTGCAGGCTCGATCCCCAGTGGGGGGCGTGCAGGAGACAGCCAATCAGTGATTCTCTTTCATCATTGATGTTTCTATCTCTCTCTCCCTCTTCCTTCCTCTCTGAAATCAATAAAGAAATATATATTTTTTAAAAAAGTTTCCCATGCCCATTTCTCTTTATTTTTATCACCAATTTTAATTAACATTATATTGAAATGCTTCTTGTATTCTTTTTTTTCTTTATTGATTAAGGTATTACATATGTGTCCTTATCCCTCCTTATCCCCTCCCCCTCCCCCCCCTCATGCCCTCACCCCCCTGGTGTCTGCTTATATGCATTGGTTATGCTTATATGCATTGGTTATGCTTATATGCATGCATACAAGTCCTTTGGTTGATCTCTCCCCTTACCTGCACCCTCCCCTACCTTCCCTCTGAGGTTTGACAGTCTGATCGATGCTTTTCTGTCTCTGGATCTGTTTTTGTTCATCAGTTTATGTTGTTCATTATATTCCACAAATGACTGAGATCATGTGATATTTATATTTCTCTGACTGACTTATTCTGCTTAGGATAATGCTCTACAGGTCCATCCATGCTGTTGCAAATGGTAGGAGTTCCTTCCTTTTTATAGCAGCGTAGTATTCCATTGTGTAAATGTACCACAGTTTTTTAATCCACTCATCTGCTAATGGGCACTTAGGCTGTTTCCAAATCTTAGCTATGGTAAATTGTGTTTCTATGAACATAGGGGTGCATATATCCTTTCTGATTGGTGTTTCTAGTTTCTTAGGATATATTCCTAGAAGTGGGATCACTGGGTCAAATGGGAGTTCCATTTTTAGTTTTTTGAGGAAACTCCATACTGTTCTCCACAGTGGCTGCACCAGTCTGCATTCCCACCAGCAGTGCACGAGGGTTCCTTTTTCTCCACATCCTCGACAGCATTTGTCATTTGTTGATTTGTTGATGATAGCCATTCTGACAGGTGTGAGATGGTACCTCATTGTTGTTTTGATTTGCATCTCTCGGATGATTAGTGACTTTGAGCATGTTTGCATATGTCTCTTGGCCTTCATTATGTCCTCTTTCAAAAAGTATCTATTTAGGTCGATTGCCCATTTTTTTATTGGGTTGTTTATCTTCCTTTTGTTAAGTTGTATGAGTTCCCTGTAAATGTTGGAGATTAAACCCTTATCGGTGATAACATTGGCAGAAATGTTCTCCCATGCAGTGGGCTTTCTTGTTGTTTTGTTGATGGTTTCTTTTGCCGTGCAGCAGCTTTTTATTTTGATGTAGTCCCATTTGTTTATTTTCTCTTTAGTTTCCATTGCCCCAGGAGCTATATCGGTGAAGATACTGCTTCAGCATATGTCTGAGATTTTGCTGCCTGTGGATTCCTCTAAGATTTTTATGGTTTCCCATCTTATGTTAAAGTCTTTTATCCATTTTGAGTTTATTTTTGTGTATGGTATAAGTTGGTGGTCTAGTTTCATTTTTTTTTTTTTGCATCTATCTGTCCAATTTTCCCAACACCATTTATTGAAGAGACTGTCTTGATTCCATTGTATGCTCTTGCCCCCTTTGTCAAATATTAGTTGAGCATAGTGGTTTGGGTCAATTTCTGGGTTCTCTATTCTATTCCATTGGTCTATATGTTTGTTCTTGTGGCAGTACCAGGAATTTTTGAGAACATTGGTTTTGTAATACAGCTTGATATCTGGTGTTGAGATCCTTCCTACTTTGTTTTTCTTTCTCAGGATTGCTGCAGCTATTCGAGGTTCATTTTGTTTTTAATAAATTGTAATTCAAGGCAACTTGGCCCTAGGAAGAAACTGGATTTGTTCCAAAGGTTCATACATGCTAGAGATCAGCTCTTCATGTTCCTTTAAACTTATGGCAAGGCCAACTTAGTTAATGCCATATCTTCCTTATTATTCATTGCTTGAGAAAAGTCAGTGACTGACATGGAAACAGCTGAGTGTATTATTCTAAAATGAAGTAACTAAATCATGAGTTTGAAGGTTGGATGCAGGAATCCTAGGGATGGATTGATATAATATATACTAGTAGCCGTGCGCACGAATCCATGTGTGAGTAGCTTGCTGCCGTTGGCCTCAGCTGGCCACCCGCCCACCACCGCTGGTAGCTCTCCGCTGCTCGTAGCTCGCTGCCCCGCCCTCCTGTAGCTCTCCACCACTTGTAAATTGGTTGTGACATTATGGAGTAATGGATAATTAGCATATTCATCTCTTATTATATAGGATTAGTTTTGACATGGAGTCTTCCTGTGAGAATTTAGAACAATTAGTCCCTTTAAAAGCATCCATACTTCATTAGATGTGGCCATAGTAGCCACTCTTCAAGGTTAAGCCTTAGTGGGGAGAAAATGGTAAATAGTTAACACAAATATTTACTGAGAAATTATAGGGGATAGGAAAGATGGGGACCAACATACCCACAGTACTGGTCCCCTAGGCTGAGCTGAGAAGAAATAAATATAATATTGTGATAAAGAGCCAGGCTGGGAGAGCATACTGGGCAATATTAAATGAGAAAATACAAGTAAATATATCATAGAGCACCTGACTCTTTGTAAGCTAACTCTTCTGCAGGAGCTGGTGTGGACCCTAATGCTTAGGAGGAGAAGACAGCAATGGCAAGAGGGAGGGGCCAGAAACCAGGTTGTGCTCCTCCTAAGCATTAGATCCCCTGACAGTTCAAATGATGTTCCCAATCTCAGGCTTCAGGGACTCCTCCCTCGGGTCATCTACCTTGAGACTCAGGCAAATTTAGCTGATTCCAAGTCCCACCTGAACTCAAACACAGGTATGTTCTGCATCTCCTTCCTCCAGCTGACTACTAGTGAGGGCTGACACCATGTACAAACATCTGTAAATCTGGAACTGCTGGAATAGACATAGGGACTTTTAGTCTCCAGGACAAAGAAGCGTATAATGCCCTTCAGCAGGACTGTCTGTGTACAAAGCTGGCAAGTTACCCATGATTTCCATGACAGGAAAGATCTCTGAAGTTAGACAAGGGATAGTATAAGGATTGAAATATTTTTCTAATTAAGACACCACAAAAAAACCCTCTAAATAATTTCTGAGTCAAGAAGAGATCTTACAGAGAACCCTCAGCTGGCAAGAGCTGGCCTAGCAGCCTCTGACTCTTTCACCCGAGTAATGCCTTTCTATAGGGTCCATCACTTTGATTACCTCTGCCAACACTAAATTCTGAGACCGGATAGTCTGTCTTTAGATTGTTGGCCTATGTGTAACTATACCTTTCTATTCCTTCATTCTTTGTAGTGAAATAGCATTTTCAAAATTAATGTGACTCAATACCAAACAAAAATACAAAAATTAAAAGGCAGTAATTACAAGCAAGACACCTCAAATGAAGTCACTTCTAAAGTCCAAGTTCTTGATCTTAAGACGTGTATGACCCAGCCCTCAAAACTGAAATTTTCTGCTCTAGGTCTTCCTCCCACTACCCCATCCTGCCTGTTACTTGATCAAAGTTTTCTAGCTGAAAACTCATTTTTCCAAATGTTGTAAATGTTCAAACAATAGACTGAGATAGAAAATAAATAGGGATGATCTTACTTCCACTAGGGTAGTCAAGAAAAGCCTCTCTGTAGAGAAAGTGTTCCTGGAAAAGGGAACAGCTTGTACCCAAACAGGCAAGAATCTGGTGTCCTGGAGGAACTGAAACAAGTTCCAAGGGGCCAGAGTATATTGAGGAAGGGAGAGAGGGCATAAGATTAGGCTGCAGAGAAGTCAAGTGTTAGATCATGTAGGACTTGTGAGGATTTCATTGTAATTGCAAGAAGCCGCAGAAGGCTTTAAGCAGAGGAATGACATTATCTGATTTATCTTTGAGTCCTTCTTGCTGCTATCTAAAATAGGGAATCAAAAGGGGAAAAATAGAAAAAGGGAAACCAGTTAATAAGCTTTTGCAGATATCTGGGCATATAATGATGCTGGCTTAGACTACTGTTTTTCAAACTGTGGGTCAGAACCCATTAGGGTCACACAATCATTTTGGTTATGTGACCAATATTAGTGAAATAGAATTATGTACAATGGAAAATATCAGAGGCCATTGTATAGTTTCATGACATTTGCTTTCAGTTTTTTTATGCATAAAAATGTAGATGCGCAAATACTAGATTGCAGTGTGAAGTGGATTTATCACTAAGCAGAGTGGTCATAGAAACCACTAAAGTGGTGAGTGGAGGCCGAAAGAAGAAGGATTTCATCCACATAAAAGTATCTTTAAATACTTGAAGATGAAAGAGGTCATCTTGGAAGGGACATAAAGGGAGGTGAGACAGAGTTCTGTGGTATATTTTATTTCAAGTATTATATCCCTATATTTATACCCCGCTTATTCTTTAAGAATTATTTATAATAACCTATGCAGAGTATAAATATAAGAAGATTGTACCATTAATAATAGAGGAAAATTATAGATAACCAGCCAGTTTTTTAAGGGTACATAAAAAATTGGAACATAACCTGATGGTCACCAGTAGGTATTTCTCTCAACTTTTGGCTAGGCATTTCTTTTCTGGATCATTGATATTCTCTAGGGGAGTTTATAAACAAGCGTAGAATATCTACAAAAAAGTTGCGTTCAGGGGAGGAAATATTGAACTGAGTGTCTATTAAATCTCCATTCCTTCTGAAAGGGAATGTCCCTTGGTCTTCTGAGGTAACAAGTCTAGCTTTGCTGAACTTTTTCACAATGTAATCTGATCTTTGTGCCATTTAAAGTATAAAGTCACCACCATCAACTAACTGGTTAAAAACTTGCATCATCACCACAATGAGTAATGAAAATTATAGTACCTCAGGTCAAATGTCATGTTTATGTTTTATTTTGTCTAATATAGGATATAATGACCTCCCTTAGGGAAGGTTATCTTAATCTCTCTATCCATATCTGCTTGAGCAGCTTAAATTTAAACTGTTATTTGGGATAAGTCTCTAACCTGATGAGAAGTAGATTTATACTAAATCATCACTGAAATTTAAAACTTGTCTTGGAAAATAAAAGGCTAGATGTGCTGGGCAATTAGCAGATGCAGAAACTCTTTATAAATCACACCCTTACCTGAGGAACTTTATGTTATGCTGATGAGAGGCAGACTCTAATAATATACCTTTTCATTTTACACACATGGCACACACCCACAATCTCTGAAAATGTTAAGATCCATATGTTCAAACAACCCATTTACAAATTGCTAGATGAGACCAGCAGTAATTCCCTACTCCCTCTGCCATTTAAAGAAAACAAATTTAGTATTCATCATCTTTCTTCCTCCTAGAATCCATTGCATCAGTTGTAAAAGCATGCCTTTCCCCTCCTACCATCAGATACTTGTCTTGCTTTGGGGTAGGTGGCAATCAAAGGCTGCAATTGTATTTTAATAGTAAACTCTTAAAGATTTTCAGAGTCAAAGAAATGAGTCTCTAATTGTAGAAAATTAACTTCCAATATCAGCTACTTTGGTTGCTATGTGAGATGCCTCACCCATTGCTTCTCAAAACAGACCACCCAAGTAACTAACTGCATATGCTAAATGTCCATACATTTTGATAAAGCCACCCAGAGAGCCACTCCTGACCTGACTAGCTGTGCTGCTGACTACTGTAAAAGCCATTCTTGTGCTGCTGGATGAACCAAAGATGTTCAGCAAGCATGGAGCTGAACACGGGGCAGGGGGAGTGGGGGGAGCATCATAATTTTCAATCTGTTTCTTCATTCTCAAACCTCACAATGTTGGACCTTTCTGCAGAACTTTAGTGTGGTTTTATTCAAGGAGGAAAAGTGTGGTACAATAAAAGCTTCCTCTTAGCACAGATAAGTCTAACAGGCTAATAGTTCTTTGGGTAAGTAGGATTAATTATCAGGAAGCTGTTGATAGTTCATTGCCGACTTATAAAAACCTAGTAAGAATGAGGTCAACTAAAATAATGGGTCCATTTATAAGTTTGGGTCATGTAATACCTTATTAAAGATCACATTATTTCAGCAAAGAAAATATTGCAGAGAGGTCTCCTCTAAAAAGAAAATAGCTTTTTTTGTGTGCTGGAGAGCTTCCAAACCACACCATTGCAAAACCTAAACACTTCAAACCATTGAAAGTTAATGTTTAACTGTCTGGTTCCAGTTATCGGAAAAATCCTTTCACCCTTGGTAATTGATTTTTGTTGAAATCCTGGTGTCATTTGGCTTTTAATCCCAATTATGTTCCTTATGCTGGGTGAACATACTTTCATTGCCCACGGGTTATATTTTTATATCCTACATAATGTAGAGTATATTCTACTTTGCTTTGTGTGATTAGGAGAAGTAATAATCAGCATTTTACTAGAGTTAGGGAAAACAGTAAAGTGCAGGGCTGGCCCAAGGCATGATTGTGAAATGCCTGAAATTTTTAAAGCCCTTGTCTCCTAATTTGTCATTTAACTCTTTTTGTGTCCTAATCTCTGTGAAATGTTGTTCAGCCAAGAGCTGTGTTGTGACCCCTCTAAGCATCAGTTTCCTCCCCTGTTGGAGGATAAACTGAGACCATGCAAAATATCAGGTACAACATATGGCCTAATACATAGTGGATGTTCAGAATTGTTAGGTCATCATTCTCATCTTCATCAACCTTTCCTAAGCCTCAGAACTAAGGTATACTTAACACGTATTTACGATAAGATTGCTTGTAAGAATGTTTGCTTTTAATAATTTCTTGGGGGGGAAAAACAAACAAACAAAATAATAATAATTTATTGAAAACTGGAAAGCTTTCCAAACTCAAAGAAATGTGTCTCTACCTCTGACATTTTAGTTTCCATGGAGGTGGAGGAGAGATGTGGTAGCAGGTTGGGGGAGGCTTAACTGCCCTGCAGTGATGTGACAGCTGCCTGATTATTAGAGTGACCTTACTGAGAATAAAGCGGATCATGTGAGTCTGGCATGGAGCCAGGCAACATGTGGGACCTGATCTCTCACACCACAGCCAGAGAGCCTATGTCCCAGTTCGGTCCCAATACTACACTGCAAGCCCACCTTTCTCCTGCCATCAACCATTCACTGAAGGGTATGATTAGTTAGTGCATTTTTAAATGCTGTAGTGGCTGAGGCAATTATAGGATCTGTGAGATCTGAAGCTTGCAATTATAGGGGCCGTCTTTAATAGAAAGAATGCAAAATAATAGATATAAGTGAATATTTAATTAGAATAAGTTAAGAAATCACCGCGAAGAATATATTAAATAAACTGACAAATACCACTATACTATCCATGTTTTTTATTGCCTTCCTGACATGCCTTGTACTGTTTTTTTCTCCTACTGTTTTTTTGGTTGCATATTCTGATTGTTTCCTCCTGTATTTCCTAATAGAAGAGAATTTCTTTTTTCTTAAATATATATTTTATTGATTTTTTACAGAGAGGAAGGGAGAGGGATAGAGAATTAGAAACATTGATGAGAGAGAATCATCGATCAGCTGCCTCCTGCACACTCCCTAGTGGGTATGTGCCCACAACTAAGGAATATGCCCTTGACCGGAATCGAACCTGGGACCCTTCAGTCCGCAGGCCGACACTCTATCCATTGAGCCAAACCGGTTAGGGCATAAAATATATTTTTATTGATTCCAGAGAAGAAGGAGAGGGAGAGAGAGATAGAAACATCAATGATAAGAAAGTATCATTGATCAGCTACCTCCTGCACACTCCGTACTGGGGATCGAGCCAACAACCCATGTGTGTGCCCTTGACCGGAATCAAACCCAGGACCCTTCAGTCTGCAGGCCGATGCTGAGCCAAACCAGCTAGGGCTAAAATGTTTTTTAAATCTTACAAAAGCCTATGCCTAAGTAAATGAGAGTCCCTGAAGATTTAAACTTCTGAGCTTCACAGAAAATCCAGCTCTGCCCAGAAAGAAATCGGAGGATAAAGGGGAGAGGATCTACACTTCCACATTTATGGAGAGAGCTCTTTTATGCAGAAGTACTTGGTAACGTGTAAAGGGGGAGAGATCAACCAAAGGACTTGTATGCATGCATATAAGCATAACCAATGGATACAAACATCAGGGGTGAGGGCATGAGTGGGGAAATGGGGGGACAATGGAGGGATAAGGACACATTTGTAATACCTTAATCAATAAAGGAAAAAAAAAGAAATGAGAGCTGAGGAAGTGAAAAAAAAAGAGTTATACATATGTAATGACATAATATCAGTATTATTATTAAAGTCCATTGTGCCCAAGTGTGAGGCAATATCAGAGGCAGGAAAGGCAAAATCTGGTTCCTTGGGGAATGGAGAAGGAATTTGAGCTGGCCTCTTCCTGAGCCATGAAGACCCTGGTTCTCTCCTCCCCTTTCTTCAGCCCTGCTCAAGGTGATCTGAAGAAGCAAATTAGAGCTTGGGCAAATTAGTTTGCCTCTCTAAGCCTCAGTTTCTCATGTATAAAATGGCAGTGATAATACTTTCTTACAGAATTGTGGAAAAGATTAAATGGACAGTGTACTACTTGGCTCCTCATAGATAATTAAGATATTATAGCTATAATTCTTATTGTCCATATTTTAAGTGGTAGCTATAAGGGAAGAATCAGAAGGGGGGTGTTGGATAGCTATGAGTCCAGGGATTCCAGATGGAGAAAACAGCCTGGAAGGTCAAACTCTATAAATGCTAAAATGGATGCTTTCAGTTCCAGCTTTTCCACTTTGCCTCAGGGCCCAGTAGCAACATAGTGAAAGTGACCATGGCAACATCACAGCCACAGTATTCTATAAACAGAATTTGTCAATAACCATGAGGCTTTTAGGAGGCAACAGTAATTCATATCTGACCCAGATCTTCCTCCTGATGTAGGCTCTAACTCTAAAATTGCATGAGATTTGGGAAGCATTTTAGACTCAGAGAGTTTGATATTTGAATAAGATCGCCAAACTGCCCCTGATAATGGTTGCAAAGAACTGAAACTGAGCACCCAGCAGGTAATAGGGGATCTGTAAAGGTTTTTTTGGATTCAGCTAAAGTAGTGTATCCTCAGGAGTCCTGGACACTGCTGCTTGGGCATGGCACAGGCTCTGAGTAGCCTGAGAGGTTAGGCAAGTGAGGCAACAGCACACTGCCATTAGTGATCGGCTCTGAAGTCAGACTATCCAAGGCCCCAAATTCCAGCTCTAGCACTTAACACCTTTACAACCTGGGAAAACTACTTAAATTATCTATGTCTCAGTTTCCTCTTTCTAAAGTTAGGATAATAAAGTACCTCATAGGGTTATAGTGAGTGTTAAAATAAGGATTAAATGAGATATTTCTAAAGCATTTTAGGACAGCGCCTGACAAGTACTCATTTCAAGTGCTCAATAACAGCTAGCTCTAATGCTAAATGGGAAATCTGGTGATGTGCAGCAGGTATTTGGTTATGTGGATCTGGCACTCAAGAAATACATAGTAATTTAAGATAGATTTTACAGAAAGGCAGCAAAGCAAGTAGAAACTGAGGCAATAGGAGAAATGACAACAGCAATAGCACCTGTTAATCTAAAAGTGAGTCCTAAAAGAGGACTACCTGCAGCTACAGAAATCAAGATTCCAAAACCAAGAGGCATTCCCAAAATGATAAAACAGACCTGCCCTTCATAGAGTGACATATAACTAAAGAAAACAAAAGTATCCTGACAGGTTTGACTCAGTGGTTAGAGCATCAGCCTGTGGACTAAAGGGTCTCAGGTTTTATTCTGGTCAAGGGCACATACCCCGGTTGCAGGCTTGATCCCCAGCCCCAGTCAGGGCATGTGCAGGAGGCAACCAATCAATGTTTCTCTCTCACATCGATGTTTCTCTCTCTGTCTTACCCCTTCCCTTCCACTCTCTCTAAACATCAATGGAAAAAATATACTTAGCTGAGGATTAAAAACAACAACAAAAATACAAAAGTAAGAAAAGGGGCAAGAGGAAAACAACCTATAAAACAGCTTTAAAAAGGATGAAGAGGGCCAGAAGGAAAAAAAAAAAAAAACAAGCCAAGAGTCAGACAAAAAGGAGGGGAAGAAAGAAATTGAATCAAAAAGGAAAAATTTATTTAAAACAAAGGTTACATCAACCTCTGATTCTGAAGAAGGAGATGATCAAGGTGAAGAGAAAAGCTAGAAGAAACTTTCAGACTGCTCAGAGAAGGAATATGCCCAAAGGCCAACATGAGAAAGAAACAACAGATAGAAAACACAAGAGGAACAAATGGAAACTGGGCAGTGGAATAAAGATGAAGGAAAGAAGCCAAAAGTTAAGAAAATGGAGAAGTGTGAAATATCAATGGGACATGCTGAAATAAAAAATTCACTCAAAATTGATTATCTTGATAAGAACAGATGTACTGAGGCCTTGGATGAACTTGCTTCACTTCAGGTCACAATGCAACAAGTTTCAGGAACACACAGATAATTACCACACTGAAAAAAATACAGAGATCCAAAGTGAGATTATCATGGAAAAGTCTGCAATGTTGTTTAACCAGTTTAAAAACATTTTTCTGGTTGGTGTAGGAGATTCTATAATCACACAAGTGCTGAATAAATCTCTTGTCGAACAAAGACAGCATGAGGGAGCAAATAAAACCAAAGATCAAGGGAAGAAAGGGCCAAACAAAAAGCTAGGAAAGGAACAAGCAGGTTCAAAGACTCTAAATGGAGGATCTGAGGTTCAAGACAGTAATCAACCACAACATAAGAAAGCAAAGACAATGCCAGCAGCAAGAAAAAGTCATCCAGTGAAGAGAGAGAGACTGAAATATCTCTGAAGGATTCTAGGTTGACATATCTGGAATATAAAGAACATTTGAGAAGTTTTTAATGGATTTTATTTGAAATATTTAGATAGCTGAAAGTTTTAAATTTTTATAAGCAAGTTTTGATATTTAAAACTTGATTTGAGGGAGAAAATATCTTTATCTTTGTTTAAAAGTAATTAAACATTGCTTAATTGTAAAGAATAGATTTTAGATCTTCTAGTGTACTTTGTGATATACTTTGTGCATAGGCACAGGTGGAAGGGGATAAGGTGCAAATACACATCTTAACAAGCCACTGCGCCACCTCACTCTCAGTTGTATTTGCTTTGGATTCCTGACCACAAAAGCTTATCAAAGGCCTTGAACTTGCCAAAGTGGATATGGCCCATGACTAGAAGGGGAAGGCACTGCCTCCTTGCCTTATAAATATGTTTGCACTCGAGGTCAAGAATAGTTTAAACTTTTTTCTAATATATAAACATTATATAATCACCTGATGATCATTATAGATGACAAACAATGTGCTCAGCATTATATTGGGGATAATAGAAGACATATTAGGAATAATATAAGGTTACTATAATCTATATATATAAAATCCTAATATGCAAATAGACTGAATGGCAGAACAGCTGAACAACCAATCACTATGACGTGCACTGACCACCAGGGGGTATGCACGGAACATGGTGGGTGTCGGCAGCAGGTGGCAGAGCGCAGAACATGGTGGGCATCGATTGGCCACAGCGGGATGGTGGAGCAGGTGAGCGGGGGTGCCAGATCAAGGTGGGGCACCAGTCGCTGTCATCAGGGTGAGCCTCTGATGGTTACTGAAAATTCTTTGCTCCCCTGCGCCGTGGTCCTACCCGGCGCTCGCACCTGCTGCCGGCACCCGGCACCTGCCCTGATCACTTGGCACCATCAGCAGGTGTGAGTGGTGGCTGCCGGCCCCGATTGCCCCTGAGGGCTTCTCCACCTCCCCCTGCTCCTGAGAGCCAATCGGGGCAGATGCCACTCGCATCTGCTGCTGGCGCCAGCCCCAGTGGCTTCATGCCATCAATGGGTGCGAGCAGGACTGGCACCATCATCATGTGGGAGTGGCGGCGGTGGGAGCAGGGCTGCTGGCAGGGAGGGGACCAGAGGCTGTGGCAGGAGGAGCCAGGAGGGGGCATGGAGGATGGGCCAAAACCTGCCCTTGTGCCCACTACAGACTCACAGCCCACAGTTCCTTTCAAGGTGCATGAATTCATACATTGGACCCCTAGTATTAAATAATAGAATTCCAGTGCCTGGTATGTGACAAGCACTGATCTAAATGATCTATATATCAACTGATTTCAAAATTTTGATGAGAAAAGAAACACTAGTGTGATACTAGTATTATCGCCCCTGTTTTATGGAAGAGGTTCAAAGATAAGGAAAAGTCACATGATTAGGAAGTGTGAAGTGAGGCCTATTTTCTGAACCACTACGACATACATTTTTTTCAGCATCTGCAAGAAAACATCTCTAACATATTTATTTGGAGAAGAAGCATACAGATAAGCATTATTTCATAGTGATGTAACAAAAATCAATTTTTGACTTTAAGAAAACCTCATAATATTGCAATTCTTATTCATTATTCATATTCATATTTACCGAGTACCAACTATGTACTAAGCATTGTTATAGAAACTGAACTTTCAAAAATGAACAAAATGGACAAAAACCCCTGACCTCATGTCCAAGTGAGCTGGCTCCATCTTTCAATTTCATACAATACTCAACATTACCACCATCATCCCATAGCTGAGATGAAGCCAATGCTTTCCTGTGTATAAAAGAACAACACTGAATCATTAGAAAGAGAATTACATTGTATAACAGAAACTACCACTACCCACTCTTGAAAGCATCCTTTTGGAGAAAACTCTGCTATACTGGACCATGGGTGAAAAATTACATAGGGGAAACAGTGAAAAATTACATGGTGGGGAACAAAAGAAAAAACTATATACGGGAAATTTTTTCTTGCAGTTTACTGATCTTTTGAGCATTTAAACCAATAATCCAGGTTCAGAGAGGCACTATTCATGATATTGAGCAACTCATTTGAAACTTTTCAATCTGTTTCCTAAGGATTGTATGACCTGACATCTAAGATCATTTTAAGTCTGTCTTAAAGGCAATAAATATTAGGAGTTAGGAGGAAGCCATAGAGTTCTACATGTTTCATTTCCTACCCACTCACAGGCAGAAATCTCACAACATCAGGTGCTAATCAGAATAGGATATCCTGGCCCAGACCTCAACAGCAGTGCAAATGGAGCCCCAGAGCTCTGTGACCTTCTCCCTTTCACACCTTGTGATACCCCATTCCCATCAGAATTATCACTGAAACTTATTTGACCTTTATTCCAAAATAAAACTCATCCTTCAGTCCCAGACATTGTTGCCAAAGAAAATACAGGATGCTCAGTGGACTTTAACTAGACTTCTGTATTTTTATGTGCTAAGTCTGACAACATAGCTCAGGTCTCTCAACCCCTTAGGAGAGAAGTCCACTGCATCCAGGAAGACCTCATGATCACCCAGCCTATTGTAATCTCTCTTCTCTCAATACTCTCTATTTTACTCCTGTGTTCATTTTCTCCAAATCTGACATGTTACATTTTATTTGATTGCATGTTGTTGTTGTATTTTCTGTTCTCCCCTCCTCCCAACAGGATGAAAGTACCACAAGACTAGATACTTATCTATTTTGTTTATGCTATCCAGTGACTATAGTAATGCTTGGCACAGAAAATATTTGTGAATGAATTTGTGAATTGTCTATTCATTGCATATCAAAAGTGATATTGCCATTATGATAAAGATCATAGGTAAATTGGATGATCATATTATAGAAGTAGCTGATATGTATTGAGCATATAATATGGACCAGGCAGGATGATAAATAGCTTATAGGAATTAACTCGATGCTCACAAAAATCCAATGATGTAGACCTGTTACCCCATTTTACAGCTGAACTAACTGATACTGAGACAAAAAGTAACTTGCCCAAGGTCACAGAGGGTAACATTGAGATTTAAACCCAGAAGCCTAATTCTAGAGTCTTAGTTCTTTAACTGGGTCTTTTCTAATGGATACTTGTACCTGCTGAGAAATAGAACCTGGATATGGACAAAGACATTCTTATGTAATAGACATAACTTGTCATGTTAATAGAACATTTGGTTGGAGAGAAAGATAAAGGAGTGAGGTCATGGCTCGGTTATCCTTTTTTCTTCACTTTGAAGCTCAGTCTTGATTGCAATAGGCACCAATCTGTCCAAAATACCATATACACATGTAGGATGTTTCTTAAGACTTTTGAAGGGATTTGTATGTAAGAACTGAAGCCACACAGATTCTAGAATAAAAGTGATATCCATTTTACTAACAATTAATTTGAACACAAATAAATACCATTTGAGTAGATCTGATTTAAATTTCTAGTTCCTTTTCACTTAAGGAACAGGCTATACTGTTTATCACTCACAAGAAAGAATCTCCTCCATCTTACCCATTCTGAAAGTCCTTTTCTTCCCCTTTCTGTGTTAGCTGCTCACACTGCTCTGTGCTGGGTTCCTTTTCTTATATCATGTATTTACTATCATTTTCATATTACTGTCTCAGCTAAAAGATTCCAAGTTTATGTTAAGGACTCCTTATATTTGGTTGGCAGACTAGTGCATTATTCTGGTACCAGGACCCAGTAACGACACATGGAAAACAGTAACCAAGGGATGTTACTGGTTAACTATTACTTGCTCTTTTATAGACAGTGCTTTGATGAGTCTTTTTCCAAGCATCTACCAATGATCAGCAATCTGTTGCCAGTGGGCAAAATCCAGTCGACAGCCTATTTTTGTGTGGCTCCAGTAGCAGGAATGATTTTTACAGAAAAACATTTGCAATCAATTGGATGAGAGAGAACACTAATGTTGAGCTTCAATTAAGTAACAAAAAATAATTCTTTTAATTAGTAGACTTGTATTTAAAAAGTGTACTCAATATTTTTTAAATTTCATCAAAATTGTGGAAATTTATTTGCTTATATAAGTACCTACTTATTGGCTTAATATTCAAAATTTATAAGGAACTTATAAAACTCAACACCAAAAAACAAACAATTCAATTAAGAAATGACCAAAGGATCTGAATAGACACTTCTCCAAAGAGGATATACAGATGGCCAATAGACATATGAAATGATGCTTATGGTCACTAATCATCATAGAAATGCAATTTAAAAACAAAACTGTCAGAATGGATATCATCAATAAATCCACAAACAAGTGTTGGTGAGGATGCAGAGAAAAGGAACCCTGATGCACTGTTGGTGGGAATGCAGACTGTGGAAAAGAGTATGGAGTTACCTAAAAAAATTAAAAAAAAAAATTAAAAATGGATGCCCTGGCTGGTCTTGCTCAGTGGCTAGAGCGTGGGCCTGCGGACTGAAGGGGCCTGGGTTCGATTCTGGCAAAGGGCAGATGCCCGGGTTGCGGGTTCAATCCCCAGTAGGGGACGTGCAGGAGGTGGCCTATCAGTGATTCTCTCTCATCATTGATGTTTCTCTCTCCCTTTCCTTCCTCTCTGAAATCAATAAAAATATATATTAAAAAATAAATAAATAAATAAAAATGGAACTGCCTTATAACCCAGCAATTCCACTTCTGGGACTATATCCAAAGAAACCAGAAACACTAATTCAAAAGAATAGTTTCACACCTAAATTCACGCAGCGTTATTTACAGTAACTAAAATTTAGAAGCATTCCAAGTGCCCGTTAGTAGATGAGAGGCTAAAAAAGCTTTGGTACATTTACACAATAGAATATTACTCAGCCATTTAAAAAGAAGGAAATCTTACCTTTTGTAATAGCATGGATGAATCTAGAGAGTAGTATGCTAAGTGAAATAAGCCAGTCAGAGAAAGACAGATATCATATGATTTCACTTATATGTGGATTCTAATGAGCAAAATAAACTAACAAAATGGGAGACAGACTCATGGATATAGAGAACAGACTGACAGCTGTCAGAGGGGAGAGGGTTGGAGGCTGGGTGAGAAGGGTGAAGGGATTAAGCAAAGAAACAAAAATAGACTCATGGACACAGAAAACAGTATGATGATTGCTAGAGGTAAAAGAAGGTAAAAGGGCGATAAATGGTGATCTAAGGAGACTTGGCTTGGGGTGGTGAAGACACAATGCAGTATAGAGATAATATATTGTAGAATTGTATAACTGAAACCTGTATAACTTTATTAACCAATGTCACCCCAATAAATTCAATAAATGGAAACTTAAAGGAAAAAACAGTATCTACTTATACTCAATTTGGCTTCTTGGCACATAGTGATCAATTCGTATTTTTAAAAATGGAGCAATTATTGTTTCACCTATTTTAACTTTCTATACTAGTGGCCCGGTGCATGAATTTGTGCACATTGAAAGTAAATTGATTAGAAGAAATATTTTAATATCGCTACTCGCCCTTTCTCTATAATAGAAGTGTCAACCAAATTCACAATTGACAATGACAGATGGAAACACACAAATATATATATAAACTTGCTTAATTATACCTGCTTTCTGACTTAGCTAAACTTTTTCCAGGCCAGTGAAGCACCCCAACTTCTCTTTCAGGTATTTGTCAGCAACACAGCAGTAAATATCAACACAAAGCAGATTATTATTATAGATCATGCAGGGAGAACAAAGGGTAAAATATTTAACTGCAGCAGTGTTTGACTATATTCTGCGCAGTGAGAAAACCTGAAGTCATTTTCAAGGTCCACCATTTCTTATTTCTTTTCAGTCGGGTCAAGTTTCTAAGCTTTCTAAATCTCTGTTTTTCTGCTAATGAAAAGAAAATAGGATTCCACCAAGTCTCCTATCTACCTACTCTAGGACTTCTGTAAGGATCAAATGAGATGAGGCACGGGAAAACGCTTCACAAACATTTGGTTAAACTGTAAAATGTTTGCACCTGGCTATAAAGCAAGCCATGTTCCTGGGCTGAGGAAACTGCAAGGAGGCTAGTTGCTAGGGAGAGAAAGCCAGGCGTTGCTATGTGGCATCATTAACCGGCGCCCACAGTGACCTTTTCCGGGCTGGGCTGGGCTGTGGGCTGCATTTTGCGCCATGGAGTCTCAGCAGCATCAGCTGCGGTTTGGTGGGCTGTTGCTTCAGGGTGGTGGCGGGGCCTGTGTCCCACTTGGGGGAAGCCAAGTGTTGATTTGTGGGCGCCAGGTCCATGGTGCTGTTTCTCTGTAAATGGTCAGTGCGGATCACAGCAGCTCTTGCGTTGAGCGTCTGCCCCCTGGTGGTCAGTGTGCATCATAGCAACCGTTTGGACAGTCGGACACTTAGCATATTAACCTTTTATATAGATAGACTAGAGGCCTGGTGCACAAAAATTTGTGCACTGGAGGGGGTTCCCTCAGCCCAGCCTGCCCCTTATCACATACTGGGAGTCCTCAGGGGATGTCCTACTCCCTGCTCCCTGCTCCCCTTGGGGAGCGGGCCTAAGCCATAGTCTGGCCTCCCTTTGTGGGAGTTGACCGGGCTGATCAGGGGAAGGCACCAGCCCCATCACCCTGCTGTTGCAGCCACTGCCAGTCACCGCAGCCACCATGGTGTTTTCATCAACACGGACTCCAGTCCCTTCACCATGAAAAAATTACAACTTTCTTTAGGCATTTTCAAGATGTGTCTTTCATAGGATATGACATTTCTTTCTTTCTTTTTTTATCCTCACTTGAGGTTATGTTTCCATTGATTTTTAGAGAATGTGGAAGAGAAAGGGAAAGACAGAGAGAAATATCAAAGTGAGAGGAACACTTTGATTGGTTGCCTCCTGCATGAGCCCTGACCTGGGCCCGGGCCAGGGAGGAGCCTGCAACCTAGGTACATGCCCTTGGTCAGAATTGAACCCAGACCCTGCAATGGGCAGGCCGAGGCATTATCCACTGAGCAAAACCAGCTAGGACAGGATATGACATTTCTTAACCCTCCAGCAGCGGACCTTCCTTTTTTTCTCCAGGAGTGTGGTAAAAAACCCTAGATCACCTTATTGGATTCTTATTACCCAAGTTACTAAGAATATTACCAGTGGCATACAGGAAGCTTAGCCATTGAGCAGTCAGAAAAGGTGTTTCCTCTGTAGTTCACACCAGTTGCTAGCTCAGCCCCTGCCCAGGCCTAACGCCTCTGGCTGAGTCATTAGGCCTGGGCAGGGGACCTCTAGTTCCCCATCATCACTGGCTCTGCCCCTGCTCCCTGTGATTGCTGGCTCTGCCCCTGCTCCCCACCATCGCCGGCTCCCTCCCTGCTCCCTGCCATCGCCGGCTCCACCCCTGCCCAGGCCTGATGCCTCTGACTGAGGCATTAAGCCTGGCAGGGGACCCCCAGATCCCGCCATCGCCGGCTCCGCCCCTGCTCCCCATGATCGCCAGCTCCGCCCCTGCCCCTGCTCCCTGCGATTGCTGGCTTCACCCCTGCCCAGGCCTAACACCTCTGGTCAAGGTGTTAGGCCTGGGCAGGGGATCCCTAGTCTCCCGCGATTGCCGGCTCCACCCATGCTCCCCGTGATCGCCGGCTCCACCCCTGCCCAGGCCTAACTCCTCAAGGCGTTAGACCTGGACAGGGGACCTCTCAGCTCTGATTGCAGGCTCCGATTGCCGCTGGGTGCCTACATATGCAAATTTACTGCCATCTTTGTTTGGTTAATTTACATACTCATCCGATTGGCTGGTGGGCGTAGCGAAGGTACAGTCAATTTGCATATTTGTCTATTATTAGGTAAGATAACTTAAGTATACTATTTTGTGGTAACATTTTTGAAATTTATATTATTCACCACACAGGTGTTTTGTTTTTATTGTTAATATTTTTCATTTCCATAACAAGCTCATGTTTTTAGCCTGTTGCATTCTTTTATCACAACTAATTTTCATTTATTTTTAGTGGGTGCCAAATTAATATCATCTCAGTGTTAAAAGATAATTCAGTTCTGGTGGGGGTGGTGGAGCAAAAAAAGGAAAAAGAGGGAACTCATGGATATGGACAAAAGTGTGGTGATGGCAGGGGGAGGGATGTGGAAGAGGGCATAGAGGGGATAAATGTTGATGGGAAAAATTAAATTTTAAAAGGATAATTCAGATCAACTAAATATAGGTCTCAATAAACACAATCTAGAATGGCCTTTCCTGTGGGACCACTGCTTGCTATCCACATCAATAAAGATATTAAGATGTAAGAAAATTAGAAAACTAGCATGAGTATATAATTATACATAAAAGGAATCCCTTCAGCTGACCCCAAGAAAAGTATGGAGCACCCCTAATGGAACTATAAAGAAACAATTATGATTTGCTCCATATTACATGTTTTTTAACGCCTTCCTTTTCTTTCTTGGTGGAACTTGAATCAGCAAGGGGAAGAAAAACACAACAGAGAGCCTCCATCCCTGAAGCCCTCTCTAAACACCATCACTGTATTTAGATTTATGGAGCAAATAAGTTCAGCCTGGACTTTGGGCTGTTTATTCATCATTGAGCACTAGGACAGCAGTTTTCTGCTTCAAAGGAATTTGTTAATTTTATCATGTTCTGCCAAGGTTAACCCTAGGAGAAACTACAGTTTAGGTAAATATAGTTAGCTGTCTCACTTTGCTCACCTATATTGCCTTCACCTTTTAAAGTTGCCCCTCAGTTACCAAAGATTTGTAACATAGCCCTGTCATTCCTGCCTTAGTTTCTGAAAATCAGAATCTACTTTCTGGGACTACCATCACAGCTTTCCCATAGGCAGTAAAATGTCATACATTTCTCCTAGCAATATTCTTTTCTGATATATCTCCTCAGGCAAGGGAAACAAAGGAAAAAATAAACATGTGGGACTACATCAAACTAAAGTTTTTTTGCCAAGCAAAGGAAACCATCAAGAAAACAAAACAAAACAAAAAAAGCAACAACAAACAAACTAAAAAACTTTTCAATGGGAAAAGTATCACCAATGATACAGCCAATAAGGGATTAATGTCCAAAATTTATAAAGAACTCAGATAACTCCAAGTTTGTTATTCTTTCTAAAAATTGCTCTGGCTATTCAGGGTCTTTTGTGGTTTCATATAAATTATTGGATTATTCGTGCTAATTCTGCAAAATACACCATTGGCATTTTGATAGGAATTGCTTTGAATCTATAGATTGCTTTGGGTAGTGGATCTCTCATGGGGGGTGGGGCGGGCAACTCTGGTCAGGCTCATGGATGTGGGGTGAAGGGCCCCACCCCAAAGCTACACAACTCAGTCTTTGACATCCCAATATCGCCTGAATCTGCCCAGACCTCTACACCAGGGCCCAGGCAGCTGACTTCTCTGCAGGGCCTGGCAACAGGGAGTCAGGAGGGTGGGGCTATTTCATTCTCCCAGGCTGACACTGTATGGAGAGGAGTGCTTGACCCAGGAAAAATGGCATCTGTAGGCAGCTGGGGAGCCTGGCATGGGGTTGAGACCCCATGCTCATCAAGAGGGACATTTGCAGTTAAGCTATTCCTCCAGATTCTCAGCCACATGGATGCAGGGCCAGCCTTTTTCACGTCTCTGCCCTTCCTGCTAGTCTCATTGTGCCTTCTGTAAACCCTTGGTTATAAGACTTCTGTTCAGCTAGTCTTCAGTTGGTTATTCAGGTTGATTGTTCTATATTTTATTTTATTTTATTTTTATTATTTTTATTTTTTTTGATTGTTCTATATTTTAATTGTAGGTCCTGGGCAGAGGTGAGTGAAACTTCTACCTATTCTGTTTGCCATCTTGGATTCTGCCCTACATTGTCTTTATTCTGTTACTGATGGACACAGGTTTGTTTTCATATCTTGACTATTGTGAGTAATGTTACAATGAACATGGGAGTGCAGATATCTCTTCAGTATCTTGGTTTCATTTTTGTTTTATATACCCAGAAGTGGAATCACTGAATCACATGGTAGGTTTTTTTTTTCATTTTTTGAGAAACCTCCATACTCAAGAGTACCTAAGGATTCCCTTTTTCTCTTCTCTTCACATCTTTGCCAATGCTTGTTTCTTCTCTCTCTCTCTCTCTCTCTCTCTCTCTCTCTCTCTCTCTCTCTCTCTCTCTCCATCCTCACCTGAGGATACTTTCCCATTTATTTTTAGAGACAGTAGAAGGGAGAAGGAGAGACAGAGAAAGAGAAACATATATGTGAGAAACATCTATTAGTTGCCTCCCACACATGCCCCGACCCGGGCCAGACATCGAGCCTGCAACAGAGGCCCGAGCTCTTGACCAGAATGGAACCTGGTACCCTTCAATCGCAGGCTAACGTTCTACCCACTGAGCCAAGACAGCTAGGGCTGTTTCTTGTCTTTTTGACGATAGCCATTGTAACAGGTGTGAGGTGATATCTCCCTGTGGTATTGATGTGCATTACCTGATGATTAGTGATGTTGAGCACCTTTTCATGTACCTATTGAGCATTTGTATGTCTTCTTTGGGAAAATATCCATTCAGATCTTATTCCCATTTGGATTGTGAGGTCTTTATTTTTTTATATTGAGTTATATCTGTTCCTTATATTTCTTGCATACTAACTTCTTATCAGATATATGATTTGAAAATGTTTTCTCACATTCTTTAGGTTGCCTTTTCATTTTGTTGATGGTTTTGTTTGCTCTGCAGAAGCTCTTTAGTTTTATTTAGGTCCACTTGTTGATTTTTACTTTGTGGCCTTTGCTTTTGGTGTCAAATTAAAAACAAACAAACAAGCAAACAAACCACAAAAACCACTGCCAAGACCAGTCAAGGAACTGACCTCAATGTTTTCTTTTAGGAGTTTTATTGTTTCAGATCTAGGGTCCAAGTCTTTAATTCATTTTGAGTTGATTTTTGTATATATGTAGTATAAGATAGGAGGCCAGTTTCATTCTTTTACATCTAGCTGTCCAGTTTTCCCACCATTTATTAAAGAAACTATCCTTTTCCCATTGTATATTCTTGGCTCTTTTGTAATAAATTTCTTAACCCTATATGCATAGGTTTATTTCTAGGATCTCTATTTTATTCCATTGATTTATGTGTCTGTTTTTATGCCAATATCATATGTTTTTTTAAAATTATTATTATGTCTTGTAATACACTTTCAAATCAGACTGGGATGTTTCCAGCTTTGTTCTTCTTTCTCAAGATAGCTTTGGCTATTCAGGGACTTTGGTGGTTTCATACAAATTTTAGGATTACTTTTTCTATGCCTGTGAAAAATACCATTGGAATTTTAATAGGCCTCAGATTGAGTGTGTGGATTGCTTTGGGTAATATGGACATTTTAACAATATTAATTCTTTCCATCTATTAACATAGAATATCTTTCTATTTAGTTATATCTTCATTTTTTTCACCAATATCTTATAGTTTCAATGTACAGATCTTTTACCTCCTTGGTTAAATTTATCCTAGGTATTTTATTGGGATTGTTTTCTTAATTTCTCTTTCATATATGTCATTATTATATAGAAATGCATTTGATTTTTGTATAATGATTTTATATCCTGAAACTTATTAAATTTTTTTTATTAGTTCTAACAGTTTTTTGTTTGTTTGTTTGTGTTTTTGGAGTCCTTAGGATTTTCTATATATACTGTGTCATCTGCAAATTGAGAGAATTTTACTTCTTTCATTTTAATTTGGATGACTTTTATATATTTTCTTGCCACATTTTCTCTGGCAAGGATTTCTAGTATTATGTTGAATAAAAGTGGTTAGGGTGGGCATCCTTGAAGCATTCCTGATCTTAGAGGAAAAGCTTTTAGCTCTTCACAATTGAGTATGAGGTTAGCTTTGAGTATGTTATATATGACCTTTATTATGTTGAAGTGCATTCTCTCTAATAACAACAGTGAGGCCTCAGTATATGTAGCGTTAAGCCATTGATTTGTTTTCCTATATAATCTTCCCTAAAATTATCCTAGGTATTGTTACATTTTTTTATAGATGAGGAAACTTATAGGGCCTACGTGTGTATGATCCAAAGCCTATTCTATTAACCTTTATTTTAATAGTATCTTATGTATTGGATTTATTACTTAATTTAAGTAAGTTGAGACCTGAAAGACTGGATTTATGACTTTTTTTCTTAGCATATGGACAGCATTTTAAACAGTTAAATGACAGTTTGCATTGTAATTATATTCACCTTTAATAGTGGCTATTAATGTAATTCCTAAGCATAACATATTTGCTTGATTTCAAGATTTAAGGGTCTCTTTAGAAAAACTCTAATCTATCTCATATCTAGGACTTTACTTAAACTTAAGAATGGCCCTTTCAATCTGAATTAGGAGATTTTATAACTCTGTTGGTATATGCTGGTAACAAATTGTAGAAGATTATATTTTCCAAGAAGGCTGAGCAGCCCACATGCCTCCATCCCACATGCTCCTCTATAGTGTGCTCCTTCTCTTGAATCTGTGCTGGTTTATGGTTTTCTTGTAACTAATAGAATGCAGTAAGGTGATGCATATGACTTCCAGGGCTAAATAAAAAAGTCAATGCAGCTTTTACATTGAATACTAGAAAGCTTACCTTTGAAGCCTTATGCTACCATACAAATATTTCAGCTATCCTGAGACTGCAAGCCTTACTGACATGAAAAGACCACATGTAAGTGTTCCAGTCAGTTTCCTAGCTGTGATGCCAGTCTATAGCCACCATCAACACCTTAATATCAATGGTGTCCAATAAGATTATAATATAAACTATACATATAATTTTAAATTTTCTATTAGCCATATTTTAAAAATTAAAAAAAACACATGAACACATTGATGTTGTTAATATAATTGATTTCACCCAATATATCCACATGTTATTATTTCAATATATAATCAATATACAACTTATTAATGATAGTTTAAATTCTTTTATTTTCATACCATCTTTGAAAGTGTGTGTGTGTGTTTCACTCAGAGCACAACTCAATTCAGACTAGATATATTTCAAGTACTTAATCGTCATATGTGGTTAGTGTCTACTGTATTGGACAGCACAGCTCTAGGTAATTCCAACCTCCTCCAAGGCATGGACTCTTTCCAGCTGAGTGCCAGACAATGTAGAGGCCTTTCCATAACTCTGACCCACAAACACATATCTTAAGCTGCTAAGTTTTGGGGTAATACGGTAAGCACTGATATAGAACATAGGCATCATTAGAAATGTTGGTTATGAGAACAGATGTGTTTTTGCCCTCTGTTCAAGCTTAGTAATTTTGGAGAAAGATTAAACCATAGAATCTTAGAAGCCCTTAGAAAAGCCCTTAAAGTCCATTTATTCCAGCCTCCTTACCCAGTGCCAAAGCCATAATGACATCATCCACACTGAATAATATCCCATCTTCACTTGAAATTTTACAAGTTATACCCACAATAAATATACTGACTTCTTGAGCAACTTTGATTTTTTTGAAATTTTTCTTTATATTGACTAAAAAATGACCTTGAAAATTTCTCTCCATCAGTCTCTTCTGGTCTTTGGTTCTACATATCTAATCCCTCTGATGTGACAGCTGCTCAGAGCTTTGGAGACAATGAATATAACAATACTTTCCCTGCACATATCACCCCACCTCCTACCACCACCAATGTTGCTTTTTCCATACTGAAAATCCCAAATTCCTCAGTTGCTCCTTCTAAGGCATGGTTTTCAAAACTTTAAGTACTAGAAAAAAGTTCCTGGCAACTCTCCACTTTATGACTCTTCATAAATCTCGAACTTTTCAATATAGTACTCAGAATAGAATATATGCTCCAGATATGGCCTGACCAGTACACAGTCCAATAGTCTTGTTCTACACGATGTATTTTCATGAAGGTAAGTTAAGATTGCTGCTCTCCAAAGGTATTTTAATGAAGGTGGGGCTCCTGCCCTCTAAATGCACATAATATCTTAGCTTCATACAGCACCTTAATATACTTAGGAGAAGCATAGGACTTAGCATCAGAAGGCCTGATCTTAAGTTCAGTCAACAATTTACTAGACATGTGACTTTGGACAAGATGTTTATACTGGCTGTATCACAGTTTATTTATTAAAAAGTGAAAATATAGGAAAGTAGCATTTTGGGTAGGTTTAAATGTAACAGTATGTGTAAATGATTTATAATCTGTAAAAATATATATAAACATTAGGCCCTTTTATTCTTAATATCAAGCTAAGAATAGGACTTGATGTTTATTTCTATTAAACTTTATATTCCTGGTTTTGGCTCACCATGGAGAACTCTCTGTAAAACTATACTTTTGTTGACTATACTTTAAGGGTTATTCAGTCTGGATTACTAAATCAATATATACTTATAAAGCATTTATTCAGTCTAATGCATAACATAATCGGTTCTCCTTAATGCCTTATAAAGTCTATCAATCTTTAAAAGTTCCTAGATCATCAATGAACTGCCCACAAGTATGTCAGAGTGTATGACATTTTTTAATTAAGACTTAAAATGCTGTTGTTTGTACCTTCTGATCTAGAACTCTGGGTCAGGCGATAGTGGCAACAAGTAGACTTTATTGTTTTTTCACCTAAATCACTCTGTAAAATCAAAGCGAGTACTTACTTTTAATTACCCTGTCAGGAATTCTATAGACTGTATATTTATTAGCATTTCATAGTACATACATACACAGATATTGTCTTATTTGACTCTCATCAGCCCTATGAATTAAGCTATCATTCTTCACATCTCAGATGGCTAAAGCTGACTCTTGAGTCAGTCAGTTGCCTGAGGTCACTCAGCATGTAGGTTAGTGCTAGAGTGCAGACCCAGGTTTTAAATCCAAGTCAACTTCTCTCCCAATTGAACCATTAAAGCAGTGGTTCTCAACCTTCTGGCCCTTTAAATACAGTTCCTCATGTTGTGACCCAACCATAAAATTATTTTCGTTGCTAATTCATAACTGTAATGTTGCTACTGTTATGAATCATAATGTAAATATCTGATATGCAGGATGGTCTTAGGCGACCCCTGTGAAAGGGTCGTTCGACCGCCAAAGGGGTCGCGACCCACAGGTTGAGAACCACTGCATTAAAGAAATAATAGTGGGCATCATCTTGGGTCAGTCATCTCTGGAACAAAGTCTTCCCAACAGAAGAGATTTCTGTTTAGGTGATAGAGACATTCCCTATCCACTCTAAAGAGTTAAATATTAGACCAGAGGCTTCTCTAAAAGACACTTTTTAACCTGTCTGTATATTCAAATGAGAAATTCTGCCATAAACACCAGGGCAATGGATCATATGATTGCAAAGTATATGTATGTAGGAATTTGGAATTTTTAGGATTCTCTAAGTGGATTGAAAATGGAAACTTGAAGTATTGGTTTAGTATGACATATAGAGATTTTGATCTTTAAATTTTCTGGGAAAGATGAGCTATGTGGGCAACAAAATGTTTGGTTTACTTTTTAATTGGCTCTTCTAGGATAATTAATCTGACTTGTATTTAATCTTCAGAAACTGCTTTGTTGACTACAAGGGTTTACATTTTCTGAAACAGAGCAGTTATTAAGATATCCACTGATGCTTTATATGTTAATGATTTAGCTTCAGTTTCACTTTTAGTAAATTGGTAAAATAGTTTTTTTAATCCTCACCCAAGGATATTTCTTCCATTGATTTCTGGAGAGAGTGGAAAGGAAGGAGGAAGGGGAAAGAGAGAAACATTCATGTGAGAGAGACACCTAGATTGGTTGCCTCCTACATGTGTCCCCACCAGGGCTGGGGAACCTGCAACCGAGGTACATGCCCTTGACCAAGAATGGAGCCTCTAACCACTGAGAAAACCAGTCAGGGCATTTTTTTTAACTGATAATATTTTTAAGTATATACTAGAGCCACTTTGTCCAGTACTGTGTCAATGCTATTTCCTTCTTCTTTTTGCTTTATTTATTTCATGTGAGATGCTTTTTGCTTTGTTTACTCACATACATCCTGGTTTAATTTTTTGGTTCTTTCTGATACATTTTTTTCTTGCCTATTGGCTATTTCTATTTTGCCTTTTTAAAAATTCACTGTCAGTTTTAAGTAGATTTTTTAAAAGAAATTTACATATTTGTTTAAACTCCTGATATTTCACTAAGTAAGTGGTGTCCTACCACTTATTTAATTTACTCAATTACCTAGGTTGTTCTCTCATAGTCTCCCCAAATAAGATTTTCTTCAGGATTTAATTTTGCTTCAAAGAATCAGAAATGACTAGACAGAAATATTATCAAGAAAAGAAAATGGTCATTATGCATTAGGGGCAGTGTAAGAAAAAGTCTGTTGATGATGATGTTAGCATACTGAATATTACCATTGTGATCAACACTACTACTAGACAGGTAGAAGTCCCAGAAACTAAAATTCTCAGGGTGAATATGAAAATAAAAATCTAAACACATTGTTTGCGGGTAGTTTTTATCGCGCGCTAACAGGTGGCGCGGGCCATTTTTGCTAATTTTTTGCGCAAATGGCAACGTTCAGTAAAATTACGATAACTTTAGTTTTACATATTTTTTCAATGAAACTTTTTGTGATTTACTATAAAATGTATACTGAATTATTTTCTTAAATTTTAAACAGACAAATACTGGAAAACTCACTGGAAATTGAAATAAAAGTAATAAAATATGTAAAAATTCTGAAACGTATAAATATGTTTCCCGCATACAATGTGTAAAAGGTCTGTCACTTTTTAATATTCTCACTTCTAAGGCTTATGTTAAAAAAACCAAAATATTGAAAGAAGTAATTGGTGTTTGACAGTAGGACTATAGTTCCTACTATAATACTAGAGGCCCAGTGCATGAAATTTGTGCACTTGGGGGGGCGGGGCCTCAGCCTGGATTGCAAGAGAGTGTAGGCCAGGCCGATTGACCCCACCAGTGCAGGATTGGGGCCAGGGAGGAACTCGGGAGGTTAGCCAGCCGGGGAAGGACTGTGGGAGGGCTCCAGGGCATGTCCAGCCCATCTTGCTCAGTCCCGAACAGCCGGACCCCAGCAGCAAGCTAACCTACCAGTCGGAGAATCTGCCCCCTGGTGTTCAGTGCACATCATAGTGAGTGGTTGAGCGCCCTTAGCATATCATTAGCATATTACACTTTGATTGGTTGAATGGCCAACCGGACGACCGGACACTTAGCATATTAGGCTTTTATTATATAGGACTAGAGGCCCAGTGCACGAATTCATGCACGGGTGGGGTCCCTTGGCCTGTCCAGCAATTGGGGCTGATCAGGACCGAGCGGGGGGAGGGACCGTGGGAGGTTGGCTGGCCATGGGAGGTTGGCTGTGGTAGCACACTGACCACCAGGGGGAAGCTCCTGCGTTGAGCATCTGCCCCCAGGTGGTCAGTGCGCGTCATGGCTACTTGCTGGTCGTCCGGTCAGAACGGTCACTTAGGCTTTTATATATATAGATAGTTCCACTTAGAGAAATAAGAGAACAGCACTGAGCTCAGCTATTTAATGTCTGTAATATCCTGTATTTGTATGATATTGTTTAGTTTACAAATATTACTTTGATACTGGCAGCAACCTTAAGAGTTTGCAGAGAGCGCACACTATTAATCCTAGTTTAGAGCTGAGAGAAGTGGAGGTCAGAGGGTCTGAACAACTCGCCAAAGTACACACAGCTGATTAGAGGAAGATCCAGGTCTCCAAATTCCTAGATCATGTTATTTCTACTATTTAGGTTGAACCATTTGTAAATTGCTGATACTAGAACCCTTTTCAACCAATCAAAAGGTCAAATTCATATGCTCTGTCAAGTGTGATTCTTACAATTAACATTAGCTGTTGGTGTTTTGTTGTTGTTTTTAATTGGGGGAGGGTGGAGTAGAATGAAATAGGTTTGAATTTTGTATGATTGCTAATTAGGTTGAAAATATTGGCAACCATGTAACTTAATTTAATGTGATTTTCCTCTTACAAAACAGGAATTCAATTACCTATTTGTAATAATTATTAAAACTGAGAAGTTATTTCTTTCCATGAGTAAGGTCTGGATGTTTACAGTATATGTGCTGTGTTTTAGCTATACACAATAATAGAGTAAAGTGTTTTAATGAAGGTTCAACCCTAAGCATATTTTACCACATTTTCCTGACCCAGATATTCCTGTCCATGCTCAGCTATCCATCTTTCAGAGTACCCATAGGTCTGTACCACTTCAGAAAAATATCAGAGTATCAATGTCACTTCTAGATAGCATTCCATCTAAAATGTGATTATGAGGAAGTAAAATCATCATATTTTTTGGTCAGACTTCATTATCCTGAAGCAGTTCATGCTATGCTAGAAAATTTCAAAACTTAGAATGAAGATAAAATTCTGCAGTTTTTTTAGTAGAAGGGTGGTAACATTCTTGTGGTTGGCTTATCAGTGTGTTTTTCTGGCTACCTGGTTCCTTGGAGTCAGGTAAGTGACAGCAGGATTACAGCAGCTCTGTGGTTTTTGTTATTCATAGTTCTAGGTTCCAGGCTGGGTCCAGGATTCTATGCTGTCTCATTGCCAACCTCCCCCCCAAATATTTTATCTTCCTTATTCTTAAGGGATTAAGGTTAGAGGTCTCTTTCTGGAGCTGCTTTCTGCAGAACAAGGGCATTGTCTGTATATTTGGGAGGAATAAGTTCTCTCTTTGTCTGATCTAAAGAGCAGTAAGGACCTGGGTCTTTGTCTGGGATAGGTGGGAAGCTCTGAATGACTATTAGCTTGACATGGAACTGTTGTAATCTGTAAGAGACAAACTTGAGGAAAAGATTAAAGAGACAAGGACCAAATAATAGTAAGAATAGAAGGGCTACGAGGAGCCCCAGAAGCGGAAGAAACCAGGTAAGCTAGGGTAGGTAACTTTTAATGGTTTCCCAGATTTGATTTGGATTTCCAGAGTATACTCCTTTTTAACCAGGTTGTGATAATTTCTTTCTCTTTTTTAAAACAAAATTTACATTATGTCATCTAGCTAGAGTCCATAATTGCAAGGCTCAGAAAAAAAAGTTTTAGTTTTCAATAATTCCAAGGTAAAGGATGGGAGGAAAATTAAAAACTCAGTTTAGAGGGCTGCAGCCAAACACTTTTGTGAGACAAATTCAGAATCCAGTGTAGTCCACAGTTGAAAAATAATTAACCAGACTAGAATCTGTTATCGACAATTGTGCAATATGGTTTTTACTGAAACAATTTTTCTCTCTAAAATCAACCTCATTTTATCAAAGATAGCCAAGACTAATTTATTGTATAAGCCCAGTTTTAATAAATTTGGCCTGTTATTTGCATAAGTATAACAAGAACAGCAATTGATCATATAAGCTCTTTTTAAGTCTGCTTTGCTGGAATTTCATAAGGAATCTACAGACTGAGCCTTAATTAGCCTCTCAGGGCTAAGAAGCCAAGCCACATAGTTGCCATCAGCATTTGCCTGTAACACCTATTGATTTGGGTGAATTTCTCAAGCTCTCAAAGTTCCCCAAAATGTCTTGAGATTCTTCTTTACCTGGTAAGACTGCTGTGACCATGAAAGCAAGAGACCAGGCTGTTTTTCCAAGGGGCTTTATTGGCCTCCTAAGTCAACTTAAATTACTTAGAGCTCTCTGGTGACATCCAAAGTCTACTAGTATGCATGTCTCTTTCAAACATTACATTCCAGTTAAAGCCCATCAAGAGTTTTCAACTGTCTTATTATAAAAATAACAGATTCCTATTGAATTATGCAAATAACCATATTGTCATGAAAATAATAATATTCATTCAGTCTCCAAATTTCCAGAGGGATCTAGTAGGGAAAAAAATAGAAATGTTTCGATGTTGCTTACAATTTACCAAATTGCTCTAAGAAAAAATAAGTGTTCTTATATCTGGAAAACAAAAACACTTAAAGAGATAATACTTCAAACAAAACAAGTTATAAAAGTAATAATTACCCTCAGTTCATTCAGTCCCATATAATTAATTCTTGTCTATCTTGAGCCTTTGTCAGCATTTCATGAATCCACTTATTCTTTAGAGCTTTCAAACCTTCATCTAGTTTAAAGGTATGATCTGAAAGTTTATTCTCAGAAAACTCTATTTTGGAATAACTAAGAGTCCTTATCAGGGATCTTTCTGGAGATGAAACGTACTTACAAAAGCATCAGAGTAAAATAATGACTGTCTTTAAATGACAAAACTTAAAATGAGATGGTTATAGATCCGATTATAATGCAATTGACAACTTTGTTTTTCTGTAAAGTCAGCAAGAAGTACAAATGAGTATTGTATCAGGATTTGTAGATTCCTGGAGATTTTTATATAATCTCTAGACTATCCGTTATATAATAAGACTATATACATACAAATACAACAAAATTATTTCCTTTGTTGACAAAGCTTCCCATGTAATTTAAGCATATCAAATAGGCCTAATTGGTTTAAAATTTTTCTTTTTGTAAGGAGAGAAAACAATTTTTTTCAGGTGTTTTAGGGATCCATTGGAACAACCCAAAGCCATTTCCAGATTAAGAAAAACATCTCCTTTTAAAATTTAAATCCTGGGAAAGTTGTCAAACATACTTGACCAAAAAGATCATATACATTATGAAACAATATTAAATTATTTATTTACTCAAAGTGACAATAAAAAGTACCAAACACACAAGTTACAAAACATTAGCTCTTAGGACTGAGAAGATTATTTTTTTAAGTAATTAAGGGTCTGATTAAGACAACACTAAAAACTGTTTTAATGAAACATAAAATCTTTATTTTCCAGATAGAAAAATTTCATATCTTATCTGGAGTAGAACAATAATACAGGAAAATTCTCGTTTTAACAGACCAAAATATAAACAAACTCTAATTCTGTATCAGATTGATTTTTTATATTTAAACATATTTACTTAATTATATTCATTCTAATCTTATTCAGCTCAATCATATATAAAATTTCCTTTCTTATGATTTTTCTTAATAAACCTTCCACAACTTTCCTAGTACCTTTTAGTTTGCCTCTTAACAAACTACTTTCCCTTAGCTGCCTTCAAAAAATGTACTAGTATCTCCCTACCTTATACCTTTTATTTCCAAAAAGTTTTATTCCATCTTAATTAGAATTCTTAGCATTTAAAAACCTTAATTTTAGTGATGACAAAAGTAAACAATTAGCATTCTTTAGATTGGCAAATTCATGATGCAATTTATAACTTCTAGAAACATAGGGAACCTGTTACCCAGGTTGTCACAGACATTAGCCCAGGAAATGAATGGGTGAGCTCAATATTGCAATTCGTTGCTCTGTCCTGGGAGATCTGAGGGGGTTAGAAATCATGGAGCAGAGCACAGCCTAAACAAACAAACAAACAAACAAAAACAAACAAAAAACAAGTTTGGCTGTTGGCTGCTTGGAAGCCAGTACTTAAGAGACAAGTATTGGGTAAAAAGGAAAGTTTTCTTTATTCAGGAAGCTGGCAGTCTGGGAAGATGGGAGACTAATGTCCAAAAGACCGTCTCAGAACTTCCAGACCAAACAGAAGAATTTTAAAGGGGAGGGGAGTGGAGAGGGAGTTCCAGGAAGCTGTGATTTGAACAAGACAAAACACAAACAGAAATAATCAGAAAAGGGCACTAGAACCCCACGGTTGGGACTTGGGTGTTTAACCTGAGACATTTTGGGTGGGCTAGAGCAGCGGTTCTCAACCTGTGGGTCTTGACCCCTTTGGGGGTCGAACGACCCTTTCACAGGGGTTGCCTAAATATATCCTGCATATCAGATATTTACATTACGATTCACAGCAGTAGCAAAATTACAGTTATGAAGTAGCAACGAAAATAATTTTATGGTTGGGGGTCACCACAACATGAGGAACTGTATTAAAGGGTCGCGGCATTAGGAAGGTTGAGAATCACTGGGCTAGAGGGAAGCAATCAGTCTGCCCACCAGTTGGCCACTCTGGGTCAGTACAATTGCAGTGAGACTCGAACCCAACTGTGATGGGACTCCAGCCACTTTCAGGGACACAGGGACAACACAGGAAAAAAAAAATGAACATGACAGGGAATAAAATCTGTTGGGGTAGGAGGAGAGAGCTGCGAAGGTTGGAGGAGGACTTACCAGTAGCATCCACGGTGGATCAGAAGTTCAGGTGGCCGCTCGCCAGGCCTGGCATGGCAAGACTGACTCATCTCCCCTACATTGTCCTGCTGCTGTAGGGACACAAGGGGTTCCATCTGAGTCCCCACAAAATGTATAGAAATTGAAAGGAAGCCCCAGAGAAATTTCCAGAGAGATTTTTATTAAGCATTTGCTCAAGCACAGGGAGGCAGCACAGAGGAAAGAAAAGTTCTCTGAACTGACTCAGGGACCGGCTCAGCTTAGCTGCTTTTATACTGAGGACAAAGTGAAAAGACATGAAAAGACAGGCGTTTTGAAGAAGGTGGGCTTGTGGAATTTTCCATGTCAAGGCAAGAAAGGAGAGCAGTTAGAAGGGAGATAAAATTCTGCAATTTTTTGAGCAGGGAAATGGAGGTATGGTGACATTTTTGTGGGTTTTTTTCTGGCCATCTGGTGTCCTTGGGATCAGGCAAGGGGCAGCCAGGTGGCCCAAGCTCTGCAGTGTTTCTATTCCGTATCCTTGGGATCCCAGGCCCATGTCCTTATGCTGTCTCAATACGGGGCTTAAAGAATGAAATGAGGCAGATATGTAATCAACCTGTGTTACCAAATGAAATATTTCATCCAAATATTCACTTTGCACTTGGATCTTCCTGAAGGCATTTTAATTCGTTTTACATTTGAGATTCTGCATTTTTCTGGATTCTATGTCTCATTTATTTTAAAAGAAACTTTAGTAGTAATCAGAATGGAAAGTCAATAACTCAAACTTAATGGAATTGAGGAGAATCTAGGAAGAGTTCTAGCTTAGGAAATTGTCCCAGTTAGAAAAATAGGGAGCTCTTGACCTAAAGGGGATGCTTGCTCTCACTCAGGGGGGAGAGATTTTGTTGCTCTGCTGCTTGATACTCTCCCAGTGCAGCACCTTTCTGCTAACCCAACTGGAATAAAACACTCTGGCCAGCATGGAGGAGCAGAGAAACCATTCCTCTTCAGTCAGTTATTTAGTGTGTCATACTCCCAGACCAGCAAGATCCACATCCTCTCCACTCTCTTAATGCCAGAAAGATGTCTTTATTTGTAAACAACATGTTCCAGGAAGTTCCATACACCTGCCATCAATAAACCACTGTTCAGTGCTTCGGAAGGAGTGGTGACTCAATAATATTTGTTCTGTTTCTTTCATTGCCACTGATGGAGGACCATTGTACAAAGGAAATTAAAGCCTGAAAAAGCAACAAATTTTCCAATACAGCAATCTTGAAAACTGCACTACCCATTCCCATTTGCCTCACAATTCACCCATAATTCTTACCTATTTCATCTCAAAGGAAACTCTCTGATTTGGTGTTTTGCCTCATGGCCAGAGCAAACAGAACAGCACTGATGATTAAAATGAGGGCTTTAGACTAGTCTGCCTGGGTTTGGATCCTGCTTCACAGTTTACTAGTTCTGTGACCATGGGCAAATTCCCTAACATCTGTGCCTCAAATTCCCCATCAAATGGAGTGTTAATAATATCTACTTAATAAGGATTGTTTGAGGATAATATGGATTAATACATGTTAAGCTCTAAAATAGTACATAGCATATGGAAGGTGCCTAATATGGATCTGTCCCTATCATTAGTTCAGGTACCCAACCGTCCAAGTGATATATTTATCTTCAGAAAGACAACACTCCTATGTAACCATATCTCCTCTCATAGATCATAGCTAGAGGTTATAAATCAAAGGTCACCTCAGTTCCTTATTTAGAGTGGGAGCAGCACAATGTACTGAAAGAGCTCTATTCTGCAAGTGAAAAGACCAGATTTTAATCCATGTTTGCTTTTGACTCGCTATGTCTTGGGCAGGTTTCTTTACCTTTCTGTCTTCAGGTTTTTGAACTATCAAAAGTAAGGGGGGAAAAAAATAAGGGAATTTTTCTAAGACCTACACAGACTGGCTATACTACAATTGCTTGGCCTTTGAGGGGTAAAGGGGAAACCTGAATGGTTGGGTAAATTGGAAACAATTTATTAGGTGACCATTTGTGTGCATATTCAGTTGTGGGTCCTGGCTGGGGATATGGATGTGAACAAGACGGACAAGAATGCTATCCCTCCCCCCACCCCCCTCCAGGGTTTACATTCTAGAGAAGAGAGTCTATCAATCAATAGTATAAAAACAGATAAATTAGAAAATTCCAGATCGATAAATGCTATGAGGAAATTAACACAGGGCAAAGGGATATGGAGGGATACTTTAGTTTGGGTGGTCTGGAAAGTTATCTCCAAGATGTCATTTGAGAGCTGAAGGCCAAGAAGACAGCCACGTGAAGGTAAGGAGAAGAGTATTCCAAGCAGAGGGAACAGTGGTTCAAGCCACATGGCAGGAATATTTGGAAACGAGAAAGACAAAGAATATGGGAGAGAGTGGAAAGAGATGAGGCCCAGAGGTGAAGCAGACACCTGTTACCTTCATAGCCATGATAAGGAATTAAGGTTTTATTATAAATGTAGATGAAATCAATGGAAATTTTTAAACAGGAGGACTTGATGACTTATTCTGACTTGTGGTTTATAGTGGATATTTTAAAATGAGGACTGGTTCCAGAAACCTCACTGAGTGGAGGTGAGGCATTCATGATTTTCTGACCAGAGGGATGTATTGTTTACCATATTAACTCACTGGTTCTGAGTCCTTATTTCAATTAGCTCTTAATTGGAAGGACATTCAGGCAAGTCATATAATTCATGATTGACTTCTTTAGAATAGGAAAAATAAGAATTGAAGTGTTTTCTCACCCTAAGTTTGGAGGTATGACAAGAAGAACTGAGATTACAGATAAGAAAACCCTTTGGGTTGCTTTAGTGTGTCATACACATTTTCTAGTTAATATTTTAAAGTGTTCCATATTCCTATGAGAATTGGGAGAAAAGAATGCAAAGATGGGATATAGAGTAGACATCTTCAGTAGGAGGACATTAAAAACATAGACTTGGGAGCCAAACTAGCAAGTTGGTATCTCTGCAATCCTGAATTTACCTTAACCCCATCTGTAAAATGGGAATAATAATAGTGTTGATAATACCTAACTCAGAGCATTAGTGTGGCTATGAAATGGAATAATGCCCAAATAAAGTGCTTAAAGCAGTACTTTGTACTTAGTAAATTGCCAGTTAATAACAATTTCTCTTTTTGGGCTCTCCATCATCTATCCTTCCTACTCCATTTCCATTTTGGAGGACTCCCATAGGACTGTGTTATGGATGCCCTACTTTCATTAAGGACACTTTTACTAAACTCCTCCTCCAAGAAACAGAAAGACAGATAATCCCACCACACATGGTTAGGACATCAAGAATAGTCCTGGCCACACTTTGTTATTCAAATAGAATTATTTGAATATATACAATTTCTTCTCTCAATTGCTAGCTATTGGAAAATAGGAATAATGTATTACTTTAAAATTAATATTTGATATATATTTAACTCACTAATATAATCTCCTTTAAGAATGAAAACATTGTAGATAATAGCTAAAGCTACGTTTAACAACTACCTTTAATCTTGATCCCCTTTACTCCTTGAAGTTAACTAGCATCATCCGGTTGGTATAGGGTCATCAAGTATCACTTGTTGTCATCATATAACCCAGCTCCAATGTGAACAGTACTACTGCCACTATGCAGTAGGAGGGCCTATTTTGGAAGGCATTCTTTCACGGTGGTTTGCTGTGCATCTGATGAGTATGGAGAAAATATATCATATTATGTGTGTTTACATGGAAGTACCATACCGGATATATCACTTTGCATATTAACATCATGTCTTAGAGATCTTTCCACATATAAATCTGCCTCCCTCTTTATAAATAATGAATGCTTTTACTATTGTATGGATATCTTGTAGTTTATTTTGCCAGTCTTTTATTAATGGCATTTGGGTCATTTCTGAATTTTCAGTATTATAAACAATACCTCAGTGAACATTTTGGTACATGTCCCATTGGGTTCAGGTATACTTTCCGAACTGTATAAGAATCACTGGCTTTCTCATTTATGGTGTGTGCCCCTCACACATTGCCTAGCACAAAACCTGGCTTGCAATAAGCCCTTAGTAGATATTTTTAGACTGTTATGAATGATGCTAGCTCATGCCACCCCCTTCCAGTATATGTTCCCCAAATGGGAATCTAGTGCAGAGACAATGTGAGCTAAGACCCATGCTTCCTGTGATGAGAACAGAGGCCCTTCGTTAATTCTAGAAAAGTCTTGGAAGTCTTCACACTAGAGAACACAATCAGATCCAATATTAGCCATCATTTTTAAAAGACCCCCTTGGAACAGACAGAAAACAAAATTAAATTAACCCCAAAGAGGTGTCACTTCTAATAGAAGCAATAGAGCTCTTTTTTCTTACAGCAATCAAACTTATAAACATCCTTTTCTGGAATCCAAATGCCTCCTGAATTATTGTCTCCATCATAAACACCAAATGATATTTATGTAGCCCATCTGCTCCACAATTTCCATACACTTCATATGACTTTATTCATTCACAGCATTCACAGCAGTGGCATGTTAATAGAAAACGCTGAATGATGGGTCATTGCTCATGGGAAACATAGTGAATTTCACTAACCCCTGTGGTCATGATTCAATGCATCACCCTGTATGAGGAAGCAGACCTGTGGAGAGGAAACCACAAAGACGACAAATTAATGCAAAGCTCTGTGATCCAAAGTTAAGGTCATTTTTAATGGAATAAAAAGGCACTCCAGGGTTTTAGTTATTATACTACAATCACATGCCACTGTGCCCTCAACTGTAATTAGAACACAATAATACACATCCTGGGATGTTTTCCTTAAGTGGTACTGAAAGCTGGGGCAGGGATGAAAAAGGGCTATTTGTCAAGTAAGTACTAAGTTGTTGTTTTTAAACAGTCAAATGCAACATTGATGAAAAAAATCCATTTTGTTTTTTTATTACAATTTCTAGTTTTACTTTGATTGTCCCTACATCTGCTGGTCAGTAGGCCCAAAGAATCCTTCCCCTAAATAATAGTATTAATGAGCTTCTTTCTGTGTGATTTCAGACAGTTTCATGAGGCCATTTCTTATTTTAGAGGCCAGATAGTTTTACTATGAGCTCCTTGGTGGTAGAGATCATATCGTGCTTTTCTTGGACGGGATAGCAGAGGAAGTGTT
This sequence comes from Myotis lucifugus, assembly GCF_000147115.1. Classification (NCBI taxonomy): domain Eukaryota; kingdom Metazoa; phylum Chordata; class Mammalia; order Chiroptera; family Vespertilionidae; genus Myotis; species Myotis lucifugus. The sequence continues at coordinate 1,546,701 of NW_005871119.1, read as the reverse complement.
CATGGAACTAACTGGGTCCCTTACTCAAGGTTTGCCATTTCTGGGAGCATGTGAGAATAATGTATACACAAGTTCTCTAACTGCTCCAGCTTCTAGTGATTTTCAAGTTATGCTATGATGTACATCTTTCATGAAGCATCTTTTTTTTTAAGAAGTGAGTCAGGTTTTTTCCTCATATCCCAATATCCCTAACTTGAAGATTGAAGTGTCCAGATTTATTATAACCTATCATAAAGAATGAGCTAGTATATTCTTTGGACTGTGAGGTCTTCTCTGTGAATATAGATTCTGTACATTAGCATTATCATCCTTCATTCTAAGTTACTTGTTTCTTGTCCATATTTCTTAAGCTAAACATAATTGAGGCTAGAAGACAGAAGAGCCTCTACAAACAGATACTTCTTATAAGTAATCTTATTCCACTCAGCCTCTGTCTAGAAGCATGGCTACTCCTGACATATGTGACTGTCTAAAAGGTTCTACTGAGCCAGACTATAAAGTTCTCAGAAATTACATACTCTGTTTCTTCACAGGAAATTATGATTTTCCCAGGTGGTGAGGGATAGATTAACAGAAGCATTTGGGGATATGTTATTCTGAATCCTTTCTCAGTTATAATTGTTTGTTTGTTTGTTTGAAGGATGAGAGGAAGGAAAAAAGGCTGGACATAAGTCAGGTTGAAGGGGACTAGAAAAGAGAGGATATGAGAAATTACAGTCAAGAGAGAGAACAAAGTGTGTGGAAACATATGAGTTAAATGTTTCCTCTCTGGGGGAAAATAAAGAAATGGGAAAAGAAAGAGGAAAATCTTTACTAAGTTTAAAAGAAAATTATTTTAATTTTTATTTCTATTTGCATAATACTATAGTCAGAAAGAATTCAGTTAGTGGCTGTAATTTTTTCATTAAAAATGTAAGTTGCTAAGTCATAATTAGAAGGATTTGTAAAGTTCTCTAGGAATAAAGTTGATAATCCCAAGGAAAATTGATTATTTTTTAAGAGAATGTAAACAAAATAGAAAAGTGGACTAAAGGAGAGATTGGATGGTCCAAGAAACAAATAATTACATAGGAAATGAAGAGAGATATCAAAGAGAGATATCTCCTCACTCTAGGTACCTGATCCAATTGGATGTCTGAGTAGTTTTTTCCCCCAAAATATTCCCTGAATAAATAATTCTCAAGCTACTTAATTGGTTTAAGATAATAGAGAATGAAGAAAAGCTTTGTAGTGCATTGATATGTAATTAGCAAAACCTCATTGTAGTATGTTTCACATATGAATTAATGTAAAAATAAATAAAAAATATTAGCATGATGTGACAAAATAAAATGTTATCTGGCTACATATTTATTCTCTAAGTCCAAGGATTTTATATTAGGATATCTTTTATTGTAAATAATCTATATCAGTGGTCGCTAACCTTTCAGACCTCACAGACCACCAGTGGTCCGCGGGCAACTGGTTGGCAACTGCTGCTCCAAAGGTTTCCCTAAACCAGCAGCTGCCAACCTTTCGGACCTCATGGACCACCAGTGGTCTGCAGACCACCAGTTGGCGACTGCTGATATATATATATAAAAGCCTAAGCAATTGTTACGGTGGAACAACCAGAATGACCAGTCGCTGTGATGTGCACTGAGCAGGCAGGAAGGCAGGGAAGCAGTTAGGGGCGAGCTGTCCTGGATTGTGAGAGGGATGTCTGACTGCTGGTTTAGGCCCGAGTCCTTAGAGACAACCCCTCCTGTGCACGAATTTTGTGCACTGGACCTCTAGTTAATATATAATTATATTATTTCTCTTACCTACAGTTATTCTAGATGTGATTAACTATGCATTCAGAGGAGAACATGATATAGGAGGTATAAAATTGGAAAAGTGAAGATTAAATTATCAGTATTTACATATGGAATGATTATTTTCCCTTCCTGGAAAACCTATATAAAGTGGCCTTTAAAAATATGCTAGAACTAATAAGAAAATTCAGCCTGGCTGGTGTGGCTCAATGGTTGAGCGTCAACCTATGAACCAGGAGGTCACGGTTCAGTTTCCGATCTGGACACATGCCCAGGTTGTGGGCTTGATCCTCAGTGGGGGGTGTGCAGGAGGCAGCTGATCAGTGATTTTCTCTCATTATTGACATTTCTAGCTCTCTCTCCCTCTCCCTTACTCTCTGAAACCAATAAAAGTATATTTTTAAAAAAGAAAAAGAAAATTCAGCAAGGTGACTTGTTACAAATTTAATACATTTTCCCATAACCATACAGAAAACATAAAATGAAAAATTATTAGTTCATAATAGTACCCCAAAATAAAGTGAATTTAGCAAGTAATATATAATACTTCTTTCCTGAGAGGCTGAATGAAAATTTTCATATTAAAAACAGGTTATTTCCAAACAAATTTAAACATTTTGCTAATTGTAATAAAAGTCCTCATATCCCAATGTGACTTTTTGATACTTGATCAAATAGTGATGGTGGATTTAACTTACAGATTATAAAAATGTATCTCAAAGTCAATATTTAATAAAATAGAATGATATTGGTACAGGAATAGAAAAAGAGACCAATGAAAGAGAAAAATAAATTCAAAACACACTCAAATGTAAGAATTTGGTATGTGAAAAAGGTAGTACTTCAGTGGGGAAAGACAACATATTCTGTTATGGAGTTAGGACCACTGGCTAATCTTGGTGAAGAATAAGTTAGTTCTTTACCTAACCTATTTTCTTACTTTGAAATTAATTCCAAATGTATAATTATGTGATTAAAAGAAAGAAAAAAAGAAAAGAAAGATTATAAAAATTAGTATCTAAAAACACTGGTAAATTATATAATTTTCACACGTGGAAAGCCTTTATAAACATAAAGTTTAGTGCAAAAACCATAAAGGGAAAATGGGTGTTAGATTTGTCTGTATAACAGTTTGAAATGTATGTATGTCAAAAAGCATTTTTTTAAATGTTAAAAGGCAAATCACTAGTTATGAACATTTTTGCAACATACTTGACAATATTTCTTTTATATGTATAAATAACGCACACAAACAAATATTTTGAATCAGTAAGAACAATAAAAATCCCCATACAAATGTAGGGAAAGTCATACATAAGAAATTCATGAGGAAATGCATATAGTCAAAATGTAAGTTAAAACACAAGATACCAGTTTTGACTTTCAGGTTGGCAATAATTAAGAAGGATGATACTCATGTTATTGCAAGATTGGAGAATGGGCCTGCTCACATAATTCTGGTGTGAATGACTGGAATTAACCATGCCTTTTCTTGAGAATAAAATATGTATTAAAATCATTTAAAAGCCTATTCCCATTGAGATAGCAATTGTAATTCTCAAATAAATAATTTAAAAATTAACAACAATGCTTACACAAGGAAGTTTATAGTGGTTAATGACTATAAATTTATTAAAATTCCACCTCTAAATATACACTTACTAAACAAGCCAGCAATCATACTCCTGGGAAGAGAAATAAAAATTTATATTAGTACACAAAATCTTACATACATTCAAAGCAGCTTTTCTTATAATAACTAAGTAGTAGAAACACCCCATATTCGTTTCAGCTGGTAAATGGATGAATAAATTGTGGTATACCCATTTAGTTCAGCACTAAAAGGAATTAACTATGGATACATGCAGTGACTTAGATGAATCTTTAGTGTATTATGCTTAATTTTTAAAAAGCCAAATAAAACAAAAGGTTGCATATTATTTGATTCTACATATGTAATATTCTTGAAATTACAAAAGAGAAAGATGGAGAACTGATCAGTGATTTCCAGGGTTCTAACTTAGATTTCCAGGGAAATCTAAAGAGGGTGTTAAAAGGGTAACACGAGGTATTTTCTTTGTGGTGGTGGAACAGGTTTATGTCCTTGCTCTGGTGATACCTACATAAATATATACATGTGATAAAATTTCAAAGAACTACATAAACACACACACACACACACACACACACACACACGGGAATGCATATAAACACTGTGAAATCCTAATAAAGTCTATAGTTTAGTTAACAGTATTTTACAAATACCAATTTCCTGGTTTTGATAATAATGTACCATGATCATGGAAGGTGCTGTCATTGGTGAAAGTTGCATGAAAGGTATATGACAACTATATACTACTTCTGCACTTCTTGTGAATCTTAAACTACTGTAAAATGAAAAGTTAAAAACATTAAAAACTACTGAACCTTCAAGATTCTTATCAAATGGTTTTGGTTACTTGAATCTTTTTCTACCACTTGGCTCATTTTTCTATTCCAATTCCGATTTTATCTCTATCTATGTATGTATCTCACTCTCCTTTGAAGCACTTCATTCTTATTGTAAGACACTTAAAATATCCTGCTTTTTAGTTAGTATGATTTTGTCTTATTACCTTACTGGATTTTTAAAGTTTTTGAGAATGGAGACTGTACCATTTGCATCTTAGTATCTCTGTGTATTTGCCATTTACATTGAATGTGAAAAACACTATCTCCAGCATAGTTTACATTCAATAAAATTTGTTCAATTAATTTTATTTAATTAAAATTATTAAACATTTTTCTCATTGTAGAAGAGTAAAGAGAGCTAAAATACTTGCTCCACTACTTCCACTTTGGTGAATGTACTGAAGTACCCTGAGCATCCTATATAATTAAAAGGTGATATCCAAATAGACTGAATGGCAGAATGACCAGTCACTATGACATGTACTGACCACCCGGGAGCAGATGCTCAACACAGGAGCTGCCCCTTGGTGGTCAGTGCTGCTCAGTCAGAAGCCGGGCTCATGGCTGGCGAGCACAGCGGCGGTGGTAGGAGCCTCTCCCTCCTCCACAGCAGCACTGAGGATGTCTGACTGCTGGGTTAGGCCCACTCCCCTAAGCCATCAGTTGGACATCCCCCGAGGGCTCCTGGACTGCAAGAGGGTGCAGGCTGGGCTGAGGAACACCCCCACCAAAGTGCATGGATTTTGTGCACTGGGCCTCTAGTATAAAATAAAAGTATTGAAATATACACAAAACAGTTAGCACATTGTAGTTTCAGTATTTACTAGATTAACTTAAAACTAAGATTCACTTTTTGTATTAAAAAAAAGTAAGTTTTTTTTCCCATGTGAAATTATAACTGTTGATATTATGAAGAGGTTTCTTATATAAATTGAATTTTGGTGATGAATATTGGTGTCTTTTTGCTATAGCAGCTCCAGATATCAAAAGAAGAGAATCAGATTTCCAAACTTCTAAATGGTGCTCTATAATTGTATTGATTTTTTGAGGCACAAGATACAAGATAAACCTATTTGAAACTTTCCTTTGTATATAGCTATATAAGAGTTTCTTTGAGAGAAGTCAAGGACATTTATGTTTTCCATTGCCTCTCAAACCTGGTAGTATATTGGGATGGATGTGAAAGTTTCATGCAGCCATCTTCTCATATCCTTAAAAAATTACCCTCATACTTTGTTATTTTGGTGGATTAGAAGGAGAGGCAAGAATATTCTCTTATTTACAATTAAAATAAAATTGTTGTCTTTTATAAGGAAAAAGAAGCAACTTTATATAGTAATTTTCTGTCAGAAGGTTTTTCAGGAGTGATCAGATAAATTTATATTAGTAGCATTTTGTAAAACAGCATGGAATTTGACCTCAACTATATTCAACATTCTATGACAAGTGAATTGCAAAAAGTCATAGTTTTATTGTGCTCTTTTCTTAGAGTATGTGTGTGGATAAAACTGAATTACTGTTTGTAAGTTATTGGCAGGGCCCAATCCAACCATGCTTTAAATACCAACGCTATAAAGGTTTTCCTACAGTTTAGCTTCCTTTCATGCTGCATGCTGGGTTTCTTTTAGGAAAAATAACAGAATGAGGAATGGACATAAAAATCTGGTTTCTTGCCCTAACCGGTTTGGCTCAGTGGATAGAGCACCAGCCTGCGGACTGAAGGGTCCCAGGTTCGATTCCGGTCAAGGGCATGTAACCTTGGTTGCGGGCACATCCCCAGTAGAGAGTGTGCAGGAGGCAGCTGATCGATTTTTCTCTCTCATCAATGTTTCTAACTCTCTATCCCTCTCCCTTTCTCTCTGTAAAAAATCAATAAAATGTATTTAAAAAAAATAAAAATCATCATTCTCCCCTTAAAAAAAAAATCTGGTTTCTTCCATCTTGGAGGTCTTGATTTTTTACTCTGTTTTCCCTTGGACAGCAGAGAGTTCTAGAAACAACAACTTGAGGTAATTTGTCTGTGACTTTACCTCATTTTGCTAACTGGTATAAGTGCTACTTGGGGGTGACAGTATGGAATGTGTGCCTAGATAGGAATCCAAAATTCTACACTAAAGTTCTTATTAACATGAGCTGTGGAGCAAAATAAGGACAGTTGACTATTGATTAGATAGCATGATTTTAGTCATGCGTAGGATGCTCAATGCAAGTTTACTTTTCCATTATCCCATCACTAAGAAGGCAGGTTGAATATTCATTCATTCAAGAGACCTACCATCGCCGAAGAATTAGATATCAAGTTTTGTGTGCAGTAGCATTTCTCAGAACTTTATTGATATTACTAGAGGCCCGATGCATGAAATTGGTGCAAGAGTAGGCCTTCCTTCCCCCGGCTGCCGGCAGTGGCTTCCCTCGCAGTCCCAGCTTTGTCCAGATGGTAGTCTGGAAGGACATCTGCTCTAATTAGCATATTACGCTTTTATTATTATAGATGACGCTGTATGATGTCTAAGCATAAAACTATCAGAGGAAGCTCAATGAAAAAGATGTTGTATATTAAGTGAAAATTTTACAGATGAAAGAGATGATATAGAATTCTATGAAATTGGAATATTTCAAGACTTTAAGTAGAAGGCAACCCTATCAAAATAGAATAATAATTATTAAACTACAATTTCTAAAACACTTTTTATTTTTAAATCTCTTGTACATACAATAGTCCATTTTCTTTCCCTAATAACCCAAGGAGTGTTTTGTATCACCCTGGAAAAATTTTAGCACCATGTAACACTGTAAATTATTGTCCTTTAAAATGCTACATGTCGGTTTTCAGGGATGACTAAATGTAATTAATAAAGTTACAGGCTATGGTGAACTGAATACTGTTTAGAAAAACTTTGTATAAAGAGGGGCATTATAATAGAAATGTTTCAACTGTTTTGTAGTTCACTCTATTTTTTTTTTATAAGAGCGTATTTCATTCATTCATTATTACCCATTAAAAGAGTTAGCAAATAATTAGGAACAAGTGGGGATTAGAAAATAAATCAGAAATGTGAGAATAAAAGATAAAGCCAGAGCTGGTCATCCTGACCTAATTAATACGGTACTGATTCCTGGAACTTAACTGTTGTATAACCAGTGATTTTTAATCTCAAATTTTATTCCAAGATAAGTGTACTGTAAGGTATGATGAACCAGAATACTCTGTTCTGGGCAGCTAATAAGGGCAGTTTAGGAACAGAATACTTGATATTTTCTCCAGCCCAATCATTCTCACACAGTCTTCTATATCTGCTTCAAATATTTAAATTTGTTTAAAAAATATATATATATATATATTTGTTATAAAAAGTAAAATATAAAAGTTAGATTAAGTAGAAAAGTCAAAACTTTCCCATTGTCCCACACCAAACCTATTCCTCTGGTGTACCCACTATTAAAAAGTAGTTTGATGTGTATTGCTCCCCATGATTTTATGTGGGCATGTGTGTGTATGCTCTTTTGTTCCTTTCCACACAAAACAGTCATATTAGTGTTTTGTAACCCATGTTTTAAAAAATAATAGATAAGCCATAACCGGTTTGGCTCAGTGGATGGAGCATTGGCCTGTGGACTCAAGGGTCCCGGGTTCGATTCCGGTCAGGGGCATGTACCTTGGTTGCAGGCACATTCCCAGTATGGGGTGTGCAGGAGGCAGCTGATCGATGTTTCTCTCTCATCGATGTTTCTAACTCTCTATCCCTCTCCCTTACTTTCTGTAAAAAAATCAATAAAACATATTTAAAAAAAATAAAAATAAAAAATAATAGATAAGAATCTATTTCATTTTTTCTTCCCCACCAAATTTATCTATCACTTAAAATTACATAAATACACATAAATCATTCTTATTATATTTTTTAAAAAATTGTTTCAGTTTTCACTGCAATATATCCAGAACATACATGATGAAAGGTCATGTTGTCAAACACTCCACCCTATGACCCAATTTTTCCCTCCTTCTTCTACTTCCCCACCTATATTTCCTCCCTTCGTTTTGTATCACACCCCAGCACAATCAGCAAGTAAAAATGCATGGTTTGACTAACTCTGTGTAGTGTGGATTTCTAGGCATAAGCAATGCACAGTTCAGACTAAATCTCACAGAGTTCCACTGTTTGATTGGCACAGATATGAAACATTCTGGGAGCTGCCCACTTCCTGCCATTGTCTTCTCATTCATTTTTCTCCTCACCACTATCTCTCATTAAAATCACTTCCAGAGCTACAGCAAGCTCTTTCGTTAGAACCCTAAGCATAGGGAAGGTTATGGGATTGTGCACTTCTCCATCATGCAACTAAAAATAAAGCAAAAATAAAATAAATAAAACACTAAATAAATACTATGTATTTTTTCTGGATTTTGTAAAGTTTATCATACTTTTCTGCCTTTTTAAAGTTTGTAATTTTTGTGATTTTTTTAATTCTAAAAAAATGTCTTCATATCTAATTTTGTATTCATGACTTTGCCCTTTTTTCTTTAAAGAAGATCCCACAATATGCATAAGTTTTAGACTTCATAAAACCTGGATATGTCTCTGGTTATTCTTTTTCTTATAGCTATACATAATTTATAAATATTTTCAGATTTATTGAATATTTAATAAAAGTAATATAATTTTAGAAAAAGAAACAAAAAGGGAAGCTTTTGCCTTAGAACTACTAACCCTGCTCTGCAGTTCTATTCCAGTTCTAGTTTTATGATTTCCTCCTTATGACTCAATCTTATTTTAATACTGATCTCTAGTATCTGTGTTTGTATCTTATTTCTCTTTCTCACTCCTCACCTATATTCCAGCACACCTTCCAACACATGATCTTCCTTCGTCTTATTTTCCCTTAAGTCCCATTTTTCTATTCCTCTAGAAAAGCATCTTTTGTTAAAATTTTACTCCTGACTGTTTATGAAACCTCGGCTACTGCTGAACTCTCATTCTCTTTGCAACCTGGATCCTTCTGTTGCTTCATGCAGATGCCACACCTTCATCCTCCAGGGCCGACCCAGATGCCTATGATGGGATCTCCCTGGCTCCAGCTCTTCTGCCATATTGTCCAATGGGGAGCACTCACCTTACCACTAGTCTCACCCCGGTAGAGACTCCAGGACCTTTATGTGACCTTGCTTGTGTCTGACTGGGTCTTGGGGAGAATATCAGACCCTTCCTGAAGACAGTAAGTACAGTGGAAAGATGACTTGCTTCTCTTCTACCTGCCTTTTTCTCCATGAATACTAATGGTATTATCTGCTTTCTCAGGGTCTAAACCAAGAATCCGCTTTGATGTTGCCTTCTCTTTTTCTTCCTGCATCCAGTCTAGTCTTGTCAATTATTTATTTTCCTCCAAAATTTATTTCCACTTGCATCACTTGGTGTCAAACTTTTATTACCAACCATATAATAAGGATGATAATTATTTCTATTATAATGTTCTTTTGTCCAAGTACTGTGCTAAGTGTTTTGTCTTTATAATCACTTAATTCTCACAAAACCATGCCGAGAAAGATGCTATTATACTCACGTTTCTTGGCATGAGAAATTAAGGTTTACAGATGTGTGCAATGGCCAAAGGTCATTCACTTTATAAATGGCAGTGCTAAACTTCAAATCATATTCTGCAAGGGTGTCCTAACTGCTGCTTTGTCATTCTACTACTCATCTTCTCTGCCTAAACTGACACTTCCATATTTCTACGTATTAACTCTTTAAGGCTTTCCAGTGCTTACAGCATAAAGTCAAAACTTTATTACATTAATAAATAACAGCCACATTCTCTTTGGGTACTTTGTGGACCCATGCCCTCCTCCTTTATCTAAACTTAAATTCTCATCCATTCCTCAAAGCATTTCTCAGTTCTCACCCACTTTATGAGGTTAGTCCCAAGCCTCCAATCTATAAATATCTCTTCATTTCCCTCACAATAATTATCATATGCTACTTTGTTTGTTTCTTTATTGTTTCTTCACTGATTTTTTTTTCCTTTTTTCTCTTGCATGGTAAAAGGGCTAGGAATCTCTGTGGGTTTTGTTTTTTAAGGCACTAATCCAGTCGTGGGCAAACTACGGCCCGCGGGCCGGATCCGGCCCATTTGAAATGAATAAAACTAAAAAAAAAAAAAGACCGTACCCTTTTATGTAATGATGTTTACTTTGAATTTATATTAGTTCACACAAACACTCCATCCATGCTTTTGTTCCGGCCCTCCGGTCCAGTTTAAGAACCCATTGTGGCCCTCAAGTCAAAAAGTTTGCCCACCCCTGCTAATCTCATCCTTGAGGATTCCACCCTCATCATTTAAGCACTTCCTAAAGGCCCTGTCTCCTACTACTATCATTTTTAGGGATTAGGATTTCAACATATGCATTTTGGGATGATACAAACACGCAGTAGGCGAGCAGGCTAGAGACTCAGGAAGAGTTGCAATTCAAGTCCAAAGGCAGTTTGCTGGCAGACTTCTCTTTCCCTTGGGGGAGGTCAGTCTCTTCATTAAGTTTTCAACTGACTGGATAAAACCCACTCAAGTTATGGAGAGCATGTGCTTTACTCAAAGTCTACTGGTTTAAATGTTAATATCATCCAAAAAAAATACTGTCACAGAAACATCTAAAATAGTGTTTGACCAAATATCTGGGTACTGTGGCCTAGCCACATTAACACAAAATGAACTGTGACGTGCATACCAAGGCTGCTCTTTGAACTCTCCAAGGCTTTGAGTTGGCCCAAGGGCTCATATTGATCAGTTACATTCTGGCTTTACTTCTTTGCACTCTAGGCTGCACATGTCTACTTTGTGATCACTCTCCAGGCCGGTTACCTCAGGGTTTACCTGCTCTACATTAACTCTCCATCTTCACTGATATCACTTGCCTATACTCACTTCCATTCCAACTTCCATTAACCTCACACCACTTTTTACCAGTAACACCTTCTCAAAAAGCTACCCACTCATTCAGCTGATATATCTTAGTAAAGACTTCAGTAAATCCTCGTCTCCCTTCCCAAGCACCATTTATGCCTCCCTCTTTTAAATAGCCTTGGATCTTTATTCAAACCACCACAAAAAAGAAAAAGCTGTTGTTCTCATTGCTAAATTCTGAGCCTGGTTAGAATATTGATTTTATCTTTATAGGCACAATAAATTTGTGATAAATGTATCTATCTTTGAGAGGCAGATGGAGTTTTATAAAACTTAGACAAGCTAAATAACCTCTATGTGCTTCCATTTCTTCATTTGTAAAGTAGAGATAAAAATAATAATATCTACCTCACAGAGCCATTATGAGGAATAAATGAGATTGTGAATCTAAACTACTTAGAATAACACCTGGAATCTAGTGAGCACTAGATGCATGAGCACTATTATTGTTACAACTAGAACACCCAATGTTTCCAGCATCCTTCAGCAGGGCTCTGCTAGAACCAGATCATTCGATTTTTAGGAATTTAGTGAGTTAATTCTTAAACATGCCTATCATTAAATATTTAATTTTATAAACTTATAGTTCAGTATACTATATTAAAAATGAAGTTCATGAATATTCAAAATTCATCACATCTCAGTTATTTTACTCTATTTTAATATTCTGTGATCCTGAGGTTATTTAACTCTATTTTATCAGCATGATGGAAATACGAAATGATGGTGTGCTACTGTTCTTCCCAATTCCATTTTAGTGATGTTACATTGGTAGCTTGAAAATGGTTATGATGGCAATGTTTCACGACAGAAAGTAGCTAACATTACAAATCAGGGCATGACTTATTGTTTCATTGATTGTTTTGACTAAAGAGAGTGATGGAGAAAATGTTAATAATGCAAATTACACTTAACAGTGTGTTGTGCCTAGTGCTGAAGATGAAAGAGGTTACTATTTAATGAATATAACTTTTGTACAAGAGATATAACTAGTTTAACAATAAATGGATATTAGATTTAATGATAAAAAAACATTATTGGGAAAAGAGGTAGCAGATTGGGATGTATCTTTATTTGTCAAATCATGGTTCAATTGCATGCAACAGTTCTGCAAAAACTAATAGCAGTATTTTGTGAAACTCAATTGGATATATAGAATTTATAAATAGCATTTATAATTATTTATAAACTGTGTGCTACACATATATTTTATATATGTAAAATTTATAATGAAAGTATATATGTATGTACATATATGTGTATATATACATATATTCACACATACTTTTTATTCCTCAGAGCTTTGCTGTGAAACATTAATTTAGCATACCACAGCTTTCAGATTTATTTACCAATCAAAGGGTAAACAAACAAAGAAAAATACACAATAAAAAGAAAAATACACAATTTAAAATCTATGAATTTACAGAGGGTAAGTAAATAAATGTATAAAGGGAAAAACAAGTAAGAGGTGAAAATGAATTACCTTACTCCCAATAGAAAGCCTAAGGTTATAGGAAGGAACTGATTGTGATAACATCCTTTTCTTTGAATGCCCTAACCAAAATTTGTGATTGCATATTTATTTGTTGATTGGCTGTTTTGTTGATTTCTATATTCTTTGCACCTAATACAGTATCTGGTACTGTAAATAATTAAATATTGAATTAATGCCTGAATGAGTGAAATGATAATGAAATTCTTAGAAAAATGAAAATCATATATGCATTTCAGTAACATTTTTCTTTTTAGAATCACTACCTGCATAGTCTTCAAAAGTATGACAATAGAAAAGAAGTGCCTTTCTAAATATTTGAAGATAGCCATAGTTCTTTCCTTTTGAAGGCTTCAGAAGAATTTCATTACTAACATTAACATTCTTTTTGCTTTTAAACTCATGTTTCCACCTGCTATTATTTTCTTTTTGTTTTATTTTATTTTTAATCACCAATTATCCCCTCTATGCCCTCATCTACCCCCCATCACCACACTGTTGTACATGTACATGAGTTCTCTCTCTCTCTTTTTTTCTTTTTCCCTGAATCCCTCTACCACCAACCCTCACCCCGACCACTCCCCCCACTCACACCAGAACCTGCTCTCTATGAGCCTGTCTCTATTTTGCTTGGTAGTTCAGTTTCTAACATTAACATTTTTTCAAACTAATCAACCCTGTTCCATCAGTACAGCATTGTAATTATTATAATTAATACTCATGTATCTCTTTTTATTGCTATTACTAGAGGCCTGATGCATGAAGATTCATACAAAAATGGGCCTTCCTTCCCCTGGCTGCCGGCACCGCCTTTGCTCCGACCCAGAGCCACCTTTCCGCCTTCCCACACTGCCCAGAGGCCCAGAGCGGCTGGGGCAGTGTGGAATGCCTGTGTTGTTGCCATGGCGACGATGCAAGTGTCCTGCCCCGCCCCCGGCCGCTTGGCGTCTGTGTATGCAAATTAACCCACCGTCTTTGTTGGGTTAATTTGTATACTCACTCCTGATTAGCTTGTGGGTGTTGTGAAGGTATGGTCAATTTGCATCTTCTCTTTTATTAGTGTAGATGCATAGATCACATTCATACATTTGGCTTTCAATCATAGCAGTGACTGTCTCTCAGGTTATTTAGTGAATCATATAAAATAATCCTACCCACTAATTCAGAAAAGAATTACAAAAGAAAGGATAAAGGAAAATATTTAATATTCATTGAGTGATTAAGTGCCAGGTCCTATGCCAGAGACCATAAATACATGATCCTATCTAATAAAGAGGGAATATGCTAATTGACCCTCATGCCATCACAAAGATGGCAGTGCCCACAGCCAATAAGGAGGGAATATGCTAATTGACTGCCCCACCCTCAAAGATGGCAGCGCCCACAGCTACAAGATGGCCGGCAGAGGAGGGCAGTTGTGGACAATCAGGCCAGCAGGAGAGGGCAGTTAGGGGCGACCAGGCTGGCAGGGGAGGGCAGTTGGAGGTGATCAGGCCAGCAGGGGAGCAGTTAGGCATTGATCAGGCTGGCAGGGGAGTTGTTAGGGGGTGATCAAGCAGGCAGGCAGGCAGGCAAGCAGTTGGGAGCCAGCAGTCCCGGATTGTGAGAGTGATGTCCCACTGCTGGTTTAGGTTTGATCCCACAGTGATCTGGCCTAAACTGGCATTGGACATCCCCTGAGGGGTCCCAGATTAGAGAGGGTGCAGGCTGGGCTGAGGGACACCCCCCCCCCCCCAGTGCACGAATTTCGTGCACCGGGCCTCTAGTCTAATATAATTCTCTAAAACAGTTCTTCAAGTATTATAATCCTCTTTTTATAGTTTATAGTTATAAGTGAAGTGATAGGTGTGGGAGTTGGATTCCAGTATGTCTGTCTGACTATAGAGCTTTTGTTCTTTTTATCATCAAATTATATTAATTTTATCTGCTTTTCCTCAATCAAAATGGATCCATATCCTGCTTTCAAATTTATCTTTATTGTTGAAAATATTACAGATGTCCTTTTTCCCCCCCATTAACCCCCTCCACCTCACACCCACCCTTAGGCCTTCACCACTCCATTGTCTGTGCCCATGGGTTATGCCTATATGCATATAAGTTATTTGATTCCATATTCTTTATTTTAATTTTAATTAGGAAGAAGCTTTATAATTTTTTAGTGGAAATGTAATAGAAAAATAACTCTTAAGCATCTTCTTCCATTGGTGGTGCTCCTGGAAAGCCCTATGAGCCAAAAGTAGGTTGTTTGAGCCCTCAGAAATGAACATTCTTACCAGCTGTGGTTCATGCTGCCTCAGAATTCTGTGTTACCCATGACTAAAATATGATCCTTCTTCTGCTAATGAAGATCCCAAATCTTGCTTTACCCCTGGTATCAATCATCCAATTCTGGTTGGCACTGGTCCATAGCTGCACTCCCAGAACTAGTATATTCCCAAGCCAAACCATTCTTCTAGTTCATATTATGTCTGCTTCCATGAACAGAGTCTCAGAGAAAAGGAAACAGATTTAGGCTGTGTAAATAGAGCATATTGTAGGTTGGTAGTGAAGTAATTTTAGAGGAAGTTTGAAATTTTGCTAAGTAATAGCAATTATAAAGTTTAACCACAATTGCATGCAACCACCATACATAATATGAAAGAGAAAGATACTCTAAGCAAGCAATAAAAGAGAAGACAGGCAGACATCAGTGTGTACACAGGGAGAAGAATCTAAGGAGAATTAGTATAATTTCTCTGGGAGGAAAGCACAAGGCATTTTAATTCCACTAACACTTCTATTTGACTAATTTACTTTTATGATCTCTTCTGTCCTTAGCCAAATATTCTCTAATCCTGTGCTTCTCAGACTCAAATTGCATGAAAATCAGCCAGAGTGCTCGGTAACATGCAGGTTCTGATCCAGTAGCTCTGCAGTAGGGTCTGACATCCTTCATTTCTGACAAGCTCCCAAGTGATGTCCATGCTGCTGACTTGGAACCTTACTTTGAGGAGCAAGGTTTTTGTCCATAAGACACTCTTTTGGGGAGTATGGGTGAGGAAAGGAGTGAGAAAATAGTACCTTAGAAAATGAGTAAAAAAGAACACACACTTTACATTTTTAAAACATCTCCACTTTGGAGAATGAACGTTGACATTACATATCAGACTGATTTCAGAAACCTATTAGGCTTGTCTTTTAAAAATAAACAACATTTCTTTATTATGCTAACATCTGGGATTTGAAACCAGTCAGTTCCTCAAACGTTAAGTCTGTGTTTATGTAAGTGAAAATGAATCTAGACCTCTACTTTCAAGAGTCTAATAAAATTATTTTTTATTATATGGATGAATTTGTGAAGTCACAAAAATAAATATCAATTCCATTCATTTGTAAGGGTGTACATGCCAGTTAAGTCAAAATCATGAGCTTTAAGATAAAAATATATATAATAACATAATTTTGGAGGGTTGGTTTTTTTGTTTTGTTTTGTTTGAGAAACAGTAATAAGTTCTAGTCTAGTCAGAGATAACTTAGTCTAAGAACAGGCTCCATAAATCTATGAGGGACACAGATTTGTTCCCTCTCTTATAGAAGCTTCAGAGTAGAAAAAAAAAGAGTGCTGTTTAAGATTTCTATTTGTAAAATAAATATCAAAGATGTAGTCACTTTTGATGCTTCTCATTTCCCAGTTTAGAACAACAGGGCACAGAGAGGTTAGTCAACTTGTTCAAGATGGCACAGTCATCAGCTCCAGGGGAGGTATGAGGATGAAAGTCAGCCCACCAGCATAGACAGCAGAGTTCCCTGTCTTATCCCATGATGCTGGTGCACTTAGAGTCACCAACTTGGCTTTCCAGTCCTCTTGACTTTTTGCCCTCATAAGTATTATTGGCCCCATGGCGATTCTCTTTTATCATTGATATGCTGGAATTTTCCTGGGCAGTTTCTAAATTCATTTTGTTATGAGATGCTAAGATCTAAGTCTCAGAAAAAGCAACTGTCCTATTTTTCATCCTTTTTTTTTTTTTACCCTGATCACTGGTATTCATAGTAAAGTTTTCTTGCTTTTTCTACAGCTCCTCCATAATGAAGGTTTGAGAAACTTCCAATCTTCCCCTTCCAGTTCACTCCCACTCCTTTCCTGTACTGTTCTTTGCCCTAATGCACCAAAGCACATAATTCTACCACTTGCCCAGTTTAGTTACTCAGATAGTCAAGAAGGAAAGAAAAGTGAACTTATTTTGGAGAATCTTCTCCATTCACAATACAAACACTTGCTCTGTCCTTCACAACTATGGTGAACAAGTAATTTAGATTCAAAATCAGGACACTTTTGAAAACGAAAGGGGTGATATTAAAATTGGGCCTAGAAATAAGCATGAATTGGAACTGTCCCGGCCACTCTATCCATGGTTTGCATGGGTCCCTTACGTGGATTCCTCTTAGGTACCACGAGAAAAGGCCTTGAATGCCAGGATGTTTGGTGGCCCTTGGACACTTATCTATGAGTGAAATGTGAGGTTGAGCCTATAGATACATTATAACCTTCAGGTACCAATTGGTTTTAAAACTTTAAATTATAATGAACACATGAAGAGATATGCACAAAGCAATGGATTGAAGAAAGAGCTAAGACTTATTTTAATCTTAAATGTTTGTCCTTTCCAGCTGATTTAACACCTCTTACTGTTGGATATAAAAAAAATTTATGTTTTCTAAACACTTACATAAAAAAACAAAGTTGAGCATGAGGAGAAAACCAGTCAAGTTTATATTTAATTACCTTTGAATTCTCACTCCCATTCTTTGTATAAGAGCCAAGGTTTGTGTTTAAAAAGAAAACAAGAATTAAAAGTGATCAAATTGGGCTATCTAAGTAGGTGTAAAAATGATTTTATTTTACAACACATTTTAAAATACAGAGTGATATCTAATTCCCTCATGGACAGAGGCAACAGTGCAGAGGAATAGAGTGTTGTATCAGTTTAGGCTGCCTTATAGATTCCACTTCTAAAATATTTACCCATCTACTCCACAACTCCAGTCTTGGTCTCTTGTAGTCTCTTAACTCTTATTCCTCTTCAGTTCAACTGTAGCCCCTGTTATCTTTTGGAAATGTTATTCTGAACCTGTAACTCTTTAGTTTATATCCTTTCAAGGGTACTCTACAAAGAAATTCTAAGATATTTAACTCAATTTACAAACCCCTGCATCATCTCTACCACCAGCCTTACCACTGAGCAAGTAATTTGCTCTCATTTGTTGAATGTTTATAACTGAAGATTAAAAAAAAGACATGCCAAGACCTCTCCCTCAAAGGGCTTACCCTTTGAACAGGCGACTACCCAACTAGTGCTGAGATGGGCTGAAGCTCCTCAGGGCTGAACTTGTTTTGCTGAAATTGGTGGTAACTGGGGAAGCAAATAGGAGGAACTGAGAGGGGACTAAAAGTGTTTTAGTCTAGAAAGCAGGTGGAAGAACTGGATCCTAAACTGTGGAGAAGAGCAGAAAACTGGAGAAGGGTGGAAATATTGCAAAGGAAGGGAGAAGAGAGACCAAGAATGTAGGAGAACTTCTTGAACTATTTTAAAATCTCTTTCAGGTTCTAAGAACTCATTCAAACAAGAGAAGGCTTACTTTTTCTGACATTTCTGGAGGCTAGAAGTCTGAGATCAAGGTATCAGGAGGGTTGTTGTATTCTTCGGTCTCTCTCCTTGGTTTATAGATGGACTTCTTATGCATCTACACACAGACTTCCCTCTGTGTGTGTGTGTGTCCTGATTTTTTCTTTTTATAAAGACACCAGTCATATTGGATTCTGACACACCTTAAGGACCTCATTTTACCTTAATTACCTATAAAAAGACCCTATCTCCAAATACAGTCACATTTTGAGGGGTTAGACCTTCAACATATGAATTGGGGGGGGAGCATAATTTAGCCTATAACAAAGGCCTTTAATTTAAAAATCAATGGCCCTCATGAGACCAACTAAATCTGATTTCCTAGGGATGGGGCCCAGACATAAGTATTACTTAAAAGTTCACTTGTGGTTCAGATTTTCAGCCAGGCTATAATAAGCAAAAGGCCAAACAGGTGGGCACACATTAGGGGATCTGGTCATCATGATTAGTCACATGCTGCACAGTCAGGTTCAGGCAGGCAGACCCTAGCAAGGATGGAGAGAGTGTTACATGGCAGCAAGAACTCAACCTGGTTTCTTGGGAAGCCTGGTTTAGGGCAGCATATCCAGTTAAGCCCTGAGGCAAGAGTAGACAGGTTGAGAATTCAGATAATAGAATTGAGGTGTAGGTAAGGACCAATTCATGAGAAAGTAATGTCAAAATGGGTGCCAGATATTAGAACTCAGTTGTGACCTACACAGCTGACTTGACTCTGGGAGCACAGGGGATAGGAAGTTGTTCCCAGGGTTAATACCGCCAATATATATCTTTAGAGGATTTAGAGAAAAAAGAAAATAAGACAAATGGCAACAAAAAACAAACCCCTACCCTGAATATATAATGTGTGCATGGACTACTGATGTATCAAGAGCTATACAATTTAGTGAGTTCCTTGACTTTATTTCATGTTGATGATGGGGCGTCTCACAGAGTGGCTGATTAAGCTTCTAACAATCTTTGTCAAAGTCAATAATCTCCACTTTGTTCTCCCTCACAGAGCGGAAGCCAATCTTGTTCCAACTGTCATTTATTAGCTCCTTTTCCAATACCACAAAATTAAAGAAACAAATATAATCCAGGAAGAGAACACAATGTCTTTAAAAGAGCTCACTTTCTCATCCCCATCCACCCACCTGGCCCAGAGATGGAAGAATTACAGGGAGCCCAGCTAAATAATAATGTTATTGATTCCCTGTCAATTGGA
The DNA here is from genome assembly GCF_000147115.1 of Myotis lucifugus. Classification (NCBI taxonomy): domain Eukaryota; kingdom Metazoa; phylum Chordata; class Mammalia; order Chiroptera; family Vespertilionidae; genus Myotis; species Myotis lucifugus. The sequence continues at coordinate 1,527,135 of NW_005871119.1, read as the reverse complement.
TTTTTCTTGAGTCCAGCAACAGTCAAGTGTTTACCAGGCTTCTTTTTTCAAAACAACTCAAAAGTCATTCCTAGCAGAGAAGCTAGGAACCAGAAAATCAATAATACAGAAATGACTACTAAGGATTTTCATCTACCCAGTGAGGAGGATATTTATTTATAGAAAAACTGGTCACTCCAGTTTAGTGTGGTAATAACATGGTACAGCTAGTTCAAAGAGTGGTATGGTTGAACACAGCCTTGTATTATGCCCACTGTAAATGGTCTCTATGAGGAAAAACCTATAATTTAGAGAGATTTGCCATGAATGGTAAAGCCTGGGTCATTGTAACAGATACTTTTTACCAGCCGTATTTGTGGAGAGGGCATGTAAAAAGGAAGGAAACAGGGTAGCTTCAGGAAATGTGGAAGGGGGAAGTGAGCTTCATTTGCTTTTACCTACATGAAAGCTATATTACACACAAACTGAATCCTTGAATACTTACAACAAAAGCATTCTAGAATTTTAAAAAATGGAATATATATGTTTTGCTCCTTAAAGAATGATTGTCCCATGGTCCTACTTAAAATTTTATCTCTCTTTACATGCTCCTCAAACTCTAGGAAAAACTATGTAGTCTTTTCAATTGCATTTTTATAATAAGGTTTAACATTGGGTGGAAGACAGAAAATACTGAATCAAAATGTTAACCTGTTTTCCAGAGAACTCCTTGGAACATGGTTCTGTTGACCTTTTGTGGTACATGCAGACAGTCTTTGTAGTTGCTGCTGGAAAAGCAAGAGATACAAATTGTAGGTATGGCTTTTCCAAAGCCAGTCTCTGAAAATCCATGCAGCAATCTTTTAGACATTTAAAAAATAATTATCAAGTAAATATTCTCAGGAATTAGGGAATAGTGGGCCTGAACTTTAATCTCTACATGATTGTCTACCATTGTCTTTTCCAGTTTCTATCAGTCAGCTGTGATAGGATCATTTGCATAGTGGCATGCTGATAAAGTTTTAAAACTGGCTGTCCTGCAAAAATATCCATGATTTTTATTGTTTGACTATTTCCGTGGTATAAATATCCTACATGGGACATTTAGAGCTACCAACACGAAGTCATTGAAAGCAGAGTTAGGAAGAGAATGTATCATATGTAGTATTTCCAGAATACAGATACAATTGGTTTAAAAACAAATACCTCAGAAGTACACACAGAATAATAAAATGTAGTAACATAATTAGGAAGTTATAGGTTTTGAGTATTGTCTTGCTTATAATACAATTTATGTAATTATAACACTACATAATTTAATTTTTATAATGACTGTGTTTATGAACTAGCTTGTGAAATTCTAGAAAATCTAAAATTGGTTCTCATGAGCCAGTAGAAGCTAGTTCTAGCACAATACTGGCTCCCCAGAAGGTGAAGCCTGGATTTATGAATTAAAGGAGAACCCAGACCCACAACATCAAACACTAGGTATTATGTAAAACCTAAACTTATAGCAGAGAGTGATCAAATAGTATGATAGGGTTGGGGAATAAATCCAGAATCAAATATCCAGATTCTATTTGTAGGGCAGAGGCCTGGAGATATATTTTGTTGGGGAATTATGGTGTACATTTTTCCTGGCAGGAAATAGCTAGATCTGAGAGATAGCTGCCAACTTTGGGCAAGATGTGTGAACTCCAGTTTACCACTGTCCAAACGACTCACCATGGTCTCTTTCCCATGGTTTGCTTCATTCATGTATATTACTTCTGAAGGTTGTAGCACTTCAGAATCAGCACACCCATGCTCATAGTCTTAAGTCGTCTTCATGCTGATGACTCCCGCATTTATACCTCTAGTCAGACTTCTACCCTGAACTATAGACTCTCTACTCACCATCTCTATTTATATGTTAATAGCCATCTCAAACCCAATATGTTCAAAACTGAACTGCTCCTTCCATGGTTTTCAACAGCTCAGAAAATGGCTACTTCATCCTTCCAGCTTCCTGGCCCAAGATCATGACCCTGACTTTGATTCTCCTGTTTCCCTTTTTCTCACATCCTATCCATCAGTAAATCTTCTCAGCTCTACCTTCAAATTCATGCAGAAACTGACCTTTTCTTCTTTTAACCACATCCAACTTAGCTTTCATAATCTCTCCCCCATGTTATCACAATTGCCTCCTAACTGGTCTCCCACTTCCATCCTTGTCCACCTACAGCCCATTCTCACACAACCAGTTTGAACCTTTTGCTGTTTAATTTGAGTCATATTTTTTTTCTACTGAAAAAACCTCAAAGTCTTCCTATTTTACTTAATAAAAGCCAGTCTTCAAACTTTTGCTTTTGGTGTTGCCTAACTGGATGTTTCTTCCCCAGATGTCCCCACAGCCTTTTATCCCATCTCCCAGAACTTTCCCAAATGCCATCTCTTGGCCTCTCTATTTAAAATGGCAGTTTCCATCAAAATTACCTTTTTTTAAACTTTTTTTTTCTCCATAGCATTTATCACCAGCTGAAATGCAATAAATCTTACTTGTTTTCTCACACTAAAAGTTAAGCTTCTAGAAGGCAGAGATTTTTGTCTGTTTTTTTTCATATCCCCATGCTAGAAACAATGCCTAGCATGGTAGGGATTCAATAAATATCAGTTGGAGGAATGGTTAACCTGTCATTGGCATTAAAGATATTTCAATACAATTAGAAAAGGGTCATAGGATGAAAGAAGAGAAAGTAAGAAGGGCGTGGGAGAGTAGTAGGAAAATAGATCATTTCATTGGCAACCAGGAAACTAACATCTTCAGGTTCCCTGCTGAGAGTCAGCGAAGGTCATGGAACTCTAGAAAACTCTCTCATGGTGTGGAATAAGGTAGTACATAGGGAAAGGCTGAATGCTTTCCTAGAATGATCATTACTTTTGAAGTCAGATAAATGCTGTTGCTGTTCCTAACTGTTATTATTTTCTTGAGTCTGTGATTTAATCCCTCTGAGCCTCTTCTGGTTGTCCTTTCTTTGAATTCTCTTCTTCCTTTTATGCAGTTGGCTTCTCTGGCATCCTTTAACACTAACACTTTGCTCTCTTAAATGCTATATCACCACCCTCTTCTCTTCTGACTCGATAGCCTGATTGGACCATTCTTTTCACCTCCATGATTTTGCTCATGCTATTCCCTCAGCATGAAGAAAACAGACAATGCAAATTTATCCATCTCATAATTGGAAGATGTCATGGGTAAGTTAAAGAAAGCTGAGTTCATCACAAGATCATCATTTCATAGCCATGTAGACTTGAACCAATCCCTTAACTTTCTATGATTCATTTTGCATGTGAAATATGGGCAGGTAGAAAGACCCAGTGGTTCCGACAAGAGACTTTTAAGGTCATATTGTAGCCTTGCTACTTTTAGTTGGATAAAAGAGCAAAAGAATATCTCTAAGCCTTGGTGTTTTTTTCAATAAAACTATGACTAATGGTACCCACTTCATAGTTATTGTGCGGATCTGATGAGGTATAAAGCATTGATATACTGCCTGACAAATGGGAAGCACTCAATTTAGGTAGTTTTTAACTTTGTTACTAAGGGGCTATTGTATGTGTGCTGGAGATCTGATTGCCTCTTTAAATCTACTCCCCAACTTTCTGCATCCTACTCTGTGCCCGTGAGGTTAAGCTGTGGCCTCTATCAAAGGATTTCTTTGTCCTCTAGCTCTGGACAGGCCAGTGGAGGCAATAGCAAGAGATAGGCTCCATCTCGGGAAGGCTCCATTGGTCTCCCTATTAAAGGCCACATCTCCACTCAGGTGGCTCTCTCCACAGGGCTCTTTACTTCCTCTCTGGGAACTGGGAACTACTCTCTACTCTTGATAATGCCTTCTTACTATAATGAGCTCTGGTTTTCCTTCACCCTCTCTGCTTCCTTATGATAGTCCCTTTATTAAACTCTACTGAATTTGAGCATGCTAAGTGCTTCCTGCCTAAAACCCAGTAGAGATAGTGTAGACCTGAATACTTTGTGAAGTTACAGCATATGTCTTTAGCCTACATGCTTTTTTAAAATCCTGCATCTCTAGGAATTAGCAGTGTCAAGCACTTGCAAGAATTTAAAAACAAAATCCACTCTTTCAGATGAAAATATTCACGTCTTACCAAACATCTAGATATCCCAAAGGAAACTCCAACTCAGCATATCTACTGCTGACTAATCATCTGCCACCTCATTAACTGCTTCTCCTTTTGTATTCCTAAAAAATTGTTCTTAAGAATATCACCACCATGCTGACTGCCCATGTGAAAAGTTCAGGTCATTGAGATCTCTCCCTAGGACATCATATCCAATCTGTTCAAGGGAAACAAGGAATAAGGCAAATATCAACAAAGCTGGGCTGAGTAAGTGATACCGATCTGGGTACCATTTATTCCTTTACTACTACTTCCTGTGTGACACTTTTCCAATACCCTCCATACTTCTGGTCACAGATCACTATATCTGAAAAATATCTTACTACTCTGTTTTACCTTAGCAGACAATAAAGTGTAAAGATACACCCTCAAGAGGGTAAATATTTTTGAACATAAAAATGTGTGTTATTTACTGTTTATCCTGAGGATTCAGCAGAGCTTCTGACACATAGTAGATATTAAATGAAAGAGTAATATGTAGAAAGAATTAACTTTTTCTAAGAAAAGAATTGACTTTTTCTGAAGAAAATATAGGAAGCAAGTTACTTTAAAAGGGACTTATATTTTGTAGAATGACACTTCTCCATCTTCTTAGGCATTATTTGCTGAGTTTTTTGTAAGAAGTATTTCTCATCAGTACCAATGGATGAAAAGCATTACTAGGTGCTAAGTGCCTTTGCAAAGTGAAGACACCTCAGAGCCAGTTGAGAACTGGGGATGCCTATATTGTTTCACAAGACTGCTTCTATGACCTCACTCCAGCATCCCTGGTCTCAGGCCTTTCTCTAAGCTTCCGGATTAAAGTCCCTTTACTGTTTTCATTTGTTTGCTTGAACTATAGTTGATTCCATCTGTTAGCTGTGGTTCTGTAACTATTCAAAGGCCTATCATACTTCCTCCTAGAGATAATTGATGCAAATGTAAATGAGGCATTAAAAAAACCATTTGAGTAACTGATAGAGAAGTTTCAGTTTCTTTTCCTAGAAAACAAACCCTCAAACTTTATCATGTGTGAAACTAAGCCATTACAATGAAAGGAGCTGATTTTTAAAAATAGTCTTTTGTCATTAAACTAGCTGAACAGAGAGGGTGGTTGGGCCAAAGCAGCAAAATTGAGATTTGTGATTATTTCCTTGGTCCTGCCCTAATGGGTTTATGAGAATTGACTATAATGAACAAACAATGGTTATGATGATGAGTTTATTGGTTAATTCATCAAACATATGGTAGGCTTCCTTCTGCCAGAACTATTTGGGCAAATGAAAATCAAGAATAAATAAATGGTATGACATCAAAGCAGTGTTTTGAAGCAGATCAGAAAAGTCAACTAATTAGGGTTTTATTGATCTGGAAAAAAAGGAAATCCCAATTCTATTTTAGGCACTATTGCACCACGCTTAGATTCAAATTGGAGATGAAGACTGTTTTTAAACCCCAGTGGATGTTGCTCCCAATTCTCACACCCAGCTATATGTTATCACAGTTTTGCTCTATAAAAATTATGCTGCAAAATTAATGAATGCTCTACACAAGAAGCAGTTACCACACTTATATTAGTCTGGATAGGTAGGACTATGCTGTGGCATCAAAAAACTCCGAAATCACAGAGGTTTAACTCAATAAAAGTTTATTTTTTGCCTTTCACAAAGTGTACTGCTAGTCCAGGTAACTCTCCAGGGGAGGCTCTTTCATCTTGTTTTGCTTCCATTTCAACATGTACTTTCAAGATGGCTGATTACTTGACCAGAGAAGAGTGTGTTGAAGTACCTTCTACCAACAATTAAATACTCCAGTCAGAAAGTGTCATATAGTACCTGCCTGCTAAGAATCATTACCATAACACAGAAGTGCTATAGAGCTGCAGTCAGCACTGCCCCAATTCCCTCATCTTCAAAGATCATATGCAAGCCTCTCCTTAGCTTATGTCTTCTACCTTGAAGAGTGCTACATTTTTTTTCTGAAGATTATGGTAGAGGGAACTCAGTTTGATACATGAATGCACCAATTCCAAGGTGAATGACCTTTGAACAAGTATTGAACTTCTCCAAGTTTCACTTTTCTCATTTTTCAGAAGGGGATAATAGTAATGTTGATCTTATAGGATTGTGACATGAAAAGGAATAATATAAGAAAAGTGGCTGGTATTGAATAAAAAGTTAATAAATGCTTGGCCATCCCAGAAAGTGTAATCAGGCCCAAATCTGCACTTGCTGCTCATGTTATACCTTCCCCATCCATCCACTGGGAAATGCCTGTGAGAAAGATTAAGCAGCACTGGCCAGAGAAGGCTAAACTGGGGAACAAGTAAACATCTGGATTTAAAATATCTGTGTGGAGACTATAAAGTGGCTGTGTCACTAGGATGAAAATTGTCTCTGATTCCTGTAAATCCTGCCCTATAAATGGATTTCAGTGAGAACTTTGTCAGTTCTCCAGAAATGATGGTGACAGACGATAGGCAGCCTAATTCTCTGGACCATTTCAAAGATAATCTAATATAATCAAAATATAAAAATGATCAGTATAAGCCTTGTATATAAAGCCTACATAAGACTTACTCACAAGTACACTTTACATTTTAAATATACTTTCAGGAACAAATGTAGATATAACTCTTTAAATAAAACCCACATTAAAAATTTGAATTTATGGAAAATAATTACAGATATAATTCCTCAATTTACAATGGGATTCATGATAGAATAAATAGCAGTCCTTTGTACTTTAAAGTGGTCTGCTTTGCCAACAAACTTTTAAGAATACAACTCTAATTATATAGGGCTTCTATGAGGAATATGGATCATCACAAAAGGACTTCATTTATCTTCCTTTCTGCAGCTTTCCAAAAGAATTATGTCAATATCTAAGTGAGCATAATCATGGCAATTTAAATTATGACTTACAACTCCTAGAGAATAGAGGATTTTTATTTCCAGATTTTCAGAGTTGCTGCATTATAGTATACTAGAGGCCCGGTGCACAAAATTCGTGCACAGGGGGTGGGGGTGTGTCCCTCAGCCCAGCCTGCATCCTCTCCAATCTGGGACTCCTCGAGGGATGTCTGACTGCAGTCAGACATCCTTCTCACAATCCAGGACTGCTGGCTCTCATCTGCTCTCCTGCCTGCCTGCCTGATTGCCCCTAACCACTCCCCTGCCAGCCTGATCAATGCCTAACTGCTCCCCTGCTGGCCCGATTGCCCCTAACTGTCCTCCCCTGCCAGCCTGGTCGCCCCTAACTTTCCTCCCCTGCAGGCCTGGTCACCCCCAACTTCCTCCCCTGCCGATCTGGTTCCCCCAACTGCCCTCCCCTGCAGGGCTGGTCCCCCCCAACTGTCCTCCCTTTCAGGCCTGGTCCCTCCCAACTGCCCTCCCCTGCTGGCCTGATCACCCACAACTGCCCTCCCCTGCAGGCCATCTTGTGTCCACATGGGGGCGGCCATCTTGTATGTTGGAGTGACGGTCAATTTGCATATTACCTCTTTTATTAGACAGGATTACTGAAAATGTTCAGTTTTCAACAAAAATTATGAGATGTGCAACAAACAAACAAACAAACAAAACACATATGGCCCACACACAGGTAAAAAACAATCCTAGAAACTGTTGAGGAAGCCCTGATGTCAGATTTATAGGACAAAGACTTTAAATCAGTTAGACATGTTCAAAGTACTAAAGGAACCATGTCTGAAGAATGAAAGTATGAGAACAATAGCACTAAATATAGAATATCCATAAAGATATAGAAAGTAGTTTAAAAAGCCAAACAAATTCTAGAGTTGAAAAGTACAATATCTGAAATGAAAAATTCTGTAGGGACACTCAACAGTAGATTTGGGCTAACAAAAAGAGAGAAGAAGTGGCCTTTAAAATAGGTCAATTAAGTCTTTACTTAGTCTGTGGAACAGAAAGTTAAAAGCATGAATAAAAATGAAGAGCCTCAGAAAACTGTGGGACACCATTGAATATATCAACATAGTTTTAATGGGAATCTAAGAAGGACAGGACAGAAAAGATCAGAAAGGACAGTTGGAGAAATAATGGCTGAAAACTTTCCAAATTTGATTTAAAAGCTTTAATCTACATGTCCACGAGGCTAATGAACTCAAAGGATAAACTCAAAGACATCCACACTGAGACTCATCATAATAAAACAGTTGAATGTCAAAGTCAAAGATAAAATATTGAAAGCAGCAAGAGAAGAATTTCATCACATATATGCAAGGGACCCTCAAAAGTCAACAGTTGATTTCTTATCAGAAACTATGGATGTCAGAAGATAGTGGGATGACATATTTAAAGAAAAATTGTAAACCAAGAAAAAATATTCTTAAAATATAAAGGAGAAATTAAGTGATTCCCAGATACACAAAACCGGAGATTTTATTGGTAGAAGACTGTCCTGCAAGAAATTACTATGAATAAGTATGCTAAAATAGATGAGCTAGACAAAATGAGCAAATTCTTAGAAAGTCACAATTATCAAAACTTTTTAAGAAGAAATAGAATGTATGAATAGATCTATACCATGTAAAGATACAGAAATAGCAATAAAAATTATTCACAAAGAAAATCTTAGAATCAGATGACTTTACTGGTGAATTCTACCAAATTTTTAAAAAATACCAATCCTCCAAACTCTTCCAAAAACTAGAAAACACTTCAAACACTTCTGTGAGATCAAGATAACTCTGACACCAAACCTAGAAAAAAAACAGATGTCACAAGAACGGAAAAGTTTAGATCAATATTTGTTTATGAATATAGACACAAAAATCCTTTTAAAAACCTAGTAACATGCCCTAACCCAGTGGTCAGCAAACTGCGGCTCATGAGCCACATGCGGCTCTTTGGCCCCTTGAATGTGGCTCTTCCACAAGATACCACGTGCAGGCGCTCATGTACTGTGCGATTGAAACTTCGTGGCCCATGCACAGAAGTTGGTATTTTGTGGAAGAGCCACACTCAAGGGGCCAAAGGGCCGCATGTGGCTCCTGAGCCACAGTTTGCCGATCACTGTGCTAAGGGAAAGAAAAGAGACACAAAAGACCACAAATTATATGATTCCATTTATATGAAACTAGAGGCCCAGTGCACAAAATTCGTGCACTGTAGGGTCCCTAGCGGTTGCCGGCTGCCAGCCGGGTACTTCCCTCTCTTCCCCCACCCTCCGGCTGCCTGCCACCATCAGGGCCTTCCTCCCTTTCGCCAGCCACCTGCCATGGCCTCCCTCCCTTCCCCCAGCCGGCCATACCCCCTGGTCAAACTCCCGGACAACCTCCCGGTTAAGGGGACAATTTGCATACTACACTTTTATTATATAGGATGTCCAGAATAGGCAACTTCATAGAGAAAACTGCTTAGTGGTTGCCAGGGTTTAGGGGCAGGGAGGAATATGGAATTATTACTAATGGGTATAGAACAGGGGTGGGCAAACTTTTTGACTCGAGGGCCACAATGGATTCTTAAACTGGACCGGAGGGCTGGAACAAAAGCATGGATGGAGTGTTTGTGTGAACTAATATAAATTCAAAGTAAACATCATTACATAAAAGGGTACGGTCTTTTTTTTTTTTTAGTTTTATTCATTTCAAACGGGCCGGATCCGGCCGGGCCGTAGTTTGCCCACGGCTGGTATAGAGTCTCTTTTGAGTGTGATTAAAATGTTTGGGAATTAGAGAGTAAGTCTTCATGTTCAAAATGATTTTGAAAAATAGCAAAATTGAGTGACAAGATTTACTAAGTACCAAGGTGTTCTAGGAAAATGATTCAACATAGTATTTTTGCAAAACTCTTCCTCCCTCAACATTTCCTCCTTTCATGAATATCCCTAATTTTGAGGACAGGTCTATAGTCAGAGACAATGTGCCGGCTAATAATTTACCAGCTTCCCTGATTTTTTGCCAAGCTAATGTTGTACAGGAATACTGCATGTTGAATGATAAAAACCTTGGATACCACACATTAACTCTGGTACAATATGTATTTTAAATTCCCCTATTTGAGTAGGAAAGTTCAGTACATTTTAAGTGCTGTGTTTTTTTTCCTGTTTGCATTTCACTCAGAGACTAAAAAACACACAATGCTTTTCTCTATGTACAAACACCTCCCGTGTCCTAAGTTAGGAATAAAAATTAGAAATAGATTGTTGTTTTCTAGGCCTTTGACAATAATTAACTGGTTATCAGTTACAGCCTAATAATGGCCCATTTATTAGAAAAAGGCAGTTGAAATGTTTGTTTTTTAATTTGCTCAAAGCTTCCCAGAGACACAATAGCAGCTTGGAAGTCCTTGTTCTTTCACTCTCAGGCCTGGTTCTAATGCAGCGGGGTCACAAGACCTTTATAATAGAGCTTATAAAACCACATTTAATGTGAGGCAAGTAGTTAGAAAAAAAATGACCTTTTAAATTATATCACCATTTCCCACATAAAAGCTTCCGCCAGTCTCTTAATTCATATGACCTTTGGAAGCTCTAAAATTACTTCCCAGGAAGAGTTGATGTAAATTTGATTGGATCCTATTCCTTTTGACCCAGAGTGGGTAGGAGCCAGCCACCCACAGCACAGCCCGGGAAATGTCAAAATCCACTCAGCACAGGAGAAATTTACTGCCTGAGGAAGATTCATCTGAGTCCTACAACAGCAGACTTCCTAAAGACAGTTTGTTAAGCTGCCTGGCTAAAGGTTTATTTAATCTTTATCTCTTGATTGCAAACCAAAGAAAACCTTTAGACTTGCCAATTGCCTAGAGAGGAATGTTTTAGAAATTTTAACAATGAAATGAAAATGCTAAGAGTATTTATGCATAAAAATTGAAGTCATCATAAAAAGGAAGTGCTGCCTGATGGAAAATTGGTATGTTTAATGGAATTTTTATATTTTAAAACTTGGTGATTAGCTGGCAAAAGCGGGAGAGCAGAGGGCTTAGAAATTTTATATTTTAATATCTTAAAAAGGTATCCTGTATTTAATATAAAGCCTTTTTTATAATATAGTTACATGATAGAAAATACTAAAGAGTTGAATGAGTAGGAAAATATACAACTAAACTTTTTTGAATTCATGTTCAGTAATTTTTTAAACATACAGACTTATGTACATAGAAGAGATCTTACTTTGCATGTATTTATTAATACAATTTTGTTCATAGCACATTGTAATATAGCATTTCCCTTATGTGATTACAAATTCGATGAGAACATCATTTTAAACTGCTATTTAATATTCCATCATGATTTACCATAATTTATTAAAATATTTCATTATTGATGAACATTTAGACAGTTTTCAATTTTTTGTATTATAAATTACAATTCAGTGAACATCTTTGTGGATAAAAGGTTTTCATGCATTTCAGCTTCTGTTTTTAGGAGAGGTAAACTGATAATCCTCTACTTTTATCACTGAAGAAGAAAATCACCAACAGTCTTACTTGTTTTTACAGGCATATTAGTTTTCTTTTTGCATTTATAATCATTGAATTTGGACTATAAGCCAAGGAACCATATTTAATACTACATTTTTTTCCTGTAGGCCACTGATATTCCATAAATTTTTTTGGATGATAATCGCTCTGCTATGAATAACACCACAAACCCATTTAGGCTATGAAAGTGAACCTTGACTTGAAAAAGAGATAACTAGAATTACATGAGAAAAAGGAAGACAAAGTGATACTCACCTCTGGTGATTTTTAAGCTACTCTGAAAATCTTTTAATCTTTTATGTTTTATTGCCATGAAACTTAAAACCCTGCAGGGGTCTCAGGGCATAGTTTTCAAGTACAGTTTTTCTTGTATAGCTTCCCCATTGAAACTACATTTCTAACTGCTTTTGAAAATTCACTGGTTTAGGACATGTAGCAGCACGTGGACTTTCTTACCCGGCTGAACAAACAGTTCTTTTCTGTTTCAGGGAAAATTTTAAATGCTAAGTAAGGCTTGCTATCCTCAGAGGCAATATTGGCATACTGAGACAATTTAGGCCATCTGATTCCCGAGTGTTTGGTCAGCAGCTGTGACCAAAACTGATAATTGTGCCTGGTTAAATTTAGTTCTCTCTGACATCACAAATCATTGAGGAGAGCAGCCCCACACATTTTCCTTCAAGGAGGGTGGGGAATTCGTATAGATGATTCAGAATCAAGGAATGGAAATGACAATGAACATTCAAATGCAACCCTGTAAACAGAAATCTGTCCCAGTTTGTTGGCTAAAGAGACAATAGAAAATTCCGAGTGGAACTGCGAGCTGTGACTCCTGTGGTTAGAGGCAAGCAGCCACGTGAGGCCCATCAGGAAGTAAAGGAGAGGCTACACAGTAAGGCCCTATTACCTGTTACGTCTGTTTACCCAGTTCTTCTGGCTTCACCAACCATCATGTAGTGTTTTTGTGGAAACTAGATAAACAGCGTGCGTCACTGTGGCTATTTCACGTTATCTGAGTAGTAAAAGGAAGAGTTCCATGAACTGAAGATATGCAGGTATATGGGTCTCTACAGGCAAATATTATACACAAAGAAGAAAAATTGAAATGTATTCTGCCAAAGACTGATTTTTAAAAAATCAAACAGAAAAATAATTCTAAATACGCATATGTTTACCAACTGTTCCCAGAGGCATCTATGTGGCTGTGACGCCCTCCCTATCAGCCCTTCATGTTAGGAGGTTTTTAGACCAAAGAGACAAAACATCTACTTTCTATCCCCAACTCAGAGACACTGCTAGGAACTCTAGTCCTCCAACATTTAAAATGTCTTCACCCAAGGTGGCTCCGTGGCTCAATGGATAGCGCATTGGACTTCTAAAATGTCTTCACCTCTATCCCACATCATAGTCTTATGCTGCAGGCATCTAAAGGCAAGAGGAATAAGGGAGAGGATTTCTGCTCTCTCTTCATTCCACCTTCCCCTAATTTTTGCTTATCAGCAATGGTTGATTGGGAGGGTGATATCATGGTTTTACCTTTTTCTTGCACTCACTAAATTTTGATGGACCTTACCCTTTCTCCTTACCCCCTCTCCTTTAGGACCTTAAGTTACTTAATAGGACCCTACCCTGATGGGTCTGGGGTGTACTGGGAGGAACATAGTATAATATGCATAATGTGAAACAAGCCTATGCACTATTTATCTTCAGTTAGTCTTATCTAACTAGTATATTTAATTTAGAAGGCATTATCTATCTGGCTCAGAAAAAGTTTGGCATAAACCCAACCTTCCCCTTTCTCTTCCTTCCTTCCTATACTGTTTTCTATGTTTGTTTTTTATACTCCAAACAAAGAACCTTTTGACTTCTTCCACTTCTCCATTTATCTAAGACTCTGACAAAGTTAAATTGTTGGCCTGAGAATGTTGTCAAAGGGGCACAGTGATTATTGTGCTCGGTGATGTGCCTGATTAAGAAAAAGGGAGAAAAGTCTTTCACTGAGTATCTGATACATAGACAAACCTCTATAAATAGCCGTTGACTGAATGAACTGTTGTGAGCATGCTAGTACGACCTTGTTTGCAAAGTGTGGAGGATGAAATCTCTTTGTGGCCAGCCCAAATTCTTGCTATACATATGGACTTCCTTAGTACTCCAGAATTCCGCAGTTGGACAGTGAGTAGTATACAGGTAAAGATCAATGCTATCATTGTTTTTTATGTACATCAATATATAGAACTCTGCACATCAAGTAGATATTTACATTGGGTAGATTTGTACAAATTTCCTATTTCTAGGAAAGGGTTTCCCACATTATACTCCTGTGAACTCACTAGGAAGGTCTATAATAGTAGGGGCTCTGCCAACCTGCCCATCTTATTTCCCACCATTCCCCTCCCTTCCAGTAACTCCAGCAACTCCTAAATTATATTTTAAATAATTTAAAAGTACTGCTACCACCTCAGTGCCTCTGTGAGAGGCTTTCCCTTTATTAGACTCAATCTCCCCTCAATCCTTCAATCCACAATCTATTAACTAATCCTTTAGTTCAACTGTTACTTCTGGGAAGCTCTTCCTAATCCCACCATTCCACCCCACCCTCATGGTTATTTGGACTTTTCCTTTTCCATTTACCACATTAGTAATTTTATTTTCTGCTCATTTGTTTGCTGACTTCCCCTCTAATTTCTCATCTTCCTGAGACATCAGTCACATCTCTTTTGATTTCTTCTGTATTCCTATAGGACACCATAGTTCCTGGCACATAGTAGGTGCTTAAAAATATTTGTTGAAGGAATGAATGAAGAGGAGAAAGTACTTAACTAATTTATATTTGCTCCTTTTCAAGCAATAGTCCTCTCAGTAGGAAATGGTTAGATACATTTCCCACAAAGTCATTTTATATAATTTGGGAAACTTGAAAATGATTTTATTTCTATTTGGATCACTAGCATTCAATATTGTTAAAACGAGTTTCTTGTGGTAAAGTGTAATCAAACTCCCACTGGGCAAAGAAAATACAGGAAGAAACACCCTTTTTAAACAGGCAAGCTCTCCAGGTCATTCATTTCTAATGAGTAGCTGAAGAAATTTTATTTATTGGCCACAATTCCATTAACATCTATCCATAATTTTTCAATAAGGATGCAATCACGCACCTTTGACTTCCTTCTTAGAATCTGTGTGACATTGTAGATGCAGGTAGACTCCTTCAGCAAGTACAAAATGATTCATAAGGTATATAACATCACAGAAGCGTTGAAAGAAAACAAAAGGTAACTATAGTACAATTGCTTGACTGGCGTTACTAGGTTACTATCCAGTAAACCTCCCACTTATCTTGGGCTTCTGGTGTTTTCAGTTCCATTTAGAAAGGGTTGGAGCTACCTTGATGTGTCTAACCCTGTAATTTATTAAGAGTCTGGCCAGAAAGGTGGTTATTCATAACAGGAAGCTGAATGTTTCTTTTAAAAAAATAAAATTCCTACACCTAGAGAAATGGACCAAATTATTGAGACGGATGACAGGAAGCTTTGCCTAACTTATTTTGATTAAAATTTATTTTTGTAAATTCTGACTGCATGCAACTTTTCATAAGACTTATCGTACCAATATAAATTGGTAAATTGGTGCCTACAAATGGTATTAACATTTTGACCTGTTAGACACATATATTCTGCTCCTAAATGTTGTCTTTTAGCACAGGTGGGAGAAAATTGGAAGAATAGTTGTTCAAGTTCATCACTTCCCATTTATGAAAATGGAATAACAGTAACATTGCTTTCCCAGAAATGTAAGAAGAAACATCCACAGACCATAAAGCGTGAATATTGAGTGAAATCATTGAGAAATAAGAAATAGCTGTGGACTTTAATCTTTTAGGCCTATCAGAGCTGTCAGAAAAAAATAAGTAAAAAGAAGAAACTCTCAATAAATAAGAAGGGCCACTTATTCAGGCAGGAAATCCTCATATATATTTTAAGCAGCTATTATGAGCCAGGGATAGTGCCAGGAGCAATGGGGAAAAGGATTGAAAGTCCTGAAAAACAGACAAGGTGCTAAACTCTGGGAGTCAGACCCCCAGATTAAATACTCACAATAATGTTGGGCAAGTGCTTTCATATATAAACAAAGTACTGGAAGAACACAAAAGAGGACATTTTAATGTATCCTGGAGGAGTTCAGAGAGGCTTTAGAGAGGAGGTAACCCTTGAACAGGTGTTCACAGATGGATACATATTTCCCCACCAAAATCTCCAATAGAATACTGAGGAAATCCATTGAATTGCTGAGCAGAAGGAAAATCAAACATATCTGGGAACAAATTGCTATTACGAATTTTCTTGGGAAAAAAAAAAAGCCCTTCATAGTAGATCTTAGGTACACATAACTCCAAGATAATATTAACTTCCACAATTTCTAGTACTGCTATTATTAACATTAATTTACAATATTTTATTTAAAATTATATGTTAAATATTAAGAATTTATAGCACTTAATGCTAGATATTAATCTTATTTAATTTCCACAATCAGGCGATGAAATTATTATTCCCACTTTACAGATGAAAAATTTGAGATGAGAGAGATTAAGTAAATTGTCTTTGGTTATGCCATCAGGAGTGGTGGAAGGAGGATGCAAATTAGAGTCTGACTTCGAGGTATATTTTCTACTCTTCTAATCCAGGGGAGTATTTGAGAAATAAAGTTCTGAAGGCATGAGAGAGATAAGATGACAAGTTCCTTTCAATTCACAGTGAAAATATGTGATTTGTGGAGGCAAAAGTAGAATATGCCTCAAAATGATAAACATGGTTCTTTTAATTTGAAAAATTCCAAATATCTAAAGAATCCATAAGGTAAAGAAACAAACCCTTGTACTCATCATCTGCCTTAAACAAATATCATTTTGCCAATCCTATTTTATTTCCCCCTTAGCTTTACTTTGAGTATTTAAATGCAAATAAAAGATATCACATCTTTTTTTCTCTCTCTTGTAAATACTTCAATATGCATCTCTATCTGATAAGGATATTATCTCTCTATTTGTCATCATAACCATATTTGAAAAGCATTTTCCTCTTTATATAGAAGATATGATGCCATTGAATGTTTTCAAAGTTAAAATGTAGCCTCTATAGAGATAAAATAACAAAAAAATTAACTCTACTGTTTAGACATATAAAGTCATGTTGGCATCATTCATCAAATCACATGAAAATAAAATGATTCTGAATGATCAACTTTTGATCATTTTAGACCAGCGATTTTCAACCTTTTTATCTCATGGCACACATAAACTACTATCTACGGGACACCAAAAAATATATTATTTGCCAATCTGACAACAAATATGTATAATTTTGATTCATTCACACCAGAATGGTTATTGCTGAGCTGGCTGTTGTCTTTTTTTTTTTTTTTTTTTACAATCTAAGGGAAAAGAGGTTAGTGCCTATGACTAAAATAGTCAGGTATTGCATTTTTTTGTTTTTAATATATTTTATTGATTTTTTACAGAGAGGAATAGAGAGCTAGAAACATCAATGAGAAACATCAGTCAGCTGCCTCCCGCACATCCCCCACTGGGGATGTGCCCACAACCAAGTTACTAGTACATGCCCTTGACTGGAATCGAACCTGGGACCCTTCAGTCCACAGGCCGATGCTCCATCCACTGAGCCAAACCGGTCAGGGCAGGTATTGCATGTTTTAAAAATTCTTGTGGCACACCTGTTGAAAATCGCCGTTATAGACACATTTAGAACAGAATCCATAGGTGCAAGGAAGCAGAAATCCTTCACTGGCTCACAAATGAATGAGGGCATGATCTAGACAATGAGATGCAACTTTAAAATGTGTCTCATGTGAAAATACATAGGGCAGAATTTTAAAGTCCTGCTTTTTAAATTTCTTGGACAAGAAGAAAATGTACAAATACAAATAAATTTGTGCCAGAAAATATAGATATGAGTATTCATTCAGCTATATTTGAAAAAAGAACTAGAGAGCTAGAGTAAACTTAATAAGACATCTAGTCAATACCTATAGCAAGAATACATGTGTCATTTTGGAAAGCAAGTTGCCTTTCCTCTTTCAAACCCCTTCAGCTAGAATGCCTGTCTTATTCTCACCCCTTCCCCCAGCCATCTAGACTCAAGTCTTAAGTTAATCAAGGAGCCAGACTCTAACAAATATAATAAAAGGTCATGGTAAAAATTATACTTGTTTAAAAAGTTTACTGGCCCAATTTAAGCACAAGGAGTTAAGCACAAAGGATAACTTTGCCAGAATATTATAACAGAACTTTCATGAAGGAGTACTGAGGCTGGGTCTACAAAATTTAGGTGAATTTGACTGGAAAGAAAACAAAAATTTAACACAAAACAAAGCAAAATAAAAAAAATTATGTGTCTGATTAGTGATAACTTGACAATAGCTTCATCAGCAGCTAGAACCCCAGAAGCATTTTCCTCCACTGATCCATCTTCTCAAATTGCCCCTAGAAGGCTCCCAGTGAAAGTCAGCTCCTACAGATGTGTGCTGACTCAAGTCAAGAAAGACCAGCTAAGCGGGATCGAGAGGGAGTTCACCTGGTTGAAGGAGCCATGAGCTGGTCAGTTCACCTCTGATATAAGAGAAAGAACAGTTCACTTCTTCTCTAATTAGATACTAGCAAACTAAATGAGTAGATTTATAGGACTAGACTATCATTTTACCACCTGGATGAGAAATGAGAGATGTCAGAGATATGATTCTTCAGCAGACTGGCTACAGCTGCCAAATTGCAGATTCAGGGAGCCCAAGACAATAACTATATAACAGAATATCATGTTAGCCCTAAAATTTTCCTAAACATGTTTTTATATATCTTATGTTGTCAATCATCAGGTGTGTTGAGGTATATGCTAACAAGTGTGGGTTAGACATCAGTTTTTCCAACTGGATTGAGCTAGTGAAAGGGCACAGAAAGGATAGATTCATTTAGGGCTCATTCATTTGACTTCTTTTTGCCTCAGACTAATATCTGTCTAAAGGTACCTCCTAGTATTGAGCTGAAAATAACATAAATGAGAAAATTCATTTTAAAGTTAAAATTGCAAAGTATAATTATTATTAAGGATGATTTTCTTCTTAAGGCTATTTCTTTTTATATTTTGTGTTTTTCTCCCTACCTTTATAGAATGATAATGATTAACACATAAACACACACAAAAATTGGTCAGATCTAATAGTAAAAACTGAGTTAGATATTAATCTACAAAAGTGCTTAACTATTCTAGATCAATAATATTCCAAGTAATAACCTCAAAGAGAACATGTAATTAACAAACAAAACACTGTAATTAAAAAAAATAATTTGCAAACTTCTTGGCTCTAGTATTTGTAATCTTCTTTGTGGACTTCAGGAAAATGATGCAACTTAAAAAATTATTGTTACACACATCACATGTTGACTTTAGGCTCCAGTGAAGAATATGATTAGAGTTTGACTCACAAATTATTAATAGGAAAATTGTTTTCATATTTTATTTGGTAATTTGAATTAAGTAAAAAGGTTATGGAGGTAAGAAAGATTGTTGTGGGGTTTTTTTTCTTCCTTTATTTTCTATTCCTCCTCATTCTGTCCTTGTATATTTGTATTAGGGGAGAATGAGGGATGATGAAAGGAAAGTTTTATTAAAAGAGGACTGGTTTGTTTTTGTTTTTCTGGCCAATTTTCAATCTACATCTAAATTCCTAGGAAAAAAAGACAAGTCTTCTGTGGAAATACTCCTTAGTAGACATTAGTTTATGCTGTCATTCCAGAACACCACAGTGATTCAGTGTGTTCACTTCCTGAGTTGGGATCTCTGTTCTGCCACTTACTAGCTATGTGACAGAGGACAAATTATTTAACTGTTCTTTCTCTATGATCTGATCCATAGAGTGTGAATAATGCCCAGTTGTTGTGAACATTCAGTGAGTTAATACATATAAAGTGCTTAGAACAATTGAATAATGCTCAGTAAGTTTTACTTATTATTTCCAGATATATTGTACATTAAAAAAATCCTTTGTTTTTTTGTGAAAGCTACTTTAATTTTTCTTTACTATGTTTGCAAATAAGAGATGCTTAAAGTTTAATGAGAAAGAAAGAGAATTATACAACTGCAGAATAGACAGATATTAAATTTAACTTAGAATTGAAATGGAAGACTCCTGATAAGAGAAGGCCCAGTCATGCCAGAAGAAAGAATTGCCCATGAAACTTGAACCTTTGCTAGCAGAGGCACCATGGGAAAACAGGATCCTGCAGGCACCGTTGCAGGCACTGTCCTTTTGGAGGACAGTCCCAGGATACCTGTCAAAACTATTCTGTCTCGTTCTCTGTAACTCAGTGAGCTCTTCTTGGGAACTTAAGCACTAAGAAATTAGTCATGAAGGGAATAATCTCTACCATGTCCACAAAATGGCTATTGTACTTTTATGTATAATTATGAAATCATATATATAATTAGCAATATGAAAAATAAGATTTAATATTAAGAGAAGGGCCTTAAAAGTATGTGTGTGTGTGTGTGTGTGTGTGTGTGTGTGTGTGTGTATATATATATATATATATATATATATATCTTATTACTGCAGCTTTTTGAAAACATTTATTACTGAAGCTTCTTGAAAACACATATTTATAAATATTGTATGAAATTATATAGACAATAAGGGAACTGGGAGAAAACAATAGGCTTTTGTCTGGAGCAATCATGAGTAAAATATTTTGTAATGTTCTATATTGATGTTAAAATAATAAATACAAAACTAATACACAAACCTATGAATTACAATGCTAAAACTAGTCAAGCATTTAAGTTTTAACAAACTAAAAGTTTAAATTACTGTTGGATTTTATTAATTCTTAGAGGATATTTCTGCTGGTACTGGCACTGCTAAACAATGTACATTTTTACATGCATGAGAGTTAACCTGATATGTTATAACTTAGCAGGTTTGAGGTGAGAAAACATTTCATTGATTTTTTTTCCATTTAAGAAGTAAATGGATTGTAATAACTATGTATGGTGCCAGATGGGTACTAGAATTTTCAGGGGGATCACTTCATAAATTATATACTTTTCTAACCACTATGCTGTGCACCTAAAACAAAAATAAAACAAGATTAAACATCAACTGTCATATAAAAATAAAAAAATTAATTCATTAAAAAAACTGTAATTTAATGTGTACAACTAATACACTTAATAAATTGTCAAATGATAAAAAAGAAGTAAAGAGAAAATAGTCAAATGTTCAACAGTTAGTTACTGTAGAGACTGGAAGAGTAGAAACCAATATATGCTGAATATCTACTATGCAATACGTAGGCTTTAACAAATATGTGACTTCTTAGTGAAAATACTATGATAAAATTACAAAAATTTATCCAATACCACTATGGTCAGGCATCATGCTGGCCTCGAGGAATTCCATTAAACCACAAATATAGACTGGAAGGGATGTATGTCCAGTCTTGAGTAGATCATGAATTCTCTTGCTGCTGACTTCAGCAGGAGATTTAAACCTCATGCTTGGAAACATGACCCCACAAAGCACTGCTGAGTTGGGTGGACCCAAGAATTGCACCAGCTACTCCATGAGAGAAACCAACAAAAGACCCCATGAAACTAAATGACCTCCTCCCAATGCCAAGGGAATCATAAGAGCTAACAGGCACCATCTTGGTAAGGAAGAATGGAAAGGGAGAAACTACCATGATAAGAACTTGAACTTAGAAATAATGGGAACATTTATTACGAAAGAGATCTGAAATCAAAACAGAGTGTTTAAACTGGAGGAAGCAGAGAAACCATGAGCTGGCAATACTTATTCTTTTTCTTGTTACCTAGATGAGTGATGTAGGGGTGGGGAGAGTAGAGCTTGAGTTTATAGAAACATTAGATAGAAATGAGGCTAATTGTC
Source organism: Myotis lucifugus (assembly GCF_000147115.1). Taxonomy (NCBI): domain Eukaryota; kingdom Metazoa; phylum Chordata; class Mammalia; order Chiroptera; family Vespertilionidae; genus Myotis; species Myotis lucifugus. The sequence continues at coordinate 1,505,587 of NW_005871119.1, read as the reverse complement.
TTTGCTTATCTAGGCAGTATATGAATACCTTTCTACATTGTGGGTTCTCTTAAAGCAGGAATTATATTTTATTATTTTATTTATCCTCCATTAGACATTAGCACAGTTTTGTCTGACAGTTACATAAGAAATGGCATTGAATAAATAAGTCATAAGAGTTGAAGGGATTAGAGAAGTGTTCTAATTCATCATCCTGATTTCAAGTCGGCTCACATCATTCAGCACAGAAATCTTTTTCTTGGGGCCCTGGAATATGGTGGGATTTGCTCTTGGCCTATTGTAGTGAGAAAGCAGAACTAGTCAATCTCTCCCAGGCTTACATTTGCTTTCCTTCCATTTCTTCCTTTCATTCTGACTTGCAGACTTTTTCTTTCTTTTCCTTTTTTTGAATTTGGTGTGATATTGGTTAATGAAATTATATAGAATTCAGGGGTATAATTCTATAATACACCATCTGTATATTGTATTGTGTGTTCACCACCCTAAGTCAAGTTTCCTTTCATCACCATTTATCCTCCCTTTACGCTCTTTTGCCGCCCCACCACCAGTTTCCTCAGGTAATCAGCATACAGTTGTCGGAAATTTTTTTTTTACTTACTATTAAATTTCTGCCCTTTATCTCCCCACTCCTCATATTACCTTACTAGGAGGCCAGCACGCAATTCGAAATCACGCGGCACCGCCCACCCTTGAGTCGCCAGTCTAGCCCTGATTTGCTCCCCAGGCCCTGCAGCAGCTGCGACCACTGCCAGTCCAGCCCTGCCTCCCTCTCTGGCCCTTGAAACAGCTGCGCTGCTGCTGATCAGGCCTTCCCCTAGCGCAGGAGCGTGGAGGCCCCTGCTGCCCCTGCCCCCGATGCTGCACGCGCAACCTCCTCCTGTCTGGTTGACCTGTTACGGTATCCCAGTTAATTAGCATATTTCTCTCTCTCTCTCTCTCTCTCTCTCTCTCTCTCTCTCTCTCTCTCTCTTTCTCTCTCTCTCTCTCTCTCTCTCTCTCTCTCTCTCTCTATATATATCCCACACCACATATATTTCCAACTACCAAGATATCAGTCTTTTGAACCATTTAGAACAAATGTTAGAGCAAAATAGCAAAAGGATATTTTAAAAAAGAAGAACTTGTAAGGAAGTTAAATTATCACCACCCTTGATTATTTGGATTTTTCAAAAAGAACTTTAATTTTTTTTTCTCTTATGAGAGGTGTCTTCAGATTACCTTTTAATATTTGAATCCTCCTGATGTATTACCAAATTTTGTATAGTAATAAAACTGTAAAATACACTATATACACAATTTTCCAGCTTCTCTAAATTTTGGTTTGCTTTTTTTCTGTTTTGTCTCATTTATTTGCTGGTCCCTCCCCCCTCCTTTTTTTTTTTTTTTTAAAGAGAAGGAAGGGCCTTTTATAGTTACATCTACTTTGGGAACATTTATTTGGAATGAAATAAGAATGACTTATAATTATAGTTTAATGCCTCAAAATAGGAAACTGGGCCAAATTGCTTAACCAAATGCAGATTTGGTTGGGATTCAGGAGTTACTTCTAAGGCAAGGCCTTGGAAAGTCTGAACCATTGCTTATCTTTAATTTATGGTTCTCTGCTAAGGGCAGCACTAAACTGATTGCTCACCAGGTTAAAATTTTGACTTAGAAAAGTTGTACATCACAGAGCAGACTTCAAGACAGATTCACATTGTGTTCTTTTTCTTAGTTGTGGCATCTGTTTCTCTCAGTTAAAACTCTCTCATTTAGGTGTATCCAATTCTGATTAAAGGAACCATATACAAAAGTGATCTAAGAAAAAGACAGAGTGTTGGATGAGCTCTCCTGAGATTTCTGAGCTCTTTCATTTCCTTCTTTCTTGTTTTGGCCTCAAAAAATAGTGCTTGTTGCCCTGACTGGTTTGGCTCAGTGGATAGAGCGTCAGCCTGCGGAATGAGGGGTCCCGGGTTCAATTCCGGTCAAGGGCATGTACCTTGGTTTTGGGCACATCCCCAGTAGGGGGTGTGCAGGAGGCAGCTGATCGATGTTTCTCATCGATGTTTCTAATTCTCTATCCCTCTCCCTTTCTCTCTGTAAAAAAATCAATAAAATATATTTAAAAAAAAATATTGCTTGTGGATTCCCATTAGAAATAACCTGGAACATTTCAGCATTCTAACCTGCACAATTTAAGAGATGCATATATCTCCAACTTTAGGGTATAGTATCTTTTTCTCAAACATCCATACCTTTGGCACTGTAAGTGAAGATCATTACAAAATGAATTTTTTCCTATGGAGCCTGGATTTATAACTTGTAATAACTGAGCTCAGTTTTCCCCTGGAAGAAGATGACCAAGGTAACTATGGGGCACTGAGGGCACTATGTCTTCATTCCAGCATTCAGTACTCGCCCATGTGAAACACATCCTACAGGGTCCTGGCAAGAAACAGATGGCAGAGTTATATTGGGTCCTCTGAGGAGAGATTAGCAAAGGTACTACAGACAGTCCTCGGGTTACATCGGACTTGACGTACGTTGTTTCGTGGTTACGTCGCCATCTCCCATTTATTTATTAAAAAAAAAAGTTCCGTCATTTAGACGTATATACATATGTGCTTTATTTTTTTTATTATTTATTTACCACAAGTAAAGGTCAGGAATTGTTATTTTTCTTTTTTTTTTTTTTTTTTACTGTTTCACTTCATTACTGCTGTGTATGTGCTCCATGTGAGTGACGAAGGTGCTTATGTAGGTGGGTTCTGACTTAAGGTGAAAATCACCTTACATCATGCCTGAGGAATAGATCTCCCATGTAACCTGAGGACCTACTGTATTTATGAAGGTAAGGGTAAGATGAAGAAACAACAAGCACTGGGAGGCTAGGAGCAGCAGGGCCAGGAGAAGGGATTGATGCCACCCTGGGCTTGGAGGAGCAAGGAGAGGAAGCAGTTATCAGAACCTAGAGACAAAGGGCAGAAAAAGAGACACTTTGGCCTACAGTGGACAGATGCAGCCAGCCCACAGCCCACAGTAAACTCATCCTTGAGCTCCACAGCTGGGATCAGAGGATAAGGATAAATTTATTGATGTAGGTCAGTTTCGTGGAGAAACATAGGGTGGAACCTGGATCTGAAGAAGCAAATAGATGAGATACAAAATTAGTTGGAATTGATCCCTCAACTCCAGGGTAATGGTCATTGCTAATCCATATGCACTTCTTTGTGAATTAGAAAAAATAAAAATTACCATGTATGGGTAGGCACAGACCTATTAGTGCACAGGCCTGTGATTCTTTGAGAATCCTATATAATAAAAGTGTAATATGCAAATCGACCAAATGGCGGAACAACCAGCAGGGGGCATGGCTGGTGAGCAGGCACCGCCAGGCCAGCCAAGGCAGGTGCCAGCAGGCCGAGGGAAGAGACGGCGATGGGGGAGGGGGGGACAGCAGCGACCAGCGGCAGCAGAGGGGCGATGGGGGGGGGGCCAGCCTCTCACCAGCCAGCGCCATCTCCTGATCGGCCCGCTGGTCGCCTCCCGCAGGGGAAGGCCAGACTGCATCTTAGGCCTGCTCCTTGCGGGCCTAAGCCATCAGTCGGACATCTCCTGAGGGCTCCTGGACTATGACAGGGCACAGGCTGGGCTGAGGGACCCCCTCCAAGTGCAGGAATTTTCATGCACCAGGCCTCTAGTTACAAAAAGACTTTCCTTCTTCCTGGAAATGTAGCCCAATTAAAGTAATGGCATCTAAGCCTATTAAAGTAATGGCATCATCTTCTTGTCAGAGTTCTTAGTTCAGTGATGAGTGCAGAATCCAGCTCAAGCCAATCAGCATCTGACTGTCATGTGATCATATCCACTGGTTCAAGGTCAGGCACATGTCTGACATTAGGCTGATAGAAATGAAGTTCAGGATTTTTGGTCTATGACTGCTCAAAAAGAAGTTCTTTACCATTCCCAGAAATAAATGAGAAAGCATATGGTCCTGGAAGGTGGTCCTCATTTACCATAAGGGAAGCCAGCCTTAAAATGAGCCTGATGCCTAGAGGGAGAAAGTCATTCACAACTCCTACAGTATCCAGAGTCGGAGTCAGACTCTGTCTGAAGTCTGCCCTATCTCTGTATTTTTCAATTACATTAGTCAATAAATTTTCTTTAGTTTTTTAGAGTTATGTTTTCTCTTGCTTGAAAACAGGGACTTCTTAAGAGCTCTTCTTGCCTTCTCAATTATAGACAACTTCGGTTTTTTCAGCTTCTTCCAGAAAAAAAAATGTTTTTAAATCTATTCAACCCAAACTACATCTTCAGCTGAAACCAGATTGATCTTCAGCCATTCCTGTATGCCCACCCTTATTGGTGTTCACTTAGAAGTAAGAGTGCCTGTGAAATTCTTTTAGGCACCCCACGTCATGTTTTCTTATTGATGTCATCTTTAACATAATTGCTGTGGAAATATATCTTATCATCTATTATAAAAATTATATTTGCCTTTATTCATCTTGCCTCCTCTGAGTGGACATGTACCCAAAGTATCCTTTTTATGACCACAGTTGGATTTTCTTTTGGGTATTTGCATATTTTGTATTTAACTTTGTTGCACACAAGTGTGAAGGTATAATTTAATAACATTAGAGACATTGCTGTAAGAAATCAAACAATACAAACTGAACTCTAGCAACTCAGGAATTCTGTTCATTTTAACTGAAACTGAGGAACTTAGAGTTCAAAACTAGATTAAAATATCTCAGCCCCTCAATGGGGGGAAAAGGAGACATATGTAATACTTTAAACAATAAATAATTAAAGAAAAAATAAATACAATACAATAAAAATGTGGCAGCCCTAATCTGTGTAGTGATCAGAACTTGCCTAAATTAACTCTTAACAACAGCCTTTTAACCAGTTTCCCTGCATGTATTCTTGACCTCTTCAAAACTCCCCTCCACATTACCTTCAAGGAGTTGATGGGCATTCCCCTCATTGAGGAGGGACTGGCACATAAACATTGACCTCAATAAACATTGGTAAGATATTTGCTTTGCAGAATTGTGTTCAGGCTCCTTAAGAAGAAAGATAAAGTAATTGTGTTCAGGCTCCTTAAAAAAAGAGAAAGTCTTCTGTATCTTGCCTGGTTTCCAACCAATCTCTCCGATTTCCTCCCTTTGTCTCCCTGCCTTATCATTTACTTTCAAGCATCTTTTTGCACAATTCTTTTTTCCATTTGTGTCTTTCCTACATGGCTACCCTCTGCCTGAAATGTTTTCTCAGCCTCTTCTTAGTAAGCTCCCAGTTTTACCCAGGATTAAGGCTTTGTCACTTGGCCCCCCAGGAAAGCTTCTTCCCATTTTATTCTTGTGGCAGTTGCTCTATTTTTAGTTCTGTAGTCCTGAAATCTGCTATGATTAGATTTTTATGCATGGACTTATCCACTAGACTGAACTTCATGACAACAGGGACAATGTCTTATCCCCCTTTGTATTCCCATCTGAGAGAGAGCAGGCACTTAAGGATTCTGCATACCAAAGAACATTTTTATCTCTTTATCCAAGTAACAAACTCCCAAACATTAGATTTAATCTCATAAAATATGGCTGAGTCAATTGAGCAATTAGTTTGTATTCAAGTTAAATATTGAATTAAAATTCTTTATGGGCTGTGAGTGGGTTTGCCAAATATCAATTCAAATAAAATTTTCAATTAACATTTAAAACTGGAAGTACCATTTTGTTTTTTCTAGGTAACATCATAAACAGTTTCTTCTGGTACAATTGGAAAAATTTAATATGAACCGATCATCTTATTCTCTGTACTATGTAGCATTTTTTTTAAAATACCCCTTACTCTAGTAGCTTAAATAATATGACTTGTATGCAGTGGTTGTCAAAGTTTCAATGACCAAACATTACTAGTATTTAAGCATACAGGTCTCCTAAAGCATTTCATTTAATACTTTTAAAACAGGTTAGAGTATTTTCTGCCATCACAAACATATTCTCAAATAGAGATTGTTTTACATTTGGTAAAGATAAATGCTGAGGCTTGTATGAATTTTTTTTCTTCCTTACCCAACCAACTTAGAATAATTGTTTTAAAGCTAGCTGACCCACATACAAACCCACCATAGAAAGCAAATTGAAAAGTAACCAAATGAACAAAATAAATGAACAAACAAAATAGAATCAAACTCATTGTTGCAAAGAACAGACTGATCATTGCCAGAGGGGCTTGGGGAGCTGAGTGAAAAAGGTGAAGGGATTAATATATACAAATTGGTAGTTACAAAATATTCACAGGGATGTAAAATACAGCATAGGGAATATAGTCAATAATATTGTAATATGGTACCAGGTGGGTACTTGAAATATCAGGGGATCACTTTGTAGAATATACCATTGTCTAACCACTGCTTGTACACCTGAAACTAGTACAAATAATACCGAATGTAAACTGTAATTGAAGAATAAAATTAAAGAAAGAAAAGTAACCACAACAAATAAACTAAAGGAAAAATAAAATTGAAACAATTCATGCATATGGATGGGTATCTTAGCTTTTAATCTTTTCTTCTCTCATAATAATGAACATAAGGCCTTTTTCATGGAAGGTGCTTGTCATAGCTCAAGACCCAGCCAGTTGACTGAAGATAATTACTCAGAAACAGGCACAATGTGGGGAAAACATCCCCAGAATCTGGAACAAGACAGAAAACCACTGGTGATCATTAGGACAGGAATATAGCTTCCAATGTAGTGCAGCTCCATACTACCTCCCAACGTGTGAGTGAGCAGTGGGCCTGGTGACTACCTGGTGCCCCTCTTTTTTCTGCACCCATGGCAAACATCAATTTTTCATGAATAAAGTTCCATTGGGTTGGAACTTTACCTCACCGTCTTCTCAACCCAGTGCTCAAAGTCACCACCACCAGTCAATTGAATTGCACTTCATATGAAATACAGACTATAATTTTAAAATTGCAAGCAGAGGAAGGGCCATATCCCCACAGCTTTGAGAGGAAGCTTGCCAGGCTAGCAACCAGGCAGGGATGAACAATGCATAATAACTCTTACATTAGAAAGAGAACTAAAGTGTGAAAGAACAGCAAAAAGTTTTCCTTCTACATTGCAATATGCATCATGTCCTCAAAATATATGGAAATGTTTCTCTGTTTGCAAACTAAGCAAAAGCAAAAGGGCTGCCCTACTGCATAAAGGCAAATTGCTGATTGGGATATCAGAAAGCAAGTTTGCACCAGATGACTATAAATATGTTATTTTAGGGTTTTTGTGGAACTGGTGGTATCTGCTAACCTGTGATATTTGAAATAAATTCACGGGAATTTTTTATTTTGATTTCCCTATCTGACTCCTTTATAAATAACACTCCTGCTTTTCCAGTCTTTGAAATTCTACTGTAATCAATTTTTTTTGTCAGAACTATGCTTTCAGGTACAAAATAGGATATGCCATAAAGAAGTTGGAAATTATATGTAAAATGACATGTTTTTTGAGAAGTGTTTGTGTAGCATTTCTTATTTGCAAAATATTTTTTTATTGTAAACATACTAACTAATTACCACTGCTAGTTATTCAAGGGCTGGCTCACCCTTACATTACATATGTGAAAAACAAGACAGAGAGATAAGTTCAACTTGAGTTGACTAACCAAATTATATAGCAAATCAATCATCCAACCATGACTAAAACCTTCAGTCTCTGAAACTACAGCTTAGTTTACTGAAGCATTCAGCCTTTCATAGGATTTTATTACTTTGTAATATATTGATTTTTTCCTTGAAAAATTAGTTTCCTTTCAACTTCCATAGTAAAATGTGCAGTTTATTAAAACTATAATTGTTTACTATTTAGGAAACAAAGATACCATTTATATGTTCTGCCTCTTCTATTTTTCTATTCCCAACTTCGCCATCATTTCCTCCAGAGCTTATAGACAGACATGCCGACGCGTGGAGATTCTTTCCAGTTTTATGAAATCTCCTGACTCTATGACCCCATTGATATATTATTTTATTATTCCTCTTTTCAGTCAAGCTTTTTGACAGAGTAGTTTACATTCACTGTCTTCATTCTGGTACTACCCAATCACTCCTCGATCCACTGAAATTTACTCTCTGCCCCAAGCAATCAACTGATAGGTTCTGTTAAATTGTGTCAGTAGATCTTATTCATCTTGCATCATCTTGGAAACTATACAAACTGCTGTAAAACATAGCACCTATAGTATTGTACTATAATATGAACTTAAAATTTTAATAATAGAGTAGATCTCATGCTGTTTTTAACACACACACACACACACACACACACACAAATAAACAGGGACATGAAGAAATATTTGGAAGTGATGAATATGTCTATTACCTTGATAGCAGTGCTGGCTTTACAGGTGTACACATATGCCAAAACCCATCAAATTGTATACATTAAATATGTGAAATTTTTTGTATATCAATTATGTCTCAGTAAAGCTATTTTTAAAAAGTGTATCAATTCTTCCCAACTCCCCAGGGCACTTTAAGACTGTATCTCTCCAGATCTGACTGATGCATCTGACTTGGTTGCATTCTCTCTTGACTCTCTGCTTTTGCCTCTGCCCATTCATTTTTTATCTCTTTCATGAACTTCCCCTGACTTGTCTCTCCTCTAAAGCTGGAGTTTCTGAATTCCTTTTTTGGTCCACTGCTTTTTTCATGGTAGAGCTTCACTTTGGACTCCTGACCCAGTCTCAGAACTTTAATTACCTTCTTTATCCTAGTGATTTCCAAAACTAAGTCTGATCCTGTGACCTTTCCTCCAGATATCAGACTCATACTTACAAATAACTATTGGACATGTCCAAACTTGTGAGACCCACAGGCAAATATTCAAAGTATATTTTACCCTCAGTCCTGTTCCTTTTATATACCCTATGTAATTTGATGAAGCAACCTCTACCAACTCTTTGGTAGAGAGCTTTGCTAGTTTCCCCGTGGCTTCATCCTCCATATTCAATTAATCAACAATCTCCTTTGATTATATCTCCTGAATATTTATTTTTCTTATCATCTCTGCATCTACTATCTCCAACATAGTTTAACCCTGATAATTTTAATTCTGCTCAAGTTCATTTTTTTGTTTCTAGTCTTGACTTCTTCAGATTTATCCACTGCACCAAAGTCATAATAACCTGTGTAAAATAAAATCTGACAATCATTCTCTTTCTTACAGCCCCCAAAGATTTTCTGTGGTTTACAGGTTAAAGTCGAAGCTTATAGGAGTGGCTACAAGCCCTTTATAACTTGGCTTCTGTCTATGATTGCCGAAAATGCCTGATAATCCCTGCTTCACAATTTATTTAGTAATACCAAATATTTATAGTTTCCCATCCACACACAACAATAAAAGCCTTGGCTGTTGGTTCTGTCTGGAAAACAATTCTGGTCTCTCCCCTGTGGCAGTCATTAGTACAATTCAACATTATTTCCAAATATTGTCCTCTGACTCATGGTAGGATAGTACTCCCTTTCTTCTTGAAGTTAACCATGATTGTGCGACTTGCCTTAGTGAATGAAAAGTGAGTAAAAGCAATTGTGTCACATTCAAGCAGATGCTTTTAAGAGCAGATATATGATTTTCCATCCTCCTTCCTCATGTCACAGCAACTAGCAACATTCCAGATAGTGGAGTATCTGTCGGCCTCAGTCCCTGAGTAAGGATAATGTCCTGAGGCAGACATGAAGAAATAACCCTGTATTGTTTTAAGCCCTTAAGAATTTTGAGATGTTTATTACTGGAGCATATTTTAACCTATCCTTATTCTAATCTTTTTATCTGACTAATTACTACTTATGCTTCAAATTTTACTTGGTTATTATCTTCTCTCAGAAAGTTTTCCTTGAATTTCTAGAGTATTTCCTCGATGGCAAAAGAGATAATAGGGTTAAAAGAGTAAATTCACTTAAAATGGTATATATTTAGGTATTGCTTAATAGAATTTACCTGTTTATGTGGTCATTATTATATGTCAGTTACCTGATTCTCTTCTCTGCATTTTGCATTTAACTCATACATAATTCATACCCTTTATAAAAGATTAAGCTAGCCAATATATTTCCAAAAATAGCTCTCTTTATCAAAATGCCAGCATTATAATTGCCAGTTGTGGACTGAAAATTTCCAGAATAAGGAAAGAGAGGGTGATGATACTACAGCATGGCGTCAGCTACACTGAGTGGTCATTGTTCTTGGTGTTAATGTCTCTGAGCTTTAATTTCCTCAGTTGTAATATAGAAATAGTAATATGTAAAGTTTTTTTCAGGACTGAAGTAAATAGCACACATAGAGTTTAACATTATATCTGGCACACAGTAATTTTGCAATAAGTGTTTTCATTTCTAGTTACAGTTACGCTTATCAACTAAGCACCATGACGAAAGACCGTCACTCTAGGGCTGTGAATAGTGTGTAAGTTTGTCTTGCCTTCACTATAATTCATAAGGCTAGAACAGCCGTGGGCAAACTACAGCCCGTGGGCCGGATACGGCCCGTTTGAAATGAATAAAACTAAAAAAAAAAAAAAAGACCGTACCCTTTTATATAATGATGTTTACTTTGAATTTATATTAGTTCACACAAACACTCCATCCATGCTTTTGTTCCGGCCCTCCGGTCCAGTTTAAGAACCCATTGTGGCCCTCGAGTCAAAAAGTTTGCCCACCCCTGGACTAGAAGCTACCCAAGGGCAGGTACTCCCATTGCATTTTATTTATCCAAAATGCCAAATGCAGTGCTCAGTCAATATTTATTGGATTACACTGAAGTTTTAATAGAATGTCTTGCTTAATAACCCAAACCTATGGGTCATGGTGATGTGTTGAGGACAAAGTTAGGGTTATCCTTGGAGATGGCAGGAATTCCAGTCCTCTCTCAGCTGGAGAGATCCTCCGTTGGCATGCTATTGATCAAGGAAATTTCCCTTCCATCTGAACTGTTGGAGCTTCCACTTAGGATGTGGGTCATTGTTCACAGATATTAAGCACAGACTTGTATCAAGAGAACAATGGCTGCATCTTCTGGACAATGATATACCAAGTACATTATCTTCATGCTATTTGGAGCATTCAAAACATCTGGGGGTAGAAGTCTCTGCTCCTCTTTTAATACAGCAGCCGTGCTGGTGCAGAACACACGCAAAGTGCCTGAAAGTATTTGTTGAGCTTCCACAGGAAGGCAACCAGTGGAGCGACTGACAGATTATATTATAAATAGAAGAATTCTGTCACTCGTAGAAAACCTCATGAAAATAATTAGCATCAAACTTTGACAATTTTGGAATCTCACTATAAAGTATAATATATTTTGTCTGTGTTTCATGATTTGATCAACTTTCAGCAGAGAATGGGAGCATTGGGAATTCTAAAACAATCTATGGAAACAAGATAACCTGCAGAACAACCATGACCAAGAGAGGAAAAAAATGGAGAAATAAAACTTCTCAAAATATTGGATGCAGCTTAATAAGCCACATAGCCAAATTCATCAGTAGGTTCTGATGAACTAGTATTGAACAGAGATCATTTGTAATTCTGTTTCTCAGCCACATGACTTGCGATAAATCCCTAGGACTAAGAGCACGTAAATATCATGACAGTCAATTGGGGAACAGACTATTTTTCCTTTTTTGATGTGATTCCTGACTTGTTCAAGTTTGCCCTTTGGGTGCTGTAATCATTGCTGGTATCTCAAATGATCACAAGAAGTGAAAACCAAAGACCAGCCTTCATCCTATACAGTGAAGATTTGCCATATGACAGGAAACCTGACCACACTTTAGGTGTATTAGCACCAAGGACAATGCTGTCAGCAACAAGCAGCAGAGCATCATCCAGAGGAGTCCCATGGGATCTTTGTGTTCTGCTTCCTTGTGCAAATACATTTGTCTCCTACCTACCTGTTCACAGGCAGGATTCAATTAAAGTAGCCAATATACAGACTTTGGATTTTATGTAAAAGTTTTCATTAGCCAAAATAAATACATTTGTACAGTAATTTTTTAAAGTAGATTATTCTTTGTCTAGTTTGCATTTTGCTTATTTTGTCAGGCACAAGAAAAATTCTTTCTGGCCAAAAAGAGAAGAATTCAAAAAGAAAACATAGAAGAAAAAGAAATAGTTGCTAGAACATTTTATTCAGACCTCTTCCTGAAACTTTATCTGAAAAGTCATTTTAGAAAACATAGCACATAGTCTACTAAAAAGTTAAAAAGTAACTGGAAATTTTTATTATCAATCTCAATGTTCTGACCAAAACTTTCTCTTCCAGCTCTAAGGGCCAAATTTTGCACTGACAATTGCTTTTCTTCCCACAGCTTCTCTGAATTTCATGCTAGATAAAGTTTTTCTAAGATTTTAGAAATACAGTGACTTTTGGTTCATAATGATTTTGTGAAAAATGATATTCTGTGAAGAGAAGTGGACTGAGAGCTAGTTTCTCCAGTAATTTTTCTTTTTCTGTCCCAAACAGAGAGAAAAGGAGAGAGATTGAAACATCAATGATGAGAATCATGGATTGGCTGCCTCCTGCACACCCCCTACTGGGGATTGAGCCCACAACCCGGGCAAGTGCCCTGACTGGGAATAGAACCATGACCTCCTGGTTCATAGGTCTATGCTCAATCACTGAGCCATGTCAGCCAGGCAGAATATGTTTGTCATTGATTCCAGAGAGAGGAAAGTAGAGGGAGAGAGAGAGAGAGGGGGGGGGAGAGGGAGAGGGAGAGAAGGAGAGAGGGAGAGAGAGAGAGAGAGAGAGAGAGAGAGAGAGAGAGAGAGAGAAAGAGAGAGAGAGAGAAACATCCATTGGTTCGTACATGCCCTGACTGGGGATCAAACCCACAACCTGGGTATGTGCCCTGACATGGAATTAAACCCATGACCCTTGGGTGTATGGGGCAACACTCTAACCAACTGAGCTGCACCAGCCAGGGCCCAAAGGCTGTGCTTTTAATCTATACAGAGGAGGAGGTTGGGACACTGAAATACTATCTCTAGTTGTTAGGGGAAAAAAAACTGTTGTCCTTTTGAGATTAGGATTTATTTTTGTTCTTTCATACTGGTGAACTGGATGAGAACCATCATTCTCATGTGTCATCCAAGTGAAATATTGAACACATATATACTAGTAAGTGGAGTTCTGTGCAATCCTGGAGTCACCTCTCCTAAATATAAATTGTGTGTACATGCTCTGGCTTAGTATTCTTCAACATTTTGTTCTAAACCTTTTTTTATTCATGTAAAATGCAACACACCTTAACTCATGTCTAATGATTTTTGTTCATCCTTAGGTTGTGAATTTAATGCACATCCAGTGCTTTGCTAGTCTTCGATATTAGAAGTCCTTACTTTTTACTTATAAGATACCAGGGTCATTTTTTATTAAAGATTTCTTGTTTTTGCATCTTCATTATCAAATTAATTTAATTTATGTATATACATGCATAATTCACTCCTTATAAGAAAAAATAATATTTTATTCTTTTGATCTATTTTTATTGATTTCAAAGAGGGAGGGAGAGGGAGAGATAGAAACATCAATGATGAAAATCATTGAACGGCTGCCTCCTGCATGCTCCCTATTGGGGATCAAGCCCACAACCCGGGCATGTGCCCTGACTGGGAATGGAACTGTGACCTCCTGGTTCATAGGTTGACACTCAACCACTGAGCCATGCCAGCTGGACAGAAAAAAGGAATATTTTAAAGTGAGTCATTTCATTAGTGAATTACATGTATGCTAAGAATAATATAATGTGACTGCTTAATAAAGAAAAAAGCTGTGATAAAAATTATTCTCTCAAAACTCCAGAGAATTTAGTTAGTGGTAAGAGCAAGAGTTGCCACCCCCTCTCCCCAGCCCAAGGGTGTTGTTATGTTTATGAAAATGGATAATCAAAGCCATTTTGAAATGTCATTTATTCTATTCCTTTTATGCTTGGAAAACGTTTTTTTTTTAAAAAAAAAATAACATTTGTGTTGATAGAAATTAATTTGGCACTTGCAAATGTTGATTCAAGGATAAGTTTTTCTTAAACCTTTTTATTCTTTTGGACAACTCATATTGTCATGAGCACCATGTTATTTGTTTTGCTCTGCACCTTCCAGAGCAGTCTTTGAGATCAAAGAGATTCCTGTGTGAGAAGGAGGTCCACAGAGTACAGGGTGAACAGGCGACTGAGGCCAAACAAGCAGGGGAGTCTGATTGCGGAGACCAACTTCCAAGTCACCAAAAATATCGTCAGCTGACTTACGGAAACAAGAATCACAGGATTATAGAGTTTTGAAGCCCAATGGTACATTAGAGAAAACCTAGCCTGACATTTTTATTTCACAACTGATTATAGTGAGGGAGAGAGAGCATCCAAGGCCACAAAACCAATTGCAAAAAAAAAAAAATGTTTATTAAAATAAACATAAATAATGCTACCAGACAACCCTAACCCTTAGAGTCCTGTTCCAAAGCCAGACTTCTCCAGAATAAAAATCAAGTGATTCATTTACCACTAAGCAGCCAAGTACAGATGGGGAAGAGCTCCAAGATGCTAACTGGAGGAAGAAAACCAAGAGTTAAGAGTTTTTACAAAAAAAATGAAAATGAGACTCATCATCATACTCTTTTTACTTATGTCGATAAGCATCTTCAGAATTAGAGAAACAGCCACTGAAGAATTGAAAAAAACTTTTTTTCTACTGGGACATCTTATGTTCTAATTAAGGACAACTTTGACCAAAGTGTGCCTGGTTTCCATGGTGACTTCCAGAGAGTTAGATTCAGCAAAGGACCTATGGAAAGATAACTCTGGTAAGCAGGAGAAAGGAAGCATTAAGATAGGATCTTTTGTGGAAAGATTGGGAGGACACAAAAGAGAAATTTTTCAACTTGGCACTTTAGTCCATGGTGTGTTATCCAGCACTAACTGTGGTATCATACCCAGCTTAACCTACAAGACTTGAGGAAGTTGAGAATATGATTAAAAAGAAATACCTGATCCTAGCAAATCTATAGAATTTGGGTCTACAAATTCAGGTAAATATAGTAATATAATGTAAAGCTACAAGTTAATACACAGATACTGGCAAATAATGACCCCAGAATTGACTCAAAATTCTACAGAAGGAAACTTAAATTGTTATATTTACCTGAACAGGGAGTAAATATTTGTCTTCTTGGCCGATTGGTGGTGAAGGTACTTAAATAGTAGGTACCTGTTTACTTATAAGGCTGGCGTTGATTCCCTCATTGCTATTGGAGGTGAAGTTGATTTCACACTCTAATCCAAAGGTTTCATATCTCTACTCTGGGAGGAGTGGATAGTTTCTATTACTGAAAGCCAGGGTGTTCTCTATGACTATGTGATCAGGCCCTGCCAATGTTAGTGTTACTCTAAGTCAGTGGTTCTCAACCTTCTGGCCCTTTAAATACAGTTCCTCATGTTGTGACTCAACCATACAATTATTTTCGTTGCTACTTCATAACTGTAATGTTGCTACTGTTATGAATCGTAATGTAAATATCTGATATGCAGGATGGTCTAAGGCGACCCCTGTGAAAGGGTTGTTGGGCTGTCAAAGGGGTCGTGACCCACAGGTTGAGAACCGCTGCTCTAAGTAATCAGGAGTTGTTTTCTTTTTTTTGGATATCAAACACATTTACACTGGCATGCACACCAATGTTAAGGGGAGGAAATGATAATATAAAATTAGCAATTAGGTGCTTTGGTGTGTATGCTAGGTGGACTGTTTACTACTTCTTGACCATCATGCTCTTTCATACCTATGTTAATTGCACACTCCATCCTAGCTGCTTAGAATGCCCTTGCTTTCTTCAACAATGCACTCCTCTTTACCCCTGAAGAGCCAGGTTTCTTTATCTTTCCTTTAATATTAGAGAATTCTATATGTATAGCATTACAAACTGCTTTTCTCATTTAGCAATATATTTACATTTTGTCATACCTTGTCATATTCTATCACCATATAGAGATGTATTTTTAATCCACTACAACTTTTCCATTGATACACATAACATTATTTAACCTATCTCTTATTAAAGGATATTAGTTGAGTCTACATTGCAATTATACAAAAGGCTGGAAAGATTGCAAGTTTTTGCTTATGTATCTTTGAACACATGTGAAAGTATAGCTAGAAACTGCTGGGTTAAAGAGCATATTTATTTTAAAATTTTCTAACAATTTCCAAGTTGCTCTATCAAGTGCTTACAACAATTGAAAAAAAGTATTTAAAAGTGCTTGTTTGCCCACCCAGAACCAACACCCTACTACCAAATTCTCTTTATATTTGTCCATCTGACAAGTGAAAAAGTGTCATATTTTACTTTAGTTTGCATTTCTTTAAATATGAGTAGAGTTAAACTTAATTTTATAAACTTTATAAGGCATTTGTATTTTATTTGAACTTCTCAAAACTCACTTTTTAAAAGTTAATGTAGAGGTGGAGATGATGCATATTTTTGAAGAATAATCTAAATTACAACCAGAATTCTATTCTATTCTATTCTATTCTATTCTATTCTATTCTATTCTATTCTATTCTATTCTATTCTACTTCTCTCCCCCCACCCCCATCTCCCAGACTGCATCTTTTATGTATATCCCGGCTAAACTCCATCTTGTTCATTTCAACCTTTCTGCCAGCCTATTTCCTGATGCCATCATTCACTGCATTAAATTCCCTCCCCTCCCAGCTTTGTACTTTTATAAACTGTCTTGTTCATTCAAGTTTTCGGTCTCAATATACAATGGCCAGGGCCAGTCTACTTTTGATCCCGTGACCCTGCTCATTCTGATAATATCCCTTGTGGCCTCTTAGTGCTGAGCTTTTTCTAGAGGCTCAGTTTCCCACCTCTGAGCTCTGAAACATGTTTGGGAGAATTCTTCTGCATAGGAGCTATAAATGGGGATGTTTCTGCCGTATTTAAATGAGTGTTGTTCACCCCCAACTCTCACCACTCATTCTGCCTTCTCATGGCTGTTTTTGTCAGCTGTATAATCAATCCTGGTGAGTCATATCTTAACTACGGAGGGAAAGAAGATGAAGGAAAAGCTGAGGAAAACAGATTCCTGATTTAGTTTATAAAGCTGACTAAATGAATAGAAGTTCCAGGTTTGTTTTTTCCCCCAACTGATACTTGAATGTTAAGGAGTCATCTGATTTACCAAATACATTCACAAAATGTTTCTTTTTTCCTTTTATTTAAAGTGGTAAATTCATTTATTGAAAAATAAAATGGATCAATTGAATGAACTCAATCCCTTTTGCCCTCTTCATTCCTTATTATGCATATCTCATTTTTATCTGCATAGGATTCAATTTATCCTAATTTCTTAGCACATCCTCCAAAATCTCTCAATTTTTTTTTAATTGGGATGTGCTACCTAAGCATATCCACAGAGCTATGTTCCACAGCAGAAGTTATGTCCAAACCCCTCTCCAGACAGCAAAAGGGTGGGGTAGGCAGGAAGGGATAGACTGCTTTAAAATCACAGCATGTCTAGACTTATGCCCAAATACATCAGTTCATGATAAAGTAGTAAGTAGGACTTTTGTGGAAAAATATATGGTAGAGAAAACAACACAGAAGCTTACATCCTTTGAAAATTGGACATAGCATAGAGTTCAGGAATTGTCTAGCCGCAGGTTGTTTACATGTGGTCTGAGCATTTTCTTAATGTGATCCTGTACTTAAGTGTATATAGGTTCAGCCAGAAAAGAGAAAGATGAACATCAAAGTTGTTGCAATGCCAAAAGAAAATTACAGGGTGTTTCCATGTTTGAAAGATCACTAGTTTTCACTATTGGTTTAGAGCAATGAATTATCCATAAATAAAAACCTTAGAGCCCTTTGACCAAAAACATATACTGTGTTTACAAAAAGTACAAGTTCAATGACTAGCCACTCCTATCACAAAAGATCAAGTGTACTCAATTAGAAAAAAAAGAGAGGAACCAAAGGCCTTGAAGTAGCTTTGGAAACATTCTGCCAACACATTCTACAGTTTTCTTTTCAATATTAATTTACTTCTGTCACCAAAAACAAAAAGCTTTTAATAACTAGTTTTATTTATAAAGATCTGTAAATACAAATGGCTTTCATTTGCTTGCTTACTCTATGTTAGGCACCATACTAAGAAGTTTACATGTATCATCCCATACAAGCCTCACAATAATTTCATTCATTGGTCAATATGGGATCAGCAGTTGTGACAAATAAACTGGGCATCTCATTCAATTAACAACAAAAAAGTTTATTCTAATCCAATGTGGGTCAGATAAATTTCCAGGATGGTCATCCTCTGCTTCCAGATAACTCCAACAGGGGACAGCTAAAGATTGCACAGTAGCTAGAAAATTGTTTGGACTGGAAGTGACACACATCACTTTTATTCACAGCCCATTGCCAGAATTAGTCATATATCTACTGGTAGGCAAAGGAGCTTGGAAATGTGAAGAAGTGCATGAATATTTAGTGAACAATAAATGTCCTTTTCCTATTCTGTAAAGTAGATGAAGAAATTGAAGCTTACCTATAGATCTTAAGCTAAGAAGTAGTAAATATTGAATTCAAACCCTAAATTCCAACCAGCTGCTCAAATCCTGGAGCCATCTTTGTTTTTCAAATGGTTGTATTGGTGCCTTACTATTAATCGTTGTGTATTTTATAATAAATTCTGCATAATGAACTGAATGTGATATAATATGATTTTTTTCATAAATTAAGTCATGTAATTATTTTTAACCCCTCAATTAGATTATAATTGGTAGAGTCCCATAATTGATATTTGTAAAACTTCAAACACAGAGTTCATGGTAAATGCTTGATAAATGTATTAGCTGATTGGAACAATTTCAGCTTTATATTTTGGCTAGATATTTCTATATTTACCTTCTGATAGCAAAGGGATGAGTAAAGGCGAAGGCCTTTCTAGAAAAAGAAGACATTTATTTATTTATTATTGTTTTAGATTTGCTTGATGATTTTCAGTTTGTGTGAAGAAAACAGCATTTAAAGTTATTGATGGCTCACACATACTATAAAGTAGCAGAAAAGGAAACATTACTGCCAGTCATTCATCATGATCTTATATGACTTAGCTATTGTTTTTAAAACACATTATTTTCAGTTTCCATGATAGTTATGATTTTGCTAACATCTTTTTAAGCCAGATTTCTTCCTCTGCCTTTGTATATTTTTTTAATTTTCTATTTTGTAATATTCTTCTATCCTCTTATTTTGCTTTTTTACATTTCTTCCACCCTCTTCTACTATATTATTTTTTATCTTTTAAGATAATGTCCAATCTACTCATACATGATTTTGTTGTTTTTTTCCTTAATTTATTTTTTTTTCAGTATTCCAGGTGTTTTCACTTTACAGCTTCAGTTGGACTTCTTTGTACCTCCAGTATCCCTAACATTGTTCTTATTGGCAGCACATAATTAAGTGATACTTAAGATTTAGAGGGTAGTGGCATCAACTTTTTATAACCTCTTTCCCAATTTATGTTTTTTTCTTTGTTTTGTTCCAGGTTTTTTCCTATTCTCTCAAAGAGATATTTTCTCTACCATCACATCTTTAATTATGTAATAACTTTAACACCCTGTTCTTCATTGCTTTTTCTGTAATGTCTCTTTGCATAAATTCGTCTATTGATACTTAAGCACTCTGAATAAAATGACCAGGTAATCAAATCTAGTTGACCATCAATTGTTTTATTATTGTTATTGTTTATATATTCAAGCATGATTAAAGTTGAAGATATCAATGATGTCATGATGAATTTCTTTTTAACAAATGA
This sequence comes from Myotis lucifugus, assembly GCF_000147115.1. NCBI lineage: Eukaryota > Metazoa > Chordata > Mammalia > Chiroptera > Vespertilionidae > Myotis > Myotis lucifugus. The sequence goes on along the minus strand of NW_005871119.1, from coordinate 1,485,730 downwards.
GTTACTTTCTTAAAATCGGAAAGTTAATTACCTGGAACCTCTGCACTGTCATAATAATGGTTGCCATAAAGTAAGTCTTTAACACATTTTTAATAAATTTTTATTGGGTGCCTACCAAGCGCAAGCATCAGGTTGTGTGCTGGAGTTACATCAGAGAAAAACATAGACACAGTACACACTTTCATAGTGCTACATTCTGGTCAAGAAGAAAGAAATTAAAAATGAAGTAAACAGTTGTAAGAGATAACTGAGTCACAAAGTTATGTAATTTACAAAACAAAACAAAACACTTAAGGCATCTGTACTCTCAATAGTGGAGTCAGTTAAGATTTTTTTAGGGCAGTCACATTTAAGCTGCTGTCTAGTAAACAAGAAGTTCTTGAAGTGGGAACAGCATGGGGTCCTGAGGAGAGAAAGAACTCAGTGTGTTTGTATTATTTAGAGGAGTTTGAATTTTATTATGGTGGAAATGGGACATTTTTGAGTTTTAAGCAAGGAAGTAGCATGATTCTATTTATGTTTGCACTGTTCTAGCATTGGGGATACAGCAGTGAATAAAATAGACACAAATATCTGGTGGCATGGAGATTTAATTCTAGTACTTAAAAAATATCCTGGTTATTGCTCAGAGGAGAAAGGAGTGGAGCAGACAGGATTACGAAAAGACTAATAAGAAATCTAATAAGGAATCCAGTGGAGAGATGACAAATGCAGGAGTCAAGTTGAAAGAGTCACTGACTCAGATGATTTTGTGAATAAGATATTCATATACATATTCACTGTCTTTTAGAATTAAACCAGGGCAAAATTGGAAAGTACAGAGGTACAAAATAATATACAACTAAGAGTGTACACTAATCATTAAATCAAAATACATTTATGCACATATAAATTCCAGGTGGGTTAAAGATTTTAACATAGATAAATAAAATATAGAGGACTATTTCCCGAGTCCTGCAGTGGGAAAAGCCTTTGTAAGTATAACGTGAAACACATAAACAATAAAGGAAAACTTTGAAAGGTTTGACTACATATAAATAAAAAACTTCTATAAAACAAAAACACCATAAATATAGTTTAAAAATAACAACAAACTGGGGAGGAGGAAAGCTGGCAACACACATACAAAGTTAAAACATAATAAAGACCTCAAAAGTCAATACAAAGCATGTTTTAGAAACACATTTTAATTTCTGAGTGTTAGCAGGACATATTCCATCTAACTTAAATGCTTGCTACTGTGCTCATTCAACAAAGTTCAACAACTATTTATTTCCTAACGTGCTAAGTGCTACAGAGATCAATGTGAACAAAACAGATGTGTACCACTCTTTCATGTAGCTTACAGTTCAGAGTTGATACTTATATGATAAAAATAATTAATAATAATCATAAATTCTATATGAATAACTCTACATCCCCAATAAGAAGAAATGTTCTCAATGTCATTTTTTTAAACTCATAGTTCTATAATTATTTCCAGTGTTTTGGCAAATATAGTTATCACACCATGGAGTTCCAAAATGGAGTTATGGGTATTTTTTGAAAGAATACTTCCTATTTCCTGATTAATCATTTTTAAAATAAATTTATTGAGTTCATACTCTGTATCAGGCTGTATGGTTCTTGCTCTCAATCAACTTATAATTTAGGGGGGACACAAATTAATAAATCAGTAAGTATGGAGTGGTGGGTAGAGCACATAGGGGACTGGATAGAAATGTAGAGAAGGGACATCCAAATCTGACACAGGGATAAGGAGAAAATCCATGGAGGCTTATGGGTTGATGGTGGTATAGTTTAATCAAAATATTGAAGGACAAGTAGGTTTTAGCCAAGTGAAAAAGGGAACGGGGCATTCTCAGCAGAGGGACTAGAATGTGCAGGAGCTCACAATAGTGAAACAACATGATGTGTTTGGGAAATTACTAAATAATAGTGTTTATGACAATGAGTTCAGTAAATGAGGTTGAAATGTAGACAAAGCTGTGCTAAGGATTTTAAAAAAATATTCTGAAGACTACAGGAGTCAATAAAGAAGTTTAAGCAGGGGTTATAAATTTAATAATGATTACCCTAGAAGTAATGTGGAAGGCTAATTAGGTGGCAGTTGCATTAATCTATCTCAAAAGTGATGGAAACTGAATGAAAGTAAGGCTGGATCAACTGTGATGAACATGAGAAAAATCAAATAAAGGAAATAAAGTGTGTTAAATATTTAAAACAAATATTTATGATCTATTGGATGGGAGGGATAGAAAGAAAATGAAAGAGAAGGGATCAAAATGATTCCAAGTTTTCTGACCTTGATGCTACAGTGAATAATGGTTCCATTCATGAATAAGAATAGCAAGTTTGGAAGTAAAGAAGATAAATTACACTTGGTCACATTGAGGTTTAAGTGACTTGACTATATAACTGAATATATCCAAGAGGTTATTGAATGTGTGGGTATGGAGCTCAGGGAAGATAACCAGACTGAGCATTCAGAATTGTTATCACACAAATGGTAACTAAAGTCATTGGTTAATATAAGATCACCCAATGGAGAATATGTTGAGTGGGAAGAATGAATATATTAAAAAAGAGTCCTAATAAGCCAACTTAGAGAAGGTGGAAGAAAGAGACTGAAAAAGAGTAGCCAGAGGGATATAAGAAGAATCAGAAAACTCTGATACAAAAGCCAGTGGAAGAATTTTAGGATGTGTCACTGATATATTATGAAATAAATGAAAATATAAATTTGTCTCTTCTTCATGATTTCTCTGAGCAATGTCATTTAGTTAATGGATTTAAATATTCCCTGTACTAGTATGTAGATGATTCCCAGATGTTTATCTACATATGATCCTTAACTCTATTCTAAACCTCTATTATGCATTCCAATTACCTTCTAAAATTGTATGTCTATTAGTCCCAAAGCATTAGAAAGCAATATGTCTTAGTAATAAGACTGTGGACTTAAGAGCCAGGCTGCCTTTGTTGTATGCCTTTTTCTTCACTTAATACTATGTGGAACTTGGCTCAATTATTTAGCCTTTGTATGCCTTGGTTCCTCATCTGTACAATGGGGATAATTATAATACCTAATTCACAAGATTGTAATGAGTATTAGATGAGTTAATATATGCAAAGTGATTAAAACAGTGCCTAACACAGAGTGAGCACACAATAATTATGCACAAAATTAATATATCAACTTTTCTCTGAAACTTCCTATTTCTACATTTATTCTCTCTGTTAATGGCCTCACCATCTTCCAGTCACTCAGGTTGCAGTTTTACTATTCTCCAGTGAAATGTGAGCTCTGTGAAGGTTAGGAGTGTGCTGCTCTGTCTAAAGCTCTGTTGACACTATCTGGTATGTACCACACACTGAGTGCACCATGAACATCTATTGAATGGATGACTCATAATTGTTCCTTCTTTCCCTTACACTTAACACCTCAGCTGTTAATACCTATTGTTCTGCTTCTATAATATCAATCACTTTTATATCTTACTAGAGGTCCGGTGCACGAAATTCATGCACTGGTAAGGGGGGGTGTCCCTCAGCCCAACCTGCACCCTCTCCAATCTGGGACATCCCTCTCACAATCCGGGACTGCTGGCTCCCAACCGCTCGCCTGCCTACCTGCCCGATTGCCCCTAACCACTTCTGCCTGCCAGCCTGATCACCCCCTAACCACTCCCCGGCCAGCCTGATCAACACCTAACTGCTCCCCTGTCAGCCCGAGTGCCCCCAACTGCCCTCCCCTGCTGGCCCGATTGCCCCCAACTGCCCTCCCCTGCTGGCCCAGTCACCCCCAACTGCCCTTCCCTGCCAGCCCGGTTGCCCCTAACTGCCCTCCCCTGCCAGCCTGGTCCCATCCAACTGCCCTCCCCTGCTGGCCTGGTCACCCCTACCTACTCTCCCCTGCCGGCCTGGTCACCCCCAATTGCCCTCCCCTGCTGGCCTGATCGGCCACAACTGCCCTCCCCTGCCGGCCATCTTGTGGCTGTGGGTGCTGCCATCTTTAAGGGCATGGCAGTAATTAGTATATTCCCTCCTTATTGGCTGTGGGTGCCACCATCTTTGAGGGCAGGGAATCAATTAGCATATTCCCTCCTTATTGGCTGTGGGAGCCGCCATCTTTTGTGACGGCATGAGGGTCAATTAGCATATTCCGTCTTTATTAGATAAGATTCTTTGTCCATCTCTACTGTAATTCAGATTTTTGTTACCTATGTGACTACTATAAAGCCTTCTAACTGGCCTCCCTATGTCTATTCTCCCCTTCCCCCTTTTCATCCTTCCCTCTCATTCATGCATACACATCTCCATGGAACACACTAGTTTAATCTTCTTTAGAAAATTTTAATAAAAATGCAAACTTGTTACCCTAGAATTCTCTCTCCTTCTCTCTCTCTCCCTCTATTTCACTCTCTCTAAAATTCAATGGAGGAAATTCCTCAAGTGAGAATTTTTAAAAAATAAGAAAATTAAAATATAAATAAATAAATTGTATTAATTGCAATGTATGTTAAATGACAAAATCATAGTAAAGAAACATGTGTCATTGTATCTATGGGAGAGATTCCTGTGGATTGGTACAACTGGGGGATTTTATAATAAGAGATAGTTCTGGGCTTAGCCTTTAGAGAAGGGTAGAACTCAGGTATGTAGAACTATAAGAGAAGGGTGTTTTAGGAAGATAGAAAGAATATGCAAATATAGAAATTTCTAAGGTATGTGCATGAACCAGTAGTAGACTTGAGATATTTAAGAAGGCAAGTTAGAAAGCATGAGGTTTGAACTATGATGGAGTTCAAATAGGAGTTAATTGAAAAGCTAAGTAACATATTAGAAGAATTTATTGGTCTTAGTAGTATCAATAAACAGAAGAAAGAAATCTAAAATAATTTTGAGTTATTCAGAGCATCAGTAAATATGGGCCCTTGTTGACAAATAGCTGTTTGGCAAAAGAAGATAAGCATAGATTCAGTTACTTTCCAGGAGAACAGGGTCCCAATGGAGATATCCAATGGGGAAGAGCTTGGGCTCAAGTGAATATTATGGACTGAACTAGGAATTTTGAAGATATCTAAACATGAAAACAGATAAGATCCTGAGAAAGAAGTTCAGGAGAAATTTGTAATACAAGGTGTGCCCATATTGAGGACTTACAAGACAAAAGGAATCCATTATGGAAGACAGATCCCTAGCAGTAGAAGGAACATTTTTTTATCTATATCAATGGAGAAAAAGAGCTTTTAAAGGAATCAACAACAGTGTCAAAGTTATTGGATAGAGGTGGAGGAGCATAGCATTGGAGAGGTCATAGATTAAGTGCTTATTGGTAATCTTGAAGAGAACAGTGTACACAAAAACTGAATCACATTCATTTATTCCATGAATAACTGTTGAGCATCTACTAAGTGTCAGGCACTGAACTGAATACTAGAATCATAACAGGGAATAAAGTAGGTAATATCTCTAACTTCAGAACTCTTACATTGTAGATGATGACACGAACAAATAACTGGATAATTAGAATACAACATAATAGGTGGAAGTAAAGGCAGGGATAGATTGATGCCTTTGAGAGCCCACAGAAAGGCTCAGGGAAGTTGTTATTGTTGTGTTGTGTTGCATTATTGTTTTTGAAAAAGTAGTACCCAAGCCAGACAGTGGAGGATAAATTGGAGTGATATAAGTGCTATGTTGATGGCAGAAAGAAAAAAGTAATCCAGGAAGGGGAAAATATGTCCAAAGAAACTGAGGCATGAAAGAACAAGATGAGAACGTAAAATGGAGAGATAGGACACTAGTTGAAGTCAGATGATGCAGGGCCTTATGAACTGAGTTAAGGGTTTTCAACTGCTTTATCATAAAACTAATGATAAATCATTAAGAGAGAAGATTGCTACAATTATGCTTGGGGTTCAAAAATATTACTCTAAATGCAGTATTGCAAAAGGTCTGTAGAAGGTAAGACTGGACTGGGGATGAGGAGTGGTAGGAGAGGCCACTACCTGAAGGCAAAGATTGGGTTGGATTGAGAACAGAAGTACATATACTAAAGACCAGAAGTTTCAAATAATGATGGTGGAGATATCATTATGTTGTCAACAAAGATGAACATAGATTTTGTTCTGTTCAATAGTTCCCAACTAATTTAAGGTAACTTGAATGTACAATACATTATTGAAAAAAATGCTATAAAACTTTATCCAGCAATGTTAAATGACCTAGCAGGATTAAGACTTTAACCATGCTCTGGAGCTAGGGATTAGTGCAACAGTCAGAGTGGAAGGTTATAAATCCTCAGAGATAAATAATTACATCAGAATAGCCCACCTTTGGCTTCCATCATCCAAATATGAATTACCTAATAGATTTTACCTGGAATATGGTCAAAAGCTGGTTTGGGGGAGAGAAGTGGCAGAGTAGAGCTAGAACCCCAGAATTCCAGGATGGAAGTGGAGGTAGACAAGTAGGACAGAACATTGATCATTAGAGTCTGGTCACTTAAATGCATAGAAGATTCTACAACACAAATTGAGTATCTAGAAATATTACCTTAATGCAAAATATGAAGAGGATACAGGGAATTTCGTCTGTTTTGTTCACTGGTTGATCCCTAGAGCAGTGGTGGTACACAGTAGGTTTTAATAAATATTAGTTGAAAGATTGAATTTGTTGATAACATTTGACAGAACATATCCAGGCAAAGGAATAAAATTACTGGGAAAATGTCCAGAAAAAGAAAAGGATTCCTTAGCTTTAATTTTTAAAGGTAGTGTTAATGGAACTTGCTTACAAAAGAACACCTAATACAAGGTCCAAAATGAAAAGACTTTTTTGAAACAATATACAGAATGTGAATACATCCCAAGAGCTCACCGCTTATTGATATATCTTCCCTGGTCTGTTATTGCAATGCACAATACTAACATATTTAATATGAAAGACTCAAAAAGCAGAGTATCTTCTCTGCAGCATCATATGTGTGTGTAGACTTTGACTCTCATTCTTAGCTTTGTATTTTAGACTACAAGGCCTGTTTGGAGACATTTAAATACATACAAACAAAGATTTAACTGTTTTAATACTATCTACATATTAGAAATTGTAAACATTTAACCCATTAAATCCAAAAATACTCTTCATTTCTCTTGCCTCATTTGCTAGTTGGAATGACTCTCTATAGGCAAGATTCAGGTGCATTGTAGATGAGTAATGAATGCTTAGGAAGCTTACAGGATTGACTCTGGACCCCCTGATTAGAGGCTAGGCTTGGACTAGAAATTAGTGTGCCCAACTCAAACTAGCATTCCTTCCAGTACCTCACAGAGACAAATCTCAGACCACAGTTGAGTCACATTTGAGAGCATGGCCATGGCCCTTGATGTACAAGCTTTCAGTCTGGTGGTTTCAATGCCACTTGGCCTCAGCACAGACCTTCAGCCCAGTGACCCAGTGCCCAGTCTCAGAGTGCATTGCATTGTGGAAATTTGGTATGAATTCTAAGTCAAACATTGCTGTTTTCCAGAACAGTAGGCACTGGCATTCCTTAGTGTGCATTTTGTTCAGAGAAAGTAATTGCTCTGAGGTCAAGACAGAGCATCTTAGCCATAGATTTCTACCAGTTTTCTTTTATAGCACTGGTTCTGGTAAGATCATTGGGAGAAACCAAGCGACCCACCTTTAAAGGAACAATATGAAAAAGTGCAAGTAGCCACTTCAAAATTAGTTCATGAAGGACTTAAAAATAACTGTGATACATAAATAGACCTATTTTTCTATCCATCTGTTACATATCCCAGAAATGTTTCTAGTTCTGCTTTGCCACTATGAAACTTTGATCAAGGCACTTGCTTTTCCTTAGTCTTGGTATTCTTAACAAATTAAAAAAAAATCTCCAATTCTGTGATATCATTTTGGTATTTTAAATATTGAGATTTGATTAAAATAGCTTTTAAAACTTGGACATTGAAAATATGTAGAGAATAAAAATAAGTCATAGAAACATTGAATTATGGTAATATCTGTCAATACTGGGAGTTAGTAGAAATACATTGGGAGGTATGATTTTTCATATCTTTTTTATTTCTACTCTGAGGTTTCTTGAGCCCTTATTCATTTACCCAAGAACGCTTAATTTAGAATTGGCCTGATTCAGAGTCTTTAGGATTGGTTAAGAGAGTCTTAAGGGCCACTTAAATGCCACCTTCCATTTCCTGGGCAAGAGTGCCTGGGTTGGCACAACCCCACAGCCCAGCAGGGCAGCAGTGGTTGTGGTAGGAGCTGCAGAGGGGTTGCTGTTTCAGCCCCTGAAATTAGTGCCTAGAGAGCTGGAAATTCCAGTAGTCTCTGATCAGATGGTCCGGAACTGGAAATAACAGGAGTAAGAAGTTCATGAAAGAGAAGGCTACAATCCCAAGGGAGATTTGCACAAGTGCTATACACTGCTTTCAGCAAAAGGGATTTCTACTCCCCCCCCCCCCCCCCGACCTCCAGGTCTTCTATCTTCTCCTGGCTATTGATATTTAATATTAAATCACATGATACTTGTGTCTAGACCCCTCAGAGAGAATACAGACTGTCCTCACTCCACCTCTTTCATCCTCTTCTTTCTCTCCCTCACCTTCTTTCCCTTCGGTTTTCTTTGTCACCCTCCCCCTCTCTGATTGTAATTCCCCTAATACAATATGTAGCAATTCTCCCACACTTTTTTGAAATATTGGGCAGGCATAAATACAAAAGAAAATGCACGAGCTGAATCTTTAGTTTCTACATTGCCAGAGGAGGGGATATGATTTTTGCATAGCTATAGTCGTGTCCCATTCTCTTATGAAGATCCTCAAATAAACCCTGGCAGATAGAGCAGCCAGGTAGAGAGATCCAATTCCTTAAAAGCTACATGAGACTACTCTCACAGGCACCAACATATTTTTTAGGTACCAACATCTATGGTCATTCATTCAAGTGATTAATTAAGTGACTTGTAAAAGTGCAATTTTCAAGTAAAAGGGGAGAATATATTTGTCAATACCTTTTATTTTTGGAAGTAAACTAAATTATGAATTTCTAAATTGGTATAAAAAACTTACACATAACGAGCTCTATCTTAAAACTGGCAGCTAGTAATTCTAGACGGTGAAGCCATAAACTGGTACAAATATGAGAGACACTGATAGTATGATTACACAGCCACCCAGCTGAGTAAGAGGAAGGCCTGGGTTATCTACATCAGGATAAAGAGCTTGGGGAGAAGATTAACCGGAGTCAGTGTTTGAGAAAGGGAACATCAGTTAACTGACTTTCTTAACTATCTTGAGAGTGTAGTGTAAGCAAAAGAGTGAAAAGGACAGTATTCGTTCCTACCAGTCTTCAAGCTGGACACATACATTCAGTAAGGCAGAATAACCTATATTTACACGACAGCGGGAAGTTAGTGAAATATTTTAGACTCTCTAGTTGTATAGCTTACACTCCAACTACCAATTTTCTTCCCTTCTTCAAACCAGCCTGACTTACTCACGGCCATTTAAACATTTGAATGCAATTACCTTCCTTTGTCTGAAAAGCCCTTTTCTTCCAGTTTTGGTATGCTGTTACCCATTCCTCAAAATCAGGTCAAATGCCCTTTATGAACCTTTATTTCAACAGAATCCCTAAAGCAGAATTAGAAACTTATAGATGGGTGTGGTTTACAAAATTGATTTCTTTCCTCTTAGAGAATTAAGCACGTTATATTATAACTAAGGGTGTACGTGGAAATCACCCCCTTCATACTCCTCTCTCCCCATATTATCCCAGAACCTGAGTTTAATTGGAGCAAAGCCATTTATTGGTTATGTTTTTAGTCTCTAGCACAGGTCTATATTAGACAGTTTCTAATAGGTAAGTATGTTTGTTGTGTAAAATTTTGAAGACTGCTGTATTCAGCAAAATGAGATGAACTTTCTATAACTACAAAAATAAAAGCAAAGAAACAATTCTTGAACATGCTTCAATGATAAGAAAAGGAAAAATTTACTATCTGAAGTCTCAGATAAGGACTAATTCACATTTGTAAATTCTGGGTTAATTCAGATGTTCAAGTTTCCAAAATTCAGGAATGGAACATTTACAAGGAAAAAAAAATCCGTAACTGCAAGTGGAGCAGTGATGAGTACCTCACGAACATTAAAGAATTGTAATCTCTAGTTTTCTGTCTTTTTAAAGAAAGTTTGCAAATGCCTCCACCCTATGTAATTAATGTAATGATATGAAGAGCTACCACTTCTAACTTCCCATAGTTGACAAGATGGGGAGACGTCGGGAAGGCTGGGAAAAACTTACTGTTACCAGAATGTCATACATTCTGGGAACAGATCTCTTTAATCTGTATGATTGCACGCACATTGGACTTGAGTCTGAAGAGAAGCCCAAGACAATTTCACAAGAGAGGAAACTCAGAATTTTTCAGAGAAGGGAAAACAAAACGTCATCCATGCCTGGGAAAGACCACTGAGTTTTCAACATGTGTTTATGAACATGGGAATGATGACTTACACATGTTCAGAGGAGGCAGAAATATACATAAATATAATATGTATATTTGTAATTATCTTTATGTATTTTTGAGGTACAGGAATTTGTGAGCTTTGACATAGAAGCAAAGAAAAGAAAGAAAGAAGGAAAGGAAGGGAAGGGAAGGGAAGGAAGGAAAGGATAGAAGGAAGGAAGGGAAGGAAGGAAGGGAGGGAAGAAAGGAAAGGAAAGGAAGGAAGGACCAAACTAGATAGAAAGAAAGACAGAAAGAAAGAAAGAAAGAAAGAAAGAAAGAAAGAAAGAAAGAAAGAAAGAAAAAGAAAGAAAGAAGAGAGAAAGAAAAAGAAAGAAGAAAAAGAAAGAAAGAAAGAAAGAGAAAGAAAGAAAGAAAGAAAGAAAGAAAGAAAGAAAGAAAGAAAGAAAGAAAGAAGAGAGAAAGAAAGAGAAAGAAAGAGAGAAAGAAAGAAAGAAAGAAAGAAAAAGAAAGAAAGAAAGAAAGAAAGAAAGAAAGAAAGAAAGAAAGAAAGAAAGAAAGAAAGAAAGAAAGAGAAAGAAAGAAAGAAAGATCAAGAAAATAGCAAATTATTCCACAGCCTCCTCTAAGGTGTGATATGTGAGAACCTGAAGGTGAAGGGAGCAGGAGTTGAGTTATCCACTTAGAGGGGCAGGCATGACTCTCTGTTCGGCTCAACCACTCCAACAAGCACTGAGGCAGAACTTAAGAGGAAAGACATCAGTCCTTATATTCAGAAACACACTCTTGGAAGACACAGCTGCAAACAAGGCTGGTTCATCAGAGGACAGGAGGAAGAGCAGGTTTGATAGGAATGGCATTGGTGCTGCTGAGGGTTCTGTTGTGCTCTGTGCAGTTGCAAAGGCTATAAGGGAAGTAGGACAAAAGGGCATTGATGCTCTTTGGCTCTGTCTGAATGAGAAAAAGTTGTGTAAGGGGCCAAAAGGCGGGTAGAATGAATGGCATCATTTAGAGCCAGAAGTCAAGCAGCAGGGATGGGGCAGGAACATTTTCATTTGTATGTTCCATCCACACAGTCCCTAGGATTGTTCCCCATATACTTGGGAACTCAGTCAATATTAATTAGGAAGAAGGAAGAGGCACACTTAGAAGCATGAAGTACCATTGAAAAAGACTAAATATGGGTAGAAAGAGAAAAAAAAGGGGGAAGGCATACTCATTCTGGAAGTTGGAGTAAAATATGTAAGCTTTCAGCCCAATTGAAAAGCTAAATTCAAGCTTCTTACATAAATTCTGTTTTAGGATTTTAAAGCAGACAGGACTGAGTCAGTGACTGCAGCAAATAATCTTTCTTGGCTTGTTTATTTATTTGTTTGTTTTGTAATGGGAGGAAAGGGAAAAGATAAGGTCCAGAGCATCAGGCATTGCTGAAATTCTATGTTGTTAATGAACCGGGGGCCTGAAAGGCAAGAGGCTCATTAGTGGCTTCTGTGGAGAAGTCTGGGGCACTCAATGCTAGAAGGAAATGGAAAAGCTGCCAGTTAACAGCAGGAACATCTAAATCATCACACTTAGAAGGGGAACTGGAAAAACAAGACAGCATTTTACCCTCCACAGAAAAATAATAGTGAAAGAAAGCCTTCATTGAGTTTATATATGGAATGTTTTAAATCAGGCTGCTAAATAAATAGCTGCTGTTGATGAAGGCAAGAAGATAAACAGGCATTCATAACGGTCAGAAGGGCAGGGATCACTGACTGTCGGGTAGAGAGCACCTTCAAGGCTAGATCACTAAGTCAAACATACCCTGGGTACTACTGATTCAGAAATGATTGTCTGATTGCCCCTCAGCCTGTGGCAAATACAAGGTTCAGCCTATTAAAATATAACACCATTTGGTAGCCTGGGTCATATAAAACAATCAATATTTTTGAAACATTTACTATGTTCAAGGTGCTATGTTAGTCACTGTGGAGGGACATGAAAGCACACATCCCTCTTCTCAAAGCATCTCCCGTGTGTCTGCAGAAATACGACCTAAACACATGAAAGGATTACAAGCATAGTGCTGAAATGGCCAAATGATAAATGTTTCAGGAGTTGAAAGGAGGGCTAGATTGCCAGGGTGTGAGGTGTTTAAATGGACTGTTCATAAATGCAAACATTTGAGCCGAAAGGGCTCTGAGAAAGCAATGCAGACCCAAGCTTTTTAGAAATAATAAAATGAAGGTTCTAAGAAGTCATAGTTTTCCCGCAGTATCACAGTGACTAAAGGTCTTTCAGAAGGACTTAATATTTAAATCCCAGCTCCACCATATATTTCTGGAAAATTACTTAACCTATTTGTACTCAGTTCATGAATAAAATATGAATAATAATGCTAAGCCCAAGCTAAAGAAAAAATACAATTATTTTTCAGTCGTGACATCCTTTTCCTCTAATCTAACCTTAGCCTCAGAACCCTTCTCAACAAAGAGCACCAGGCAGTCAGCCATTCCTAGAAGAACAGAATTTCCAGTGATACTAAACATAGTTTTACATTATATCAAGGAAGTTTTACTGCTATTAATGACAAATTTCTATAGACAGATTAACAATTACTATTTTTTAACGTTTGCAGTCTAACTCCTTTCTTAAACCTAAATTATTTCTTGGTTTGATTTGTAATTTCCAAGCCTCCCTATGTCTGTTCATTAGTTCAAACCCATTACACAGAGATTCTCTGCAATACCTGGATAGTTCCCTAGAGCAGTGATGGCGAACCTTTTGAGCTCGGCGTGTCAGCATTTTGAAAAACCCTAACTTAACTCTGGTGCCGTGTCACATATAGAAATTTATTGATATTTGCAACCATAGTAAAACAAAGACATATTTTTGATATTTATTTTATATATTTAAATGCCATTTAACAAAGAAAAATCAACAAAAAAAATGAGTTCGCTTGTCACCTCTGACACGTGTGTCATAGGTTCGCCATCACTGCCCTAGAGGCTGCTTCAAAACGCAATTTACTTTTTTCATATTTAAGTATGACAAACGGCAGTCTGATTTAAGTTTATTATGTGGCATGTCATGGATATTTATTAACTCATTTGCATTCAATACCTGGAAGCTGAGCTTCCCCCACCTCAACCTTTCAGATGAGGAGGCTGAGGCCAATTACAGTCATGCCCAGTTGTTTTAGATGCTCCCCTCCACCATCATTTAGCTATTTCTCACTTAATGGGCAGAGTAAATCTAGGGATCACCAAATGTTAAATGTAGGAAAGAACCTGAGAATGAGTTAGTTCACTCTTCCTTTTAGTGCACAGTTCCCTAACAATGAAGGCCATTTTTCTGAGGCAAGCTGGATGTTTGCTAGCCCCTTTATTCAGCAAGACTGAATTAAAAGCATGTTCATCACATGAAGAAAAGTCATAATAGCTGGAGCAGGACACCTGGGAATGATGGCATTCCCACCTGTTCAGTAGCCTCCTATAGGGAAGCCATTACCTTCTTGTGCAATTCCGTGCAATATTATATTTGTGTTCAATACTGTAATACTCTGAGAGGCAGGACTGAAGAAACCCTAATTCTGAGTGAGCCATGTCATACATAAAAGGAAGTAGACATGTGAATACTGTTTCCCTCGCAGCCCGCAACTATGTGAAAATAGTTGAGACTAAACATGCCTGCCTTACATGGTGCAGAGGGCATGTTTGCAACACAGGAACACCCAACTCCAGAAATGGGAAGGTGTTGAGATGGAAACAGGCCTGGATGATGGCTCCCGCCCAGACTGTTTAATGGGAAGATTATGTGTTGTATCCAGCTTCATAATGGAGGGAATCTAAAGGGCTTGCCAGTGAGATGCTGATGGAAGTGCTGGGCTGCAGACCATTATTTATCTCCTTTGATTCACCAAAGTATAAATAATCAAAATGATACATAAATTTAATTGCTGGTGTCATGTAGTTATTTTTGAGGAACAGCCACAAATCTGAGATCTGGTATTTAACAAACAACTCAGGCTACCTACTCAGACTAAACACATAGTGTGTTTTCCAGGCTGTAATTTTATAAAAACAAAATATCTTTAGAGAGAGAACAAGCTAGTACTATTGCTTTAAAAATCACTTTAGGAAAAGTTTTCTTTCTAAACTAAAATAAAACATAGACGATCTAATTCATTTTGCTGGCTGGCCCTGATCCGCCCTGTTGTGCCATGTTATTACCTTCATTTCATTGACATCCCACACGAATGTCTTCCTTCTAACGGTCCCTGGGAGCAGATTAACTCCTCTCTTTATATGGTGGGGCTTTGTTTCTCCAAAAACAGAGGTTTGCAGATACTTTGGTACTGGACTACCTTACACTGTTAAAAAGACCTCTTGTTATATGTATTATCTATATTTAATGTATTGGAAATTAAGCATATTTTTATAAAAATAACTATGTTTCAAACAAAACCAAATTTAGTGAAAAGAGTAGCACTGTTTTACAGTTTTGCAAATCTCTTTAATATCAGATTAACAGAAGGAAGCTGAATTCTCATATTTATATCTATGTTCAATCTGCTGAGATATGTCATTTTAGTTAAAGTGTGTAAGAAAATCCAGCCTTACACAATGTATGAGATCATACATTGATCATTTACAGTTGTTGTCATACAATATCTAAAAATCACAGACAAGTATCACATGATCTCACTCATATGTGGAATCTAATTAACAAAATAAACTGATGAATGGAGTGGATCCAGAGACATGGAAGCATGGAACAGTGTGTGGAATCTCAGAGGGAAGGCAGGGGAGGGTAGGTAGGCGGGAGGTAATCAACCAAAGACCTTTTATGTATATACTAGAGGCCTGGTGCACGAAATCCATGCAAGAGTAGGCCTTCATTCCCCCAGCTGCTGGCACCGGCTTCCCTTTGGCACCCAGGACAGGCTTCCCTCACAGCCCCAGCTTTGTCCGGAAGGTCATCTGGAAGGACATCCAGTCTAATTAGTATATTACGCTTTTATTATTATAGATGCATAACCCATGGACATGGACAATTAGATGGTGAAAGTCTGGGTTGGGGGACAGGGGCAGGCTGGAAGGTGTTAATGGGAGAGAATAGGGGATGTATGTAATACTTTCAACAATAAAGATTAAAAAAATAAAGCAGCATAATAAAGAAAAATTATATATGTCTACAAGATAACAGTCTTATAGAAAAATTGAAGCATTCAAGCTCACGGTGGTAGATATGTTTTCTAGAATTCTGGATTTTGCTTTAAAACTTGAATTTTATCATTGACAAGAAATGTAGTCAGTTATTTTTCTTGAAGACACAGACTCATGCTTCCCTTACCCCACAATTTTTGCTTATAACTCTTGATTACTTAAATTTCACCATGTCTATGTTCATTTTTGAGAAAATGTGCTTGCCTATCAGACATCCTTTTAAATAAAAATGGTGTTCCTTGAATAAAGGAGCTAGTTCAGCCTATAACCCAAACAATTACACAAGTACTTTCCCTGAAGATAACCACCATACTTTGATATGCAGCAGAAGTGGTTTATAAGTATTGCTCATAGAATATTACAAAGATGTGTACTCAAGTGTCAAGAGAACCAGTAATTTGTGCTGTTTCAGCAAGAACAATTTAAGTGAAGCTGCTTTTTAAGATTATTTAGTTAGTTAGTTAGATACTCAGTTAATTAGTTATTGTGAATATTTGATGGTGAAGAATACAATGACAACAAGTACAGTTTGGAGCCTCTGCCTTGATTTGTGCTAAGGCAACAGCAGTTTTACTCACCACTGCTTTTGCCCCACCAATGCAAATATAACACAATGAAAAATGCAAAAAATGTCTTAAGTATTATTATGAAAATAATTTTGACTTGGCAGACACCCAAAAAGTGTTTCAAGGACCCTCAGGAGTTCAAGACACAAAGTTTGAAAATTCCTGTCCTAGAGAACGTCAACAAATTTTTCAAGCTAATGTAATTAAATATAAAAGGAAGACTATGCAAATGGTAGCAATTATTAAAAGAAAATTCGTAAGTGCTTCATAATGAAGCCAATGAAAATCTCAAGATATAGGAATGTTATGTACTCAAAATAAACCCTGTTCCTCTTGCCTCACAATTTTTGCTTATAACTCTTGATTACTTAAATTTCTCTGTGCCTCTGATCTTATAGCTTAAATTGAAAATAATAGTAGTACCTATCTCATAGTATTGTTTGGAAGATAGATAATCTCAAGCAAGGAGAATACTTAGCACAGTGTCTGGCACATAGCGCAAAATAAATTTCATTGGCTGTTATTTTTCTATAATTCCTCATTAGCTTTAATTTTTCTCATCATTGCTTAAAATTTCCTTTATGGAAATTACAAACATTTCCATTCTTTTTCTTCACAATTGTAAGCTCTTCATTAAGGACATCTCTGACTCATGAGTGTGAAATTATTTGCAATACTTTTTTGATAAAAATATAACTGATTTCTCCTTCTTAAGTGTTCTCACATCACAAAAATGTCTGATAGTTTTTTTCCTGAAAGATTTTTAAAAAAATAAACTTCATGCTGTCAACGAAAAATTTAAAACAAATTGCAAAGAGCCTATACAATTAATGCCTATATATGTTACCTATAAGCAAAGGACAAAGGGTAGCTCTAGGCCCTTGTACAGTATGATTGTTAAGCTCAAGACTGATGAAAGTTATGGTGAGTTTGTGAGTTTCATTATATAGCTCAAGATTATAATGGCTGAATGGCATAAAATATTACTTATTACTTGATATTTTCCTTTATTAGAAAATATTTTTAAATAGTTAAGGAACAATACCATTAGCAAAAATATTTAATTTTGCAGAATATTACCCTGGGTGCTGGCTGGCACAAGATGAGACATACTGCTCAGTACAAATTCCTCAGGCTGAATGAAGGCTTTGAATTTGCATGAATGTTCACATACTTCACAAAAATATTGCCTTCCTTCTGGCACAGACTTTGAGAAATACCTCTGTCAGTGTTTACACAGTTTTAGGAAGGCTCCATGTTTATGGTCAGATTAGCCTATTTTCCTCCTCGTGCATAGTTCTTGAGTCCACATGTGGGAATTCTCCGAGAGCAGTAATAAGTGAAGCCTGTGCTTCAAGAGTTCCTGCAGTCATGAATAATCAAATTCTAATAAAGGCAATCAGTTTGAGAGAGACTCAGTTGGGACCTTATTTTAGCAAGCTAGATGATAGGAAAAAAGACTTGGGTGTTTATACTTAAACAGTATTTGAAAATATATCTTTTTTACCCCACACCCCTCAAAACCAGTAACATATCTATATGAGTTTTAGGCAGCAATGGAAATGTTAAAAAATGAAAGCCAGATATAGGATTGGGGTAGTGCAAAATGTGTCTATGTCACCTTTTATGTCTCTGCTACATGGTTTAGAGCTGTTTTTGGCCTTGAAATTGAGTAAAAACTGAGCCAATGGGAAGATACCCAGAAGTATAGTGGTTGTGTGAGTATGGGTGATAATGCATTATGTAGTCAGTTTATGGATGTTGAGCCACTCAGAAATGTCTTTGGTAGAACAATATGAAGAAGAGCTATGCATAATTGACACGATAGCTAGAAAACATTGGTGGGAACACATTTGTCTAAACACAGCCTATCAAAAAGTCTTAATATGCACTTGGCTGTATTCAGTGCACTTACACTCTGATTATTGGATGATAATGTTCATTTCAGCAACGTTGCTTTGTGCAGATCATGAGGCCAAGAGGGAGCCACCACAAGGGGCAATACAGAGTTGAGCAAAAGTAGGTTTACAATTGCTCATATGGAAAATAATACAAAAATAAATAATAATACAGGAATACACTCTATGTTTCACTTACTCACAACTATAAACCTACTTTTGCCCCACCCTATATGTATTAAAGGAAGAATTACCAGGGGGCAGGTTGTCTTGGCTACAGAAGAAAAGAATAGGAAGCTTTGCTATCCATCTTTAGTAGCAGCAACAACATCTCTTCAAATACTAGTATATGCATGAAGACAAGTGAATGAGTGAGTGAATAAGTAAATGAATAAACAAAAGGATCATGAGTAATCCATCAGTAGAAAACCCAGGCATCTTCTGAAAGTTTCACAGGTACTGTAATGAATAATTCACTTTCTTATTTAGTTTCTGAAGCCACTTTAGCTCAAGTTAATCCTTGCATAAAGTGACAGCTGGAAGTAGTATTTCACTTTTATAACTTTCAGAACATTTCTTGCAGTCAAGTATTTGGTTTTGTGCCCATGTTTGTTTTTGCACCTCCTTGTGCTACACAGCAACCCTGCCTTCTCCAAGCCAAGGCCAGACAGAGTCTGGGAGGCAAGTTCCAAATGGCTGACAATGCCAGATTCCAGATATAGGAAGGCATCTCTCCTCCCTCTCTCTTTTCTTTTCTGGTGACAGGGATAGTGATTTCTGTGCAATACGACATTTGAAATTATGCCTGGCTTTTGTTAAAGATAAGCAAGCTGCCAGCCCTGAAATAATTGGGAGGATACAGAATTCAGTAAGTGTTGGGAGGCTTATTCCTCACCCACTGTGTGGTTCTTGTAAGAGCCAACCACTTCCAGTCACCATCTCTCCATTTCCAGAACCCCTCGGACATTCCAAAGAGGGAATAAGAAGGAGAAGGAGGAGAAGAAGAAATAAAGGCAGAAGTCCTTAAAATAAAATAGTCAAGAATATTTGCTAGAATAAGAGAAGTGGTTAAAATTTCCAGTAACGAGAGTAAGAAAGAAAACCAAAGACATATTAGATATAAGCTAAGTACATTAGCTGATTTCATACATGTCAAAATTAAGACAACATTAATTTTTTTAAAAACCATGGAAGACTTTGTTAAGATTGAAATTTAAGACATAAAAGTTTACCTCTTCAAATAAGTTGGCTTCCCCTCTGTTGAATTGACAAAGTACTAGTATTTAATAACTCTGCCTTCAACACTATATTAACATTAAATATAGTAGGTGTGAGTTACAGTGAGAATTGTTAAAAATGAAATTCTGGGAATTAAAAACCATAGTCCTACAGCTTCTCATTTCCTCCCCATTCTTACTATCAAAACCAGACTTCACACCATCTCTAGAAAATTTCAAATGACTACTCAATTCCTTTCTAATTACCCTCTGCAAGTATCATTTGAATATTATCACCTTCTGAAATGTCTATACTGACTCCCAAAAGTTCTTTAGTTAAAAGTAAAGCTTATAATCCTGGCCTTCCAGATCCATCAGCTGTTAATTCATTCACCAATCATTTATTACATACCTAATGCATGTCAGGCATTTGAGAGATTCAAGGAATATAGAGATGAAAGTTGGGCTTATACTGTTGAGCAACACACAGTTTTGGAGGAAAAGCAGATATGTACATGGCCTTCCACCGGTCAGTTTTCAGTGCTATGGGACCATGGAGACAGACCTCTAAAATCCAGAGCTGAAGAATAGAAAGGGCTTTTTGGGAGAGAAAATGATTAGATTGATTTTGAAATAAAAAGTAGACATTATCTAGATGAATAAAGTCTATATCCAGGGGACACATATACAAAGACATAGAGGTGAGAGAGAGCATGGTTCAGGGAACTAGAAGAGGAACAGCATGTCTGGAGTGTAAAGGATATGTGACAGGTGATGAAACCAATCTGTTATATAGGGATAGCTAAGAAGGACCCTGCAAAGAGTCTGTATGTTAACTCTAATGTAATGAAGTGATATCAAAGATTTTAAGTAAGGGAACATACATATGAAATGTATTGTAGAAAGATTTCTCTAAAGGCCCCATGGAGAATGGATTGATGTGGGAAGACCAATCCATAAGCTAATAAGAAACCTGGTAGATAAACTGTGAGGACTTGGATTATAGACTTGGTGATGGGAGGAGAATATGAAAAGAAAGATATGGGAAGATGAAATTTAGAAACTGAAGTAATAACATCTGGTCACAAGTTGTATTGGGGAGCCATCACTGACAGAGACAGAAATTTAATAAGATTCCCAGTTAATGATTTTATGACTTTGAGGAATGATAAGGTCTGAGAGGAGAGATGGCCTCAGTTGTGGACATGTTGCCTTTGAATGACCTTTGTATGTACAAGCCTATGCTGCAGGGTATGAACTGGAGCAGGAGGTATGTATTTAATAGTCATCAGCATATTAGCTACATATGTATAGTGTGCCCCCCAAAATGAATGCACATACTTTGAATAATTATAAAGGCAGTGTTTATTAAAATACATTTCATGTTTTAAATTGAGCTACCAGCTGTTAAAGTGTGTGTATACATTTTTGGGACACCCTGTATTAGTTAAAAACTTAGAGAGTAGATGAGATTTATTTGAGCTGTATACCTGAAATCAATAATCCATCATATGATAAGTGATTTGAAAGCATAATGTCATGGAAGCCAAGGCAGAAAAGAGTTTTAAGGACGAAGTGGTCAGTGGTGTTAAACACAGCAAAGGTGTGCAGTGAGATAAAGCCTGAAGCCATCATTGTTGTGGCAACTCTGTGACCTTTCGACCACGGCTTTATTTGATGTTAGGGGTAAAGAGTGAATGAAAGGCCAGATATGGAGAAAATGTGAGTATAGCATTTGAATCATCCAGGATAGTCTAGGTTATCCTGCAGGAAGAAATAACTCTCAAATTTCAGTGGCTTAATACAACAAAGGTTTATTTTCCATTGTGCTACATGTCTAATTCAGGGTTCTCTGCTCACCACAGAAGGCTCCACTCAACACAAGCTTTTACAATTCCTGCAACAAGAAAAAGAGAACTGCTGTGTCTCACAATGGCAATTAAGTGTTTTCTCCTGGAAGCAGTACCTGCCACTTCACTCTCTTTCACTCACCAAAGGAAGTCACATGGCCACACAAGGCAGCGAAATACAATGCTACCACATGTCCAGAAAGAAAACCAGATTTGTGTACTTTGCAGTCCTTGTGAGGGAATTAGGGCACCAGTAGCTACAAAGGGTTAAGTTTGAGAAGAGATTTTTGTCTGGCTGGTTTTAAGATGGAACACACAGTGATACTGGTGAAATGTATTTCCACAGTTCACACTCAGTGCTCTAGTGTGCAACACACTCGAGCTACCTGTGTCTGATTTTATTTAGGTACATATATTTTGTTATGTTTCAATTGTTGACTTATTTGTATCTTTTCAATAGGTTTTGAGGTCCTTTCCCCTAAGACCTTAAAGGGCAAGAAAGTTCCCTTTTGTTTTCTTTCTATGGGGTAACCAACCAGAAGGTTTGGTTTCTCCATGGACAGAGAAGACCTTTCGGCAAAGTGCTTTGGATCTGACTACCCCTGAGCCCATAGAGTCATTTATACAATGGTTTATGAAGAAAACGGCCGCTTGTTTTTTTCCATGGCTGAAGAAGCAGGAAACTGAGCAGCAATGGCCTAACTCTATGGAAACTCCACCCGTGTACTGGCACCATGGTAATTTTGCTTAATCTGCTTTCTGGGACTAGCCCAAACCTGTCAAGTTCTCACTTTAAAAACTTGCAGATGCATCCACCACATATTTATGCACTCACATTCATATGCAAAGAAGCTGCTACCAAGATGAGACACCTCATCAAGAAGGCTTGCAACTGTGCTGTTTATATGATGACAGATTTATTCTGATTTGCATTCATTCTCTCATATGGTCCTCCCAGACCATGGTCATACATGTGCTGGGTACCTCTCCAGGTTTAGAGAACAGTCAATTCTCGGGGATATATGTGTTAACTGTCACCAAACTAAGCATCAAAATCATAACTTAGGCCTCATTAGCACAATCCAATCTACTGAGCTAAACGACCACAGTTACGCAAACTCAGGAGGACTTTGGAGGTGAAACAGGTGCACATGCATTTTGGTAAGGATTTCCATTATGCTCAGAGCTGAAAATTTAGTCTCAGTCATTAATTTTTTTAGCCAAAAGGAGTCACAGAAACCACACACACAGAGAATAAATAGGTCAATACATAACCCAGACAGACCAGAAAGGCTTTTTAAAGAAAAGGAAAAATTTGTCGAGAAGTGTGTTTAATGGGAAGATGAGTTAGGGAGCAAAGACATTATTTGATTAGGGAAAAGCTAAGCGACACTGCTATGTGGATATGTCCTGAGGACAAGTATCTATTGTGATCCAGTAAAGTTACTAATTACCTTTTCCACAGAGGTGAGAAAATGCAGTTTTTGATTCTGCTAACTTCAATTCTTGATTCAGGATAGCAGAAACACTAAAGAAGCCTTGCAGCCAAATTGTAATCATAAATAATTTTCCTCTCAAGTGAATTGACTCCAGTTGGCACTTATCGGCTTACAGGTCAGCACAAATGTTTTTATAATGAGCCATAAAATGGGGAAAGTATAGTCTAGACTGGCAGTCAGAAATTCTGCTGCTTTCTCTCAGCAACTCGCCTGAGCCTCACTCTGGGTAACTGGCCAAAACTGATAATATCAGGCCCCTGACACTTTAGGTGGGGACAGGATCTTACATTTTAAGTGGTGTAAAGTGTTGTAACAATGAGCAATGTGTGTACTTAAGGGTTGGCTGATCTGGGCTACTGAGGGGCTCCCAACACAATTGCTAATTGCTCCTCCCTATCCTCACCTCTACTCACTAAGCACACATTTCTTTTTATTCTTTTGATTCCCCTCCACTCCTGCCTACTCCTACATTTTAATTCTCTCAATTGTTCTCCATTCTGATACATTTTTTTCCTGCTAGTGGCACCTACTGCTAAGCTTCTTGGAAGGGTTGAAGAGGCCACTGTCCCATTCTCTATAGTGAGGACGCTTCTGAAATGGAAGTTCCATGGGGGCAAAAGTCATGTCTGCCTTGCACATAGTAGGCATTCAGTGAACATAGGCATGTCACATTTAATATGTGTGTAGTAGTTGAAACACATTTCTCTTAAGTTTTCTCATGAAAAATGTGTAAGTGTAGTCAAGTTGTATCCCATCTCCATTCCTCAACACTAAAGTAGAAAGAGTGAAAAGCAGCTTGTTATAGACTGAATGTTTGTGTCCCCCCAAAAGTTATATGTTGAAATCTAATCCCCAATGTGATGATATTTGTAGTGAGGACTTTAAGAAAAGATTATTAGATCATGAGATTGGAATTAGTGTCCTTTTAAGAAGAGACTAGAGAGCTAGCTAATTCTCTTTCTACCACATGAGGGTATACTAGTAGAAAGTGAGAAGACCGCATCCCGGTATAGAGTCCTCACCAAAACTTGACCATGCTGGCACTCTGATCTCAGACTTCCAGCCTCTAGAACTGGGAAAAAAATAAATGTCTGTTGTTTATAAGCTACTTAGTCTATGGTACTTTGTCACAACAGCCCAAACAGACTAAGGCACTATTTATGGAGTATCAAGACTTTGAGTATTTCCAGCCAGCCTCTCCATCAGTGGTTCTATTTCAGTAGAATCAAGAGAATAAAAATGGAAATAGAACCAGGAAATAGTTTGGATGTCCCAAACTCACTCATTTAGAACCAGACTTCACAGAATTTTGGAAACTCATGTTGTCACTGTTGTCTTTCTAATATTTTCCCCAGCAGCTAAAAATCTCATGCCATTTAAAAAAAAGGGGGGGGGCGGGGGCGGTAATTGCAATATGAAGTCTGTAGGAAACTCTGAGACATGTGAGCCTTTTATCAGAGAGGCGCTAGGTTACAGCTCAGCAGACTTGTTGAAAGAGGGTAGGTCCAAACTGTAATAGAAGGAAGCAGGCAATATTCAGCACTTCTGATGTATAAACAAGGAGAGATGTTTTCCAGTTTTGCTCTTCCAGTACTAAATGTCCTGACGTATCCCTCCAAATTCCATTGACTGGTAACCAGAACAGGCCAGTCAACAACTACTTACTAAGCACTACTATGGCCAGTGAAGTCCTTTAAACCATTATTCAATTTGTTTATTCCATGACATGTTTTCAATTTAGAGACTAAAATACTAAAATCACCTACTATAAATTCAGACTGCTATTTTAAATTTGAGGCTGCTTTTATGCCAAGACCAACAGTAATTTTAGAGTAAATCATCATGAGGACAACCAGCATTCTACCTTCCAAGTCATCTTGAAGGAAGAGGTCTACAACACTGCTGTTCTTTGAAAACAGAAACACAAACTACTTTTACCCAGGAAGGTCTTTACAGACCATTCTGCAATTTGGATTTAAGTAGAAGAAAATGACATAGGCAATACAAAGATGTCTTGTAGTTCAAGCAGGTGAAACAGTCTCACACCACTTACCAATGGGATGAAAAATATTTTAGTTTAATATCACGACTTGATTTTGTGACATACCTTTTGGCTACTACATTTCAACAACAGGGTCCAATGGTGCTTGGCCCAGTTCCTATGTTAGCCCAGGATTACTCATCAGAACCTGCCCCGCAGAGAGGGAAGTTAGTATTTTTAAGGAAAGAGAAACCAACAGAATGATGTTATGATAACTTTACCTAGTCCCAACATATCTCTCTAATCAACATTAAATAAACCTTTTAAATATATAAATGTAATGGCCACATCATACCTTAGCATATTGAAGTATCCCTAAACCCTAAGGGCAAAAATTATAAGGAAGAAAGTAATCTTTAGTACAATAATTTGAAACCATATTTTTTCTTCTTCTAGGCACTTTAATTTGAAAAGAAAAAACCTTGAAAAGTAATGAAATACTCTAATCCACAGATAAAACATCACCTAAATCATTAGACTTTTCATAAATATATAGACCCTGAACAAGATAAGTAAAATATTTCATTTTTAGAAAATAGATAAACTGATTACATTTTAAATTTTTTGACATTCACCCTGAGAAAGAATATGAAATAACCACTTTGTTTTTTTAAGCTAAGTTCTCTGATTTGGGAAACCTGGAAAATCCTTTCTCTCTTTCTCTTTTTTCTCTCTCTTGCCCTCTTTATCCTAAATAAGTATTTTTGTTTATTCTTTTGAAGATTAAAAAATTAATATTTTTATTTTAAAAATTTTTTATCATTAGTAAATGGAATAAAGCACATGCAACATTGGTTGGAAATTTTTCAGAAAAATTTAAATTATATCTAAGTGGTATACTTTTCAACAAAAGGGAGAACAAATGTAAAACAACTGAGAGTCTAGCTGATTATTAAAAATAATCCTACTGAATCTTTAAAATTCTAAAAAAATTATGACACCAAATTATTAATCAAAGGTTATCAACTGTCACATGCGGTTCATGGAAACATTCTGGTCTAAACTAGACAACAGTAAGGCATAATAATAAACAGTAAGACATAAAGGAGACTGTAATCGCCATTAACCACAGTGAACACTACAGAATTTCCATCCCAGTTAAGGCAAGGCACATGATGGGCGCTGAAAAAGAAAGAAGGAAATTAACAATTGTGCAAGGCTAAATATGAATTAGGAACACTCTCAAAAAGAATCTCACTTATCTTCACAGCAAACTTAAAAATACATTTTATTATCCCCATGCAAAATAGAAGGAAACCAAAGCTCAACGATGTAAATAATTAGCCCAAGGTCTGTCACTGAGTGATCAATGGGGCCCTCAGTTATGTGCATGTGAACTGCACTACACAGCCTCACTATTACAGATCTACATTTGTGTTTTAAGATCATACTCTTCCTGAGCCCTCCCTGGAGACACTGACGGCTCTGTTAGCAGTACTGGCATGCTGCAGAAGAGCTCAGTGAGTTTGTATCCAGATCCTGAGGCTCAGTTTTGCATATGTGAGTAATAAAGTTGGTCAGAGGCAAAACTGTGAAGTTGGCAGACAAGGTCTTTACTGCCTCCACACTCTTTTTCCTTGAGGCGCCCTGATGCCTTGCAGATGCCTGGCACCTTCAGTTAGCCCAAGCGCTGAAATGGAGTGACCCTCCAGCCTTGCTTTCTTGTGCAGCACTGCAGATTGTCTTGAGTTATAATCACTTAAGTGCCCACACTCTCCACTAGATTATGAACTTGAAGGATATAGAGAGCATCCTTCTCTATGGTACTTACCCCAGAGTGGGTGCTCAGTGAATATTTGAAGAAAATATTATGAATGTTGAACTTTGTCTTCCTTCCAACGCTAATCAAAATATTCTAGGCCTATATTTCTACCCTACAGTTCTTCAATCTTTGCTTCGTAAAGTGACAAACAACTAATAATATGTGCTAAATTATTAAGAAATGACTGACTTGACTGCTTGACCCTCTCAGACTCTATATAGCAGTATTGTTGTGTGTGTGTTTATGTGTTTTAAAGTCTTTGCAGTATACCCAGTAGCTATTTTAAACTTGGCATTTTGACACAGGTTATTAAAGAGAACAGTATCTCAGTGAGATTGAATATGAAACAATTACACACATATATATGTATATATATATATATATATATATAGGGAACACAGAATTCACATTGTCATGGCTTTTGGTATACATTTTAATATTGTCTCTCACTTACCAATTTTGCTTAAGAAATTACCTATTCTACTTAAATCCACAAACTCTAGGTATTGTGATAAAAAGACCTCCCATTTTTAGGTTAAAAGTTGCTAGCAAATTACTACTGTGATGTATACTTCCTTTCTAACTTGTGAGTTTGAGTATTTTCCACATATTTATTAAACTTACTTTTTTATCTTTTAAGAATTATCTTTTCATAAATATTTCACATAATTCAGTTGGCCTTTTCCATAATTTCAAATGATTTGGAAGAGCTCCTAAAAGACTAAGGACATAAATCTTTTGGCAGTACCACATATTGTAAATATTTTTCTCAGTTGGTCACTTGTGTTTTGGTTTTGCTTAAGGTATTTTGATTTTTGACATCTATATTAAGACATTTTTCATTGGTCAGATGTATTAATCTTTTCAAAAGGAAAGAAAGAAATAACAAGATCCATATAAAGCCTAAAAAAGGTGGCAGAAAAAAACAAATGCACTTCAGTTATGACTCCCCAAAAATGTAAATTGTTTAAACTTTCTTATAAAATTAATAATCACAAAGTTAGTAAAAAAAATCTAAATCCAAATTTATAGTTGACAGTTATCAAAAGCACAATATTTAATGTAAAAAGTATACTAAAAAATGCATTAGTTACCGGCAGATGACAAGCAAATAATGTTTGCAATATTGGTGTAAGAAGAATTAGAATTCAAGGCAAAAAAACTAAATAAGGGAGGACAAAGTAGTACATTTTATATCAATAAGGGAATAACCTATAAGAAATATAGAATAGTCACAAAATTCTATGAGTTGAATAGTTAAGGATCAACATACATAAATAAGAAATCATTAGATTTCAAGGAGAAATCAACAGAAACATAATTTTGTTGTAAAGACAGAGCTTACCATCCAGTCTTTGACAGTTCAACTAAGCAATGAACCAATAACAAGAAACCAAACATGAAGATCTGGAAGATCTGGATTAATAAGGATAAGTAAGTAGATGTATATCAAACTCTGTGGCCAAAACACGTACATCTTTTTCCAAGCACTCATTTAAAACTTTAAAAAAGTAGAATTATATTCACAAAGAAAACATAACCTCTAAAAAAGTAGTTTTACTCTATATAGTCTGATCACAAAGCAATAACACTAACAAAGTATAAACAAAAAGAATAAAATTGGTTGGAGTTTTTTACATAAATACTTCTCAACAACTTATGACAAAAAAACCCTTAAATTTTATTTACCAATCAGATCCAAACTGTTTCCAGAGTCAAATCCAAGATTTAAATCTTTAATTATTAACAAGTTACATTAAGAAAAAAGATGAATTTTTAATCCTGAATTTGTGCCACAATAGCAATTTAACAAGCATAGAAGAGGGATTAAAAAAAAAAAAAAGGAGGGATTTTTTTTTCATGGCCACAAGTGGAATCTGCACTGTCTAATGGTGGGCAAAGAAACCAATGTAATTTTGGGCTATGTTAATAGGCATTAAATTACCAGTTAAATGTCACAGATGATTCCCATTCTACTATGCACAATGTCAGCCTTCCTCCTCTTTCATATCCCACCTCGGGTAGAAGACATTATGTGGCTCAATGGAAGGAGAAATAAAGAGGACATACTAAAAAGATTGGGAAGAGTAAAGCAATTTCTTACTTTCCTTTTTCTGCCCAACTTCCAGGATCAAAACGGCATAAATATAGTGAGATGAGGCAAAGATAATGGTCATGTTGTCAAGATGCATAAAGAGAATAATGCTTTGTTCATCTCTTATTTTAATGTCTCTATGGGATGGTGCTTTTATAGAGATGTGAGTTTGGAGTTGAGGAATGCTGTTTTTTAGGAAGCATTGTTGAAAACCTCTTGGACCTGTTTTTAGGAATGACAGGGAGATTCTGCTGAAGTTTCCTTCTAAGTAGTTTAATATGGCAGGGAAGTTAGGAAGGGATTCAGGATAGAAGCATGATCAATTAAGAAAGGAAGAGCATATATATATATATATATATATATATATATATATATATATATAATTAACTTGAGCTGCATTTTCTAGGTACCTTGAGATGAGTAGTTAGCAGAATGTCAGATCAATGCAGACGAGAAGACCCAAGTCATAAGGTCAAACTATGTCTAAGAAATGTATTCAGAGCTAACTGCTACCACTTAATTAGAGAATGTGGTAAATCAGGAAACTTACAGAAGAAGGGGGCAGGGGCTGATAAAGGATCTGAAAAACATTCTGTGAGGAAAGGTTGATGTTTATGATATGTTTAGGCTGCAAAGAGGTGAATTGGATCAGAGGATTTCATGTCTATATGCATATTAAGAGGCTTCCATGTCTCTTTGGTTTCAAAAGAATAAAACAAGGGGGAAATGGTGCAAATTACAGGGTGGCCAAATATACCTCTAAATTAGGAGCATAAAAACAATTCTAAAATTAAAGGGTTGCCTGATGGAGTGAATGAGAGCCCATAACAATTTGTGTCTAAGCAGAGATTGGAAAAGATTATCTTATAATTCATAAAAAGAATTCATGTCATCCCTTCATTTATTCATTTTAGGGGGAATCCAGTGTAGCATATGCTGGAGAGACTGAGAGGAATAAAACAGGGTCTGGCCAACAAGGAGTTCCCATCTTCTGGAGGATTTGATGCAGTAAAAGAAGAGTGAGAGAAGGAAAACAGCAAGAGGGGAACCCACGCAGACGTAAGAGGTAATTCCAGAAGAAGGGGCATGGAAAAGATGCACCAGGTCTCAAAACCAGAATCAGTCCGCCTGCCTTTCCTATGCAATGTAACCACTGCATAGATAGTCCCTGAGGGTCCAAAGCCCTGCCAGAGGGAGAGCTCCCCAGGTCCTAAGGGTATTTCTGAAAGTGGTAAGCTTATAGGCCCGAAATCTTAATTGAGGTCTTCTTCTGGGCCCCAGTAGTATCAACAAATAAGTAACCAACTTAGGTAATTAAGTGCTGATGGCCTTATAAAATGTTGAAAATTAAAGATAGACTGCTGAAAATATAATCTTCCCTAGATGCTCCACAGTTTACATTCACCAAAGTGCCTAGCTGTCATCCCAATAATGGCATCTGCATAGGGGCAAAAAGGAAAACAAAGCCTAAATTTATTTTTTTAGCATAAGGAGGGTACTCTAAATGTGTCAGCATCAGCCTCATAAAATAACTGTGGGCATGTGGAGAAGAAAAGGAAAAAAGAAAGTGGCAGTGTGTTAAAGGAAGGTAACACAGCATCTACTTCCAGGACAATGTATCATAATTGTTTTCCATTAGTAACACTTTCCAGTCAGCTACTACCCACAGGGTAAGATCGTAAGATCAATAATGTGGGTAGATTGAGTTAGGACCCTCCAAGTGAGGGCATTTCAGTACTGTGAGTTCTTGCTCTCTCTTCTAACTCTACTTCTAGATAGATAATAGACAGATGGTGGATAGATAGATAGATAGCTCAGTAAGTGTTTGTGGCCTCACACCTTTATTCCACTTTTACATCACTTGGATGCTATTAAAATGTATATTCTTTGGGAAAATAATGTAGTATTCTCAGACATTGATACTCCGTAAGACTAGGGGTGCTAATGGAGTATCACTGCACTTTATACTTGAGAGGTATCGAGAAAATGAAATGAGAATCTATGTAAACTGATGAACATATTGGCCACATAGTAGGTGCTCAATGAAAGTTAGCTTCCTCCTTCCACAGCCATATACCTCTTATACATTGCTTTTCCTTTAAATAGAGTAAAAGAATCACATTGCTGGAGTCATGCTTATTCTCCAGCTAAGTGGTCCAGGCTTAGGGTGACTACAAATTCTTCATGTGCCTCCATTCTTTGCCATAACACCTTATCTTACCAACTATGTACCATCCCCTCTTCTTAGCACATGATAAGTCCTCAAAAATGCTGATTCCTTCTGTTTTTCCTTCCAGAGGAAATGAGCTTTCTCTTCCATTTAATTCAATTTCATTAAATTAACCTCAACAGATATAGTGTCTTTTGCATACTAGTACTATATGCTATGCTGGCCTGAGCTACCTGAAGTTACAAAATGCACAAGATAGTGTTCCAGAACTCATAATAATTCTGAGAGACTAAAGACAGGCTAAGGGTGGTTGGAGGGTTTCTCATATATGAGTCACACTGCACTGCTAATTTTTAACTTGAGTTACAGAGGAGATGCTATGAGTCAACCTTCATCCATAGGCATTACAGAGTCTCACTCTAGCACATGCTCATGATGCTTTTTTCGTTCACAATCCTAGGTTTGAAGGAAATAGCAACATTGCTGCTTTGGGGACCCAGATTCACCCAGTTTTCTGAGACCATGACTAAACTTACCTGATATCAAAGATTTGGCAAAGAGGTTAAAAAGTAGGCACATTCTTTCCTGTAATCATCGAGTGTGGCTGAAGAAATAAATCTGCTTTATTTCCAAACATGACTAGCATTTTGAAAAATCAGCTCATGTTTACAAAATTACCAGCTCAAGGAAAATTTTTGCTTTTCAAGCATTTTTCCACGGGCCCCCAACATGTCATAATGAATGCTTCACTATACATCTCTCATTTTGAAATGGCTTAAGACAATAATGATGTGATTAGGAGAGAGGTACAAGATATTATCTAGAGTAGCTCCAGAATTCTCAACATTATAAAAGATGTATATTCTAATTCAACCTTCAGAGAAGTTAAGGGTTGATAGGTCCACAAGCGGATGGACTTGGTCCTCATGCGATCACCAGCTTCTCTCCCATCACCTAAGGTCTCTAGCCTCTCGTTCCTGCGGAGCATTTTTCCAGGAAGAAAATACAACACTGATGCCCTGTCTCCAGACCAATACACTGTGCCTGTCTTAACAGGATATTTACGTAATTAATCCAAAATTGTAATCCTAATACCTAACATTTACTGCATCTGTATCATATGTCAGGCACGATGGTAAGCACTGTACATGAATTATCTTATGTGATATAGATAATATGATGATGAATATTTTACAGATGAGAAAACTGGGGTTTACAAAGTCACTGAAACAATACTGCCAGTAAAAGGCAGATCAGGGATTTGATCAGGCATCACTGAACCTAGACCCGCATTCATAATTGCCCTGCTGAGCTTCTATGAATAAAAGAGACTCTTTAGAGTTGGAACAGCCTGGGCACTATGATCTCCTATGTAACCAATCTCTCTTCTTGTGTCATAAGCCAGATTTTTTAATCAAGCAGAATATAATGTACTCATACTCTTATACACACACTTTTCACATAGAAATACATTCACATGAATGTATACAGAAAGTAAAGATATTTAAGATCAGCCACATATTTGAAAAATAATGTGTAGAGAAGGATTTTGAAGATAGCAAAGAAAGAAAGCAAAAAAGCTTTCTTTCTTTAAAATCCTTACACTAGAGAGAGCAAACTCATCCCCTCCCCCCCTCATCCCTTCTCCCCCTCATCCTTTCTCTCTCTCTCTCTCTCTCCTTGACTGGAATCGAACGTGGGACCCTTCAGTCCGCAGGCCAATGTTCTATCCACTGAGCCAAACCAGTCAGGGCTGTTTTGAAGCAAGATAAAACAACCTCAAAAGAATTATGTCTATCATTGATTGTTTTCAATTGAGGGGTTATTTTAAAACAAATACATGAACCTGGTGAAAGGGAGAAAGAGAGTGAGGAGGGAGTGTGGGAAAGAGAAGCTTTGTAATGACTTCCACGTGAGGACAGCCTGAAACCCCTTTCTCTAACCTCATCTCCTTCCATCCTTTCTTTCACTTTATGGTTGGGACACATCATAATTCCCCAACTTGGACTATTTCAAGCGTCTGGGGTCTTACTTGCACTACTCTGTGTCCATGTAGAGTTCTTTTTCCCTCCTTTTGGTATGGATTCAAAACCCTCTGCCTTTCTCCTTTCAAAATAAAGAAAAAGAAATAGAGAGTCTCAGCAAAGAAATAAAAAATATAAGGACAAACCAAATATAAATTCTGGACGTGAAAAATATACTAATTGAAATTTTTTAAAAATTCAGTAAATGCACTCAACATCAAAGGAGAGGAGAGAGGAAAGAACCAGTGAACAATAAGATAGAACAATAGAAGGTACCCAATATGAACAGAAAGCTTCCTTAGAAAAATACCCAGAAGCCTCCAAAATAATATAAACATAGTTTATTTGAAAAATATACATTTTGAGTTATACCTTTATGCTATTCTACAAGATCTTTGGAAACCGAGGAATTTGATCACAGAGACTAAATAATTTATATTATTTTTTTAAAATTTCATCCTGGAAGACTGACAGCAAATAGAATTGAACTTGGATACATTATTGACGGGACAGGATGCCATGGTGAAAGAACAGTGTTTGTCATGGGCTCCAGAGGTGGGGAAGTTGAAGGCTATCTGTCACATAATCACCATTCCTGCCTGGGAGTTTTAACCTAAAAGTTGATCAGCAGGATGTCTGACCACTTGGAAGCTCCAGAGACTGGAACCTCCTGAAACAGCACCCATTTTAGATTCACTCAAACCCTAGAGTTTAAAAGCTGCTAAATCCCCTGAGCCATCATTCTGGCTGTGCCAAGTGCAATCCCTGGGCTACAGACTGGGCTGTTTAGCTGATGTTCAACAGATATCATTTGCTGCCCCACAAATACATTATGCAGTTCATCGCTCAAGAAAATTTTCCCTTTGTTTGAGTTACAGGGATTAAAAGCATTACAGCTTAATCCCTTTAATGCATCCAGGTCATTTTGAAATTGAATGTTTTTCTATTAACTCTCCTACTGGGAACCAATTCACTGCCACTGTAGCAACAAGCCAGGCAATCCTGATTAATTACAGAATTTCTGCCTGTCTGCCTCTGAGTCTTTCTAAAATACCCAATAACAAAAGCTCTTAAATAAATCCATGGGGTTAATCAATGTTTCATGTAATTTGGAATAAGAAATTTTAGAGCCTTTCAATAAAAATAGTTGGGGAGAGAGAGATGAGAACTAGTAGATTAAAGAAACCAGTGTTTAAAAAATTCATATGTATTAAGGGCTCAAGCCACATTAACTCTCTAACCAAAAAATGAATCCATGTTAGAAAATCAGCATACATTTGTTTTATAATAATTCTTCAAATGGAGAACATGAGTTTATCAATTAAATTGTACATTCAGTCCTAGCCAGGTGGCCAAGTTGGTTAGAACATCACCTTATACACCAAAAAGGTTGCGTGTTCCATCCCCAACTGGGGCATGTATGGGAGGCAACCAATCAATGTTTCTCTCTCTCTGTGTCTGTCTCTCTCTTTCTCCCTTTCAGTCTCTCTAAAAATTAATGAACATATCCTTGGGTAAGGACAAAAAAATATACATTCAATTCAGAGGCTGTAATGCTGCTGTCAGATTTATAGCCTCCAGTTTACAGAGACCAAAGCATAAGAAACTGTCAGGAAAGGAGGCTGTCTGCTCATTAGATCTGCTTTCAGTAGATGGGTTAGACTGCACGTTCTTCAGACGGGAACCACAAGATGGATGAGGCCTTTGACTCTGCTTTCCTTTGTCAGTGGTACCCATGGAGAAAGCTATATTGGAAGTACATTTCTGATGGAAAAAATGAGTATTATATTTCAGTCTCTGTCCTATAGCAAATGGAAGAAATCAATGTAGGGGGAAATGTAAGCACCTCAAATGTAGTTTAGTTGAGAAATAAATCTGCCCATCGAGTAATAACAGTCATGACCTCAGAAAAATTAGCATCATAGGAAGACTACCGGGTAGAATGTTTGTTTCTTTGCTTAAAAAACAGAACTTGTACAAACTTAGTATCCACAACCTATTTCAACATAATATTTCTCACTGGCAACCTTGTTACTATTTGGAAATTTTTTATTTCATACATCAACAAGGATCTGCTCTAATTTACACTGTATAACATGATTATTTTATACTGTATTATCTTATTTTCTTACACCCTAAAATTAGATGTATTTCCTGAGGCCTGTATTATAGACTTATTCTAAAGAAGAACAACAATGCTTGGGAAACATTCAAGATTGCTTAAGGGAAAAGCACTCTGCTGGATTCATTGTGAAATTATTACATGGGGCCAACACACACAGAATCCTTAGAAGTGAAATCAGCCATTTTTATGTGTGCAGTGACATACACCTCTTTGAAATTTGAAAGCTGAAATCATCATCTCTGCTTTTCCCTAAATATGTTCCTAGGTGTTGTACCCTTTCCTCAGGATCATCTGTGCATTCAAATGTTGTACAATTCATTTATTTTACTAAACAAAATTGATTCATTCAGGATATCATAGACTAT
Source organism: Myotis lucifugus (assembly GCF_000147115.1). Lineage (NCBI taxonomy): Eukaryota > Metazoa > Chordata > Mammalia > Chiroptera > Vespertilionidae > Myotis > Myotis lucifugus. The sequence continues at coordinate 1,450,413 of NW_005871119.1, read as the reverse complement.
TCACAGGTTTTCCATTTTATTTTCTAATAAATATCTTCTTCCTCTGGCCCCTCTGTATATGCTGTTTACTTTCTGTACTTTAAATTTAATCATTGTTACCAGCATTACCGGACTTCTATGTTTGCATGAAGCATTACGCTAGATGCTGGAAGAAATACATAGTTATGAGTCTTGGTTACTCCACACCAGGTAGCTTGCATTCTAGTGGGAGAAAATTTCATATAAACCAAACCCACAGGGAGCACCGCTGAGTGCCTTGCTGCTCAGAGTGTGGTTGTCAGACAGGAATTCTCACCTGGGAGTTTTTTACAAATTCAGAGTCAAAGGCCCCTCACCAGTCCTCTTGAATCAGAAGTTGCATTTTAACAAAATGCCCAGTTGATTAGGATTCCCAGTAAAGTGTGAAGATTGGGCAACGGGGTTTGATGTTGCATATGAGTTGAGTATGCTAAAAAGCCAGCCTCAAAGTTCCACACAGTAGCATTCATAGAGCAATTTTGTAAGAACTGCTGCATAGGCATTTTCTAGTGTTGCCTTTTGAATCTTACCCAGGTCTGAGTATAGTTGAACAAGGTAAGTGGATGGGAATCTATTTAAAATAAATACTTTAAAGGCTTTAAGAAATTTCTCAAATTAAAAGATGCCCCGATTCTGCTTGTAATTTTCTGTATCAGATTTTTTTTTAATGTAATTCAGAATTCTCCTGACATCCCTGGCTTACAAGTATAAGTAAGGTCAGATTTACTTTAATACTCAAATTACATAGATTTCTAGCTCCCTTGTGATCAGAGGAGCAATGAATGCAGTTATTCATCAACGTAGCCTTTAACACCTTACTCTTTTAAAAAATTTGTAGTTGTAAAATGTGGATAACATCAAATTTACCATTTTAATCATTTTTAAGCATGCAATTCAGTGGCATTCAGTACATTCACATTGTTGTGGAACCATCACCACTATCCATTTCCAAAACTTTTTCATCTCTCCAAACAGAACCTCTGTGTCTGCTGAACAATTTCCTCTTGCCCCTCCCTCCATTCCCTGACAACCACCATTCTACTTTTGATCTCTGTTAATTTGACTGCTTTAGGTACCGCACATAAATGGATGCATAGAGTATTTGTCCTTTTGTGATTGATCATTTCACTCAGTATCATATCTTCAAGGTGCACCCCTGTTGTAACATGTGCCAGAAGTTCATTCCTTTTTAGGGCTGAATCATATTCTATTATCTGAATATAACTCATTTTGTTTATTCATTCATCTGTTAAAGGACATTTGGGTTGTTTCCACCTTTTGGCTATTGTGAGTAATGCCTCTATAATGGCTTTACTGCTTTCATGTGACTGGGTGTAAAGCTATCAGAAGCTCTCTTTGCCTTGCGGTTAGGCTGAGCAATGTAGGCACCTTTCATGGAAGCTGTCACCACATCATAATGGAGCCACTGGGGGGCGGGGGGGGGCATATACCCCATTACACTCTATTGTTGCTGAAGAGCAGCATCACTGACAAAATAAAGTCACTCTGTTGTAAGTTCTAGTCACTGATGCTGCTGATAACTTGTACCAAAAACAAAGAATTCCTAGTGGGAAGGAGGACACACCCTCGCCCAGTGTTAAGCTTATACCTGGAATTGACCTTGCTGTCACATACATAGTGTGGAGTGTCATCTGTTTCCTGTCATTCAGAGAAAGCCACTTCCCCAAAGCTCATAATGTCACTCTGTGGGTGGGGTACAGGTGAACTCAGGCCCAGGCAGAACATTCCAGAATCAGTTCTCCCCACCAACGATGCATGCCCTGGGATGCAATCTAAGGGGCCAGACTGGATCCTCTGTCCTCCAGTTTTCCTCAGTTATTTCTGAATGACTTTAATTTCAGAGGAGTTCATTAGTCTTTTTTTTTTTTGCTATCTCATCTCCATTAATTAAGGTTATTGGCGGTTCCTTGAATGTGTTTTTAAAACTTTTAATCACAAAGTGAAAGAAGTGAGACCCAAAGTGTTCCCATCCCATGAGCCTCTGTGCAGCAGGCCCTTTTCAGAATGTGGACCTCATGGCTCCCAGGTCTGTAGAGCACTGGGGCCTGAGGACTCCATCTGCCTATGAACCAGAGCCAAACCCTATGATATTCTCTTCCAGAAGAGGAGTAATTTTTGCTTTACGCCTCTGTGTAATTAAAAGATGCAATTGAAGCTTCTTCCCAAACCAAAGGAGTCCACCCATGGGACACTGGACGGCTTCTCTTTAAAACATAGAATAGGAGAGCATATTTTAAATGATGTTCCAGCCTATAACAGAATTTAAACCTGATTTCTACTGGAGACTCTGTTATACAACTGTGCACTTACCTTTGGGACTCTGGTCGGACAGACCCACCAGAACTCTAAATCTAGGAGTAGCCCGCTGGAAAAAAACTCATTCTAGGAGAGAGAGAATCAGGCCAATGAGCTGGACCACTAACTAAGGCTTAGGTGTCGGAGGATCATGGTAGTTCTGAGTGTTGCACAGCATCCATATCTTGGGTCTGACTTCACACACAAACAGCTGAGTGCTAGGGAACAGGGCTGTTCGGAGAAAATCTGTTAGGGCTCTCTTCACCAAGAACTCTGTAGGGCACTAGAAGCCTACTAAATGTTCTGGTGGTAGATATATGCCAGCATGTGACACATAAGTGGTAGTTTGGTCACTCAGCTTTGCAAGGAATATGGTAAAGTGTGGGTACCTGCATGGCTTTCACACTTTGGTGGACCAGCCCACAGGCTGTAGTGTCTGGAGGAAGCGTATAGGTGGAAGCAGTGTGCCTGGCAGAGGACAGAGGCCTGGGCATGACTAGGAGCAGTTTCAGTGTACTAGTGCTCCAGACATGTTTCTGCCAGCTGATGGAAGCATTGTGGCTAGAAAAAGCAGCTTGTGGGGAGGTCATGGAAAGGCAATTTCATACAGCACTGCCAGCCATGGCCTTTGTTTAAGGGAACTGGGGCAGAAGAGTGGAAGGTGGCACACGCTGTGGTATGTCTTATAGACTCTGTGCCTAAGCATGGGTGATACACTCCTGAGGACTTTCAGGGGTACCTAGAGGAACACCCTCAGTGAGGGTGGGATGAAATTCTGACTCACACTGTCAGAGGGCTACCATGACTTTTACCATGGATTTTCTCAGACTTAGGAGGCCCCTTAAAATATATTAACTTGAGAATGTTTCTTTAGGATAATCAGATGATCAGATTTTTACTGCTTGCCTCGTTTCTTAGGATTTTTTTAAATTATGTTATTGGTTTCTAATAATGTCTTTCATGGTTTTTACTTTACTTATTTTATTAAAGTATAGTTAACATACAATAGTATATTAGTTTTAGGTGTACAACATAATGATTTGACATATATATGCCTTACAAAGTGATCATCGCCACAATTTTATCCCAGTTATATGGATGAGGTAACTGAAGCTAAGTCACACAAGTGGTGAAGCGCCATGACTCCAAAGTCCATGATTTTAACCAAAATGTAAATACTTATGATAAAGCAAGAATGAGTCAGCGGTTTAAGGATTGTGCAATCAAGTAGAGAGAAAATATTGAACATAGCTAATATTTAACAGGGATTTATTGCCTGAAAAGATAGACCTTGAGAACATTATAGAGAGGATAACATTGGTATGTCCAGGGGAGTTTGGACAGGAGCTTGGTGGTGGGTCATGGGGCAGAGGTGGAATGTGGACAGGTCAGGGGCAGGGTGGAGATAGCCTTGAGGCCAAGCTGTTCTCTGTTCTTCTACCATAATCTTTCTATCTCTCTCAAGCCCCACTTTTCTTTCAGTACACATTTATAGCATTTACCCAATGACTGTACCTTCTTTATGCTGTTACAAGTGGCAGTAGATATGCTTTTCTACCTGGCTCATTTTCAAAAGAACTGGATATTGCCTTAACCGGTTTGGCTCAGTGGATAGAGCATCAGCCTGCGGGCTCAAGGGTCCCAGGTTCGATTCTGGTCAAGGGCATGTACCTTGGTTGTGGGCACATCCCCAGTAGGGGGTGTGCAGGAGGCAGCTGATTGATGTTTCTCTCTCATTGGTGTTTCTAATTCTCTATCCCTCTCCCTTCCTCTCTGTAAAAAATCAATAAAATATATTTAAAAAAAAAGAACTGGATAATTGGCCAATATGGCAACCATTGTTTGACCTATTTCTTACACAATAGTAAAAGCTCCTTGAAGGTAGGACTAGGTCTTAGATGTGTGTGTATCTGTGTATCCCAAGTACTTAGCATGTGCACAAAGTATATATGGACAATCACCAATATATGCATGTCATTGAAAGTGTAGATAATATTGCAAAATGTTGGCAAATGTCCAGGTATCCAAGGGAGCCCTCAGAATCTAGGTAGTCAGGGTAATAAAAGAAATGATAGTTTTTGTTCCTCTTTTATATCACGTTCTCCCTCATATCCTAGGGACAGAAGAAAGAGAGGGAGGGAGGGAGGGAGGGAGGGAGGGAGGGAGAGAGAGAGAGAGGAGAGAGAGAGAGAGAGAGAGAGAGAGATGAACAAATGAGAGACTAAGATTTGGTGCCATCAAAATGCTGGCTTGAATATTGGTTCTGTTATGCAGGCTGTGTGACTTTGGAATATTACTTACCTTTTCTGATCTTCAGTTTTTGTACTTTGGAAGTGAACATTATAATATCTGTGGTGAAGGGTTTTGTGAGGCTTAAAGGTAACTTTTGAAAGAAACAGGCACTTCATACTCCTGTGGGAATGGTAGCTCCTTGTTCTGTCACCACTCTACTGTTCCTGCTCTAGCCTCAGGCACAATGCCTTGCACTAGAAAGATATTCAGTCATGTTTGCTGAATGAATCACCAAGAAGTGTCTTGACAAAAAGCATACACTATTTTTGGCTTTCTATACAATATGCAATAAATTTTATAGCCTGACTCTTATGAATACAAAGTAAAAAGTCATTCATGCTGTGATCCTTTTTCAGCCCCGATTTTCAATTGAGAGACCATCAGTCAAATTGTATTACCCATGTTCTAACTTTCCTCATTTATAAATATCATCTCTACTTAACTGAAAACAACCAACCAACAAACAAAACTGTAGAAACTTTAGTTAAACCACACAACTCACCTCCAGTTATATACAGTACTATGTTAATATTTTCACATAGGGAATCAAAATACTCATTTCTAGTGTTTGAGATCATCACAACACAGACATGTTAGTGTCAAATTATTTTCTTGCTCATATCTTTCTTTCTTTCCTTTCCTCCTGTCTTCTCCCCTACCCACCATCTGTTTGTTTGGGAGATCAATAAATGAATCATCAACAGGCAAATGAACTCTGGATGACACAATACTTTAAACCACATCTGAAATGAATTGAAAGTTTAAAAGGCCACATAACATCTATTGGTGTGCATGCTAGTCTTATTGAAATATGATTAGATGCCAGAAGGGCCTTTTGTAACACACTGTCCCTGAGACTATCAGTTCCAGCATCCACACATGCATTCCTCCTATGAAACATTGGCAACCATGTTGTACTTACTGTTGTATTCTCATAATTTTTCTTCATATAAATGTTTCCCCATGTTATGGTAGCATTAGGTCAGAGAATCTAAACTGATAACTAGAAGAAAGTGTCAAAACTATGTTTCAGGTGGCAATGGGAAGAGCAAAACCTAGATAGACTGGAAGCTGAGAGCAGAGGGATAGAAAGAAGGTAGGGAAAAAGGAACTGTGAGTTGGTGGATGGGTTGGGGACCAGATTAGTTCAAACACCTGAGTCCAGTTTGAACTCTAAGCTGTGGAAATTGAGCAGAAGCTGGAATCCAAACAGAAGTTTTATTTTTCAGTGGAACCATTTAATAAATACTCGTGTGTCAAGCGATGTTCTAGATACTAGGGATATATCACTGAACAAAATAGAAACCTGTGAACTCTTAGAGATTTTACTCCAGTGAGGAAAGATACCAAAAACAATGTAACCAATAAATAAATTATAATGTATATTGAAAGAGAGGAGGAAGTACTATAGAGTGAGAAAACATCAGAGTAAAGAAGAAGGTAAATGTCAGAGTGCCAGAGTGGAAGTTTCAATTTAAATAATGTAGTCTTTCCCAGTGGATAGACCACCTGTGTGTAGACTGAAGGGTCCCGGGTTCGATTCCGGTGAAGGGCACATGCCCAGGTTGCTGGCTCGATCCCCAGTAGGGGGCATGCAGGAGGCAGCCCATCAATGATTTCTCATTATTGATGTTTCAATCTCTCCCTTCCTCTCTGAAAAAATAAAAATATATTAAATGATGTATTACTTAATATGAGGATTACTTAAATATCTATTATTCACTGGAAAACAGCAAAATCACAAAACTAAAAAGAGGACATTTTTAACATGACACAAGTGATGAGTGTTATGACATATATTTAAAAACTGTTCACAGTTTTTGTCTAACTTAAATAAATTATATACCATGCATGTAACACCAGAAAAACTGAAAACATTTCAGAGGTAGTTACTTATCCTTTTTCTTCTTTAATAAAACACTGTGCTATTAAAACAAAGGACACAGATATTTAAACAAAGGACACAGATATTTGGACTGTACTTCCTGTCAAGGCCAAAGTCCTTTAGAAGCAGTTTCATCTCATCATTTTCCATGTGACCGATACTCTTATCCCTGCTTTATAGTTGGGGACATTGAGGTTCAAAGAATGTTTATGATTAAACACAATAAGTCAATGGTAAGAATTAGGGAAAATTAATGTCCTAGGCAGCATGCAGATGACTTCATCTTATGTGGGTTTGGCCATGTAAGAAGTTAAGTTATGTCAGCAATTTTGTGAACATGACTTTCTTCATGAGTAACCCTCCTGTCCGGCAGTCCCTAAAGACCCAGTTATTGAGTAAAAACTCAGTGAAAGCAAAGGATGAGCAAAAATGCCCGAAAAACACCATCACACTATGCAGAAGGTTCTGTGCTACAGTTTCTCTAATAAAGAAACTCAGGAAAAGACTGACTACTGACAAAAAGTTGGTTTCAAAGGTTTTTATTTTCCTCCTAGAAAAATGCTTTTTTGGTTCTCACTTCATAGGAAAAATGAGAAAGGTTTTACTGTAAGTCTCTTATCTCCTTTCACTTTTTAAATCTTAAGACCATGGTTAATACTACATACTTGTGGTTCAGCTAATGAATTCACTGGTTATGCTTGGCAAAGGACAGCAATGGCAACAACCCCACAAAGCTTAGGCAATGATGACTTCTTTAAATTTGGATTTCACAAGAAAATTGGAAAATTCATCAAGAGGGGGAGCTTTTTAGGTTGTTCTATCATATAACTTGAAAAGTGCGACCAAGAGAATACAGCTAAGTGTTTATTTTCTATAACTTGATCATTTGGAAAGTTTTCCAAGTTACTGTAGACTAAACTTAAAGCAGGGTATTGTGTTAATAGACTCTTAAATATTAATATGGCCCCACCAAACTTTTTCTGGAAACCTCTTTCATTTGTGTTACCTTACTACTTTCTCATGTAAGAGATGAAGATAAATGTGTAATGCTGCTAATCCTTTTTGCTACTTCAATTATTATGTTCACACATTTACACACACACACACACACACACACACACACACACTGTCTAATTATTTAGGGAAGAGGCCACTGAATAGTCAAACTCTTTTTACCCAAAGCTTATTTTGTTTTTACGTTTCAGAATTTATTCTAAGTGCAACCAGAAATCATTGAAATGTTTTACATTCTGGGTTATGTTTCTTATTTATTGTTTTTCTTATGTTTCATTCATGTTTATTTTTTCATTAAATATATTTAGATAACATTGTTTAATAAAAGTATATGGGTTTCAAGTGTAGAGTTCTATGATACATCATCTGTATATTGCATTATATGCCCACACCCAAAGTCAAATCTTCTTTCATCACCGTATATGACCCCCTTTACCCTTTACTACCTCCCCCTTATTCCCCTTCCCTCTGGTAGCCATCATATTGTTGTCTGTGTCTATGAGTGTTTGTTTGTTTTTCTTGTTGGTTTATTTGTTATATTCAGTTTTATATCCTAGCTATGAGTGAAATCATATGGTTCTTGACTTTTTCTGTCTGACCTATTTTGCTTAGTATAATATTATCAAGATCCATCCATGACTTCTTAATTTATCCACCTGTCACTTCATTAGTGGACTCTTTTCTTCCCTTGAAAGGTGTCGGTATTAAAGCTCCAGGAATTCCAAAATAAGCAAGTCCTCTTTCACTCTGTCATCTTTGCCCTGCTGCTTCTGACCTTGACCCTAAAACCCAATAATTGGCCTTATCAAAGCCAGTCTAGCTGGCCTAATTAAGGTTGATTTAATGAAACTAGAGTGTGCCATCAGGTGTGTGAATTTTTCTCCCTTTTAGAAAGAGGCCAGGAAGATGAGGATGGAGCCCTAAGCAGTAGGCTGGTCTGGTTTGAGAGAAAATACGTTGGCTTCACAATGACCACTGTGACATCTGGTAGTCTAATCTCTCAGTTGGATTACAATTAGGTGCCCTACATATGGCTACTCTCAATAACTACACAGACTACCAGAAGGAAACTCTAACTGGTGAGAATGCTGGAGCTGCAGCTGTCCAGGGAACTGGAAACAGGGTGACATCAGCTGGCCTCCAGAAGTACTGAGGCCTCTCCTTGGCTTCCAGGAACAATTTGAGGTGTGAATTCTGATTTCTAAAGCTGTGTTTTGGATTCTAGTTACCTTAGAAATCAGCTCTGAGGTTATAGTTAAGGAGCTTCCAAGTTTACACTTGAGATACCCAGAAGCAACGTCCTTCCATGAAGAGCCAAGATGTCTAGAATTAATTAATGGCTGCCTTCATCTGACAGACTCCAACTTCGTAAATTCAAACATCCTCTCTCACTATCCCCGCCCCCCACCCAGTTTACTAAGGAGAAATATGAATGTGTAGGAAATACCACTTTGAAAGCTTTGGCATTAACAACTCAATATTGCTAAGTGTTAAAACATTTAAAATAATATAACAACAGATCCCAGGGTATATTTTAATAAGATTCCTATTTATGACTCCATACCACATATTTATTGTATTAGATCATATAATTAAGCCATTATCTTCTCATTGGCAAGCACACATTCCCATGAGCAATGAGATTTGAATAAATTAGGTAAATCATCTGTAAATACATTTTTAAAATATATTTTTTATTTATTTCAGAGAAAAGGGAGAGGGAGATAAAAACATCAATGATGAGAGAGAATCATTGATATGCTGCTTTCTGCAGGCCCCGCACAGGGGATTAAGCCCACAACCCAGGCCTGTGCCCCTACCAGGAATTAAACTGTGACCTCCTAGTTCATAGGTCGACACTCAACCACTGAGCCATTGTGGGTGGGCTTGGAAATATTTTTTTATATGCTTTTTATTTATACTGAGTTTTCAAAAAGTTTGGGAAGATTTTTTTCTTAACCCTTTTATGAGATTGACTTAACCTGCATATACTTGTACCATTTCTACTATATCCTGATTACTCAACCATCATCTTATTTTTCCCAGGAATTCTTTGAATGATTCAGTGAACTGCTGAGGTTATCTGGTAATTTACCATAAGGATTCCCTGGAACTAGAAGCATCATCAGTGCTCACAGCTACTTCTTTTTAATATTCTACAGCGTGTATTAGGATCATTCTGTGACATTCCTTGAAGATTGTCTTCATATTTTTTTCACAAAGAAGGAAAGAAAAGCACAATGGTTAAGAAGCTTGCCTAGGGCTACCCAACAGATAAATAATAGAAGTAGAATTGGCATACCGTATCTTCTTGAAGAAAGATTTTTCTTTATGTTCATTTCCCAACCAACTAAATTACACTGTATACTATCAGTAAATGGTAAAGTAAGTCTCAAGACAGACTGTTCTTGCTATCCTGTTAAAACATGGCTATGAAGCACACATATATGAGAAGGCCATATAAAATAAAAAGATATGAGTAGTCAATCCAACATTTGAGTATGAGTAAAAATCCATAAATTATGTACAACTGAAAGTGCATAACTTTGAAATTGGACAGTTACTGACAGTCTCAAATACTCTTGCATGGGTATCAAAAGCAGAGAACAGCTGTGCTAAAATGCTGGGAAAACCAACAGTTACTCATTCCCTTTCATAAACTCACCAGTACAGTCACTAGCATAATAAGTAAAGATTGTTAGCAATGCCTAACCACCTAATTGCCCAAGTAACCGTCTTTTCTTTTTCAGGCCTCATTATCTTGAGCATGAAGGAAGTGGTAAACCCGTAGGGCTGTAATCTATTGTCTGTTACCACTGAGATCAGTGATGTGTTGTGACACCAAGAGAGAAAAAAGCTAGGGAGACAGGCATAGGGGAGACTCATCTGAGAAAGGCAGAGCGAGACACTGCCTTCTTGTTCCTTAAATGACTCACCATGACTGTGGGTACTACACTGGGTGCAATGTGTGCTTGTGGGAAGAAGGGAAAGATTTGATAGAAAAGCTTGAATTGGGTGGGCAAGAGGTGATGACATCATAGTAGGTAGTCTCCTTGTCCGGTCCATGTGCCTGTGAATCAATTACACACACACACACACACACACACACACACACGTGAATTAGTTATTCCTACAGATTATTGAATGGAGAAGTTCATATACTAGGTAGCAGCAGGACACATGGTGAGTCCACATGTCAGGACCCTCAGATGGTGCATACAGTGGAAATTGGATAGCACATATCAAAGGCACTCTTGTTCTAGTCACTAGAAAGTATATGAATAAAAGCAAATGCAAAAGGAGCTGCAGTTGTAACTGTTTTACCAAAGCTAATCTGCTGCCAAGTATGGTCAAAACAATTTTTTTTTGCTTATTTTAAGCCCTGGAGTTGTAGCTGTTGGCTTTTATGACAAAGATATCCATTTTGAGAAAATCCTTTAATTGTTATGCTTTTAAAATCTTAAGGTCTGGATACTACTCTAAAGGTTCTCTTTCCTCTCTTTCCTTCCTACATTCTGTAAAATGTCAGCTCCACGATTCTTCCAGGATTTGGTACAGACCTGACTACATAGGTCACAATACTGGATTGCTAGAAACAACAAAATAAAATAGTTCTTTCTTTTCCTATGACCTAGAAACTATTATCAATTTTATATAGTTTAAAGTTAGGCTGCAAATAACCCTAGAATCAGTCAATATGAGGCATGGGATAATAGCAGTGAATAAATCATGTTTTTATATACCCGTTGGTTCAGTAGAAAAGATATTTAAACATTTTTAATGAAATGTTTCAAGAACCTAGATTCGAGGAAAGAGGAAAGTTATTTGAAGTACTAATGTGAAGTCTGTTTGAATGATATTACTATGAATGAGAAATTAAATATAGATAGGTATTAGATATCAAAATATTAGATAACAATTAGATATAGTATGGTATGCTATATAAACATTCTGATTGGACTCTAGAGGATCCATACATGGACTTCAAACCATTAGCATATCCCTTAAAATCTTATGAAAAATCATGCACCTATATTTCATCAGAATCTCAAATGGATCTATGATATATGTAAGAATACTTTAAGACCACTGACTCAAAGGATATATCTTACACAATTGAAGTATTTTAGTAACCAGAAATGCTTTGCTCTTTTTAATGGTTCTTCCAATTTAAAGTTGTTATACTTACCTAACTAGTAAGGCATTATCACACACTTTTGTAATATTTGGTCTGTGCATTCATTGCAAACTGCAACTTCCTTTTCATCATCCATGCTGTTCAGAGTAAAGGAAAGAAGTGCCTAATGGAATAAAAACTATCTTAAAAATTAATAAGGGTGGAATTAGAACCTCAGAGGATTTGTTTTAAAATAAAAACCCTCCATATATAGTGACCAATTTTATTATTCATAAATTACAAAAATTTCTTTTTTATTATATTTCAGAGAAAAAGAAAATACTTTCTTCCTCAGCATTTTAAAGGTATTCACAGGCATTATAAGTATCTTATAAGAGGTTATTTTGCAATATATTTAATGATTTAAATATCAAATAGTAATCTTTAAACTGTACACACTTTCTTTACTTAAACAAATGAGCAATTTTTCATTTCTAGAACAGTCTCATAAAAAATGGAATAGCTTCTCTTCTTTACTGCTCAGGAAAAATGAGCAAAGGCAAGGATTTTTTTTTAATCCAAAAGAATGTATTTTCCTTCTCTAGACTTCTATGCCTCAAAAGCTTCCTGACTATGGGAGACAAAAAAAAATTTTAACAAAGCTTATATACAGTCCAAAGTTCTCCTTATAATGGCAAAGAACTTGTTAACACAAATAGGAAAAATGCTCATTTGTTGTCAATATGCATCATGCAGATGAAAAGAAAGTGTTTTTCAACCTGTTTTATTAACTTTATTATAAACACAATTCAAGAGATGTTTTGAAGAAGCCATAAAACTCCCAGGATTGAAGCCTTATCTTATTTATATTCTGATTCAGTATCATCAAGGTTTGAAAGTTGATTACAGACTTACCTAATGTATAAGACATTATCTGAAACTTTTGTTAATATTTGGATTTTACATACATTATGTCCCAGTTAGTCATAAATGGACTCCAAAATAAAAAGAGAAAAAGTATCAGAGGAGGAAACAAAAGGATATTTGGACATTTCACTTTTGGCCCAAATTTTCACGGGGTTGGTTATTGATTTTCTATATAATACTAGTAGCCCGGTGCACGAAATTTGTGCACATTAAAAGGGAATTAATTGCTCTAACCGGTTTGGCTCAGTGGATAGAGCATCGGCATGCGGACTCAAGGATCTCAGGTTCAATTCTGGTCAAGGGCATGTACCTTGGTTGCGGGCACATCCCAAGTGGGGAGTGTGCAGGAGGCAGCTGATCAATGTTTCTCTCATGGATGTTTCTAACTCTCTATCCCTCTCCCTTCCTCTCTGTAAAAAAAATCAATAAAATATATTTTTTTTAAAAAAGGGAATTAGCGAAGATATTTTAATATTGCTATTTGCCCTTTCTCTATAAGAGAAGTGTGAGAAATGAAAGGAAATTAGTAAAATGTATATGAAAATAATATATAAATTTATTAATAAATAGTAACCAAAGGCTGTAACAACAGAGGCATGATATAAAAACAATAAAAACATGATATGAAAACAACAAAAACATGATTTGAAAACAACAAAACATGATATAAAAACAACAGTGATGCAAACAATGACTGATAAAATGATTCAACTTATTCTAATATCTCCCTGTACACCACATTAAGAGTGAAAACACTTTCAGAGTGCTTGACTAATTTCCCTTGTGATGAAGTATTTAGAACTTTAACTGTAACATCACATGCCCTTCAAACTCAAGAGAAAGCATATAACTGAGCATGTGCGAAAACGGGCTCAGGTAGGAATATGCTTACTTTGTCTAGAGTTTGTCCTTGTGATTTATTAATAGTCATCACAAATGCTGGCATCACGGGAAACCGTCGCAGTATCAAGTTAAATTGGAGGCCAGTGTCAGATGGGGACAAATTAATTCTTGGAATCAGAACAACCTCTCCCTCTGCAGATCCTGTTAATACTTCAGTTTCGATAATGTTAGGTCGTAATCTTTTGATAATAAATCTGGTACCATTACAAAGACCCCATTTACTATTGAGATTTCTCAATAGCATGATGATTGCACCCACTTTCAATTTTAATTTATGACACGGCATTCCTGAAGGAGTAATACTATTAAGAAATTCGATGGGAAAATTTTCCTTTTCAGCATCATCTGTGGAATCAATGGAATCATCACTCAAATATGTGTGAAATCTCCATCGAGTATATCCAAATTTTCATCATTTAATTTTTGAACATGCTCATTTTTTGGACAAAGAATTAGACGTTTAGATATATTTTTAATATTATCTATAGCAGTGGTTCTCAACCTTGGCTGCACATTAGAATCACCTGGGAATCTTTTTAAAATCCTGATTCCTGGGCCTCATCCTCTGGAAATTGTTTCTTTGTTATGGGGTGGGGCCACAACATTAGTAACAAAGAAACAGAATTTCTGGAGAATGAGGCCCAGAAATCAGGATTTTAAAAAGATTCCCAGGTGATTCTAATGTGCAGCCAAGGTTGAGAACCACTGATCTATAGATATAGTATTTCCAAAGGTAGCTTCAATAATAGATCCATTACAAATCATTTCACTTCCACGCTCCGCTCCAAGGGCGGGTTCCTGCCTGAAACCTCGCCCTCCAGGAAACAGCTGGGGGAGGGCGCAGCCGTTTCCAAGACAACCCCTGCAGGACTGACTTCCTTCCGGTTGGTCACGCTTCTGGCTGTGATGTTACACCCAGGGTTTTTATATAAGTAGATTACCTTGCAGGATAACATCTGAATTTTTATTCTTCATATTCAAAGATTTTATAATTTTATCCTAAGAATAACATGTATAGATTTGCTTCTCAATTCAGCAATGTGCTTAAGGTTATGGGCTTTGGGGCCAGAGAAATCTTGGTTCCGGCCCCAGCTCCACTGTCTACAGATTGAGGGACCTCAGTCACTTGTTCAGTGTCTCTAAGCTCTAGTTTTCTTGTTTATAAAATCGTATTGTCTTATTTAATACTCCAAATAACTTGACTCAAGCATTTGAACCGATCTATATAAAGCTGTGCACACTGCCTGGCACAGAGTAACTGCCCAGTAACCATCAGACACTACTCTTGAACTGTATATCTGTACAGATGCTCTGCTTCTGCCTAGTTGTTTACTATTATAAACTAAGATGTATTCTACCTCATCTGTGTGCCATCTCAGAGGATGCCATACATACAAATGTCACTCATATGTCACATATCTGATACACCTCCTCATAAAAACTTCTCTTAAAATTTCTTCTCTTTTCTCAAACTCTTTTCTCATCAGGGAATTATTGACTACACATATCATTTGATAGTTAATCCTTCATTGACTATCTGTTATCTATCTGTCTATTTTCCTAAACTATTATTTACACTACTAGAGGCCCAGTGCATGAATTCATGCACAGGTAGGGTCCCTCTGCCTGGCCAGTGATCAGGCCGATCAGGGCCACAGGAGGTTGGCTGGGGGGAGGGGCTGTGGGAGGTTGGCCCACAGGGGGAGGGGTCGTGGGAGGTTGGCTGTGGGAGCACACTGACCACCAGGGGGAAGCTCCTGTGTTGAGCATCTGCCCCCTGGTGGTCAGTGCGCATCATAGCAAGCGGTGGACTGGTCGGTCCTTCAGTTGTTCGGTCACTTAGGCTTTTATATATTTAGATTATTTCTAGCTTGTGTGGTTTATGAGGTCAAGGACTTATTATGTTCAGTATTCCAAACCAGACTGTAAATTCTTCAAAGGTAAGAATTAACTTACATATTTTTTAGTCTCCATTATACATAGCAAAATGTCTTGTCCTTGTATATACTAGTAATGTCCATCACTAGCTACACATTTCCCCCATCTTTCAGGTAATTTGTGGATACCGTCCCAATAGAACTTTTCTTGTTTTGAGGCAAACCATTCATAGACCCAATTCTCCACTTCTTCGTACGTTTTGAAGTGCTGCTCAGAAAGTGCGTGTGCCATCGATTGGAACAAGTGGTAATCTGAAGGAGCAAGGTCTGATGAATACAGAGGGTGGGTTAATACTTCCCAGGTAAGATCTCTTAACGTGTCTTTAACTGGTTTTGAAGTGTGTGATGGTGCGTCATCATGAAGCAAAATTACTTGGCCGTGTCTTCTGGCCCATTCTGGTCATTTTACTATCAAAGCATGGTTTCACCTGGTTTTAGAAGCTCATAATACACCACACCTTCCTGATCCCACTAAACGCAGAGCATTGTCTTCTTTCCGAAGCAGTTTGGCCTTGCTGTCAATGTTGATGGTTGACCTGGATCAACCCATGATTTTGTGCATTTGAGATTCTCAAAATAAATCCACTTTTCATCGCCAGTCACAATTCGATGCAAAAAAGACTTTCTTTCGTGCCATTGAAGCAACATTTTACTGATGCCTTTTCGGTTTTCCGTTTGTCTTTCGTTCAGTTGATGTGGCACCCATTTTCCTTCCTTTAAAATCTTTCCCATTGCTTGTAAATGATTGGAAATTGTTTGCTGAACAACATTTAATCTTTCTGCAAGTTGTTTTTAAGTTTGACACGCATCTTCATCCAATAATGCTTGTAATTGTTGGTCTTCAAACTTTTTTGGTTGACCTGGACATTCTTTGTCTTTCACATTGAAATCATCAATTTTAAAGCGTTTAAACCAGTGTTCACAAGTATCTTGAGGTGGAGCATGTTCACCATAAGTTTCCCGAAGCTTTCAGCAGCACTTTTCTTCAAAATAAAGTAATGAATTAAAACCTCCCACAAATGCTCTTTTTTTTTTTTGCACGAAATTCAACATTTTTAAGCGTAAAAATATCTATGGTGTTAACACCTTCAGAAAATTCAACATATGAAGTTTTGAAGTTTGTTGTCAATACAACAAAATAGCATACATATCAAATCGCATATATATCAACATATGTGTAACTCCATCTATTGAAAAAAATCCGCATTATTAATTGGTACACCTAGTATGTATGTTTATTTAATTTTAAGTCTGGTGGGGGGAGAAAGAGAGAGAGAGAGAGAGAGAGAGAGAGAGAGAGAGAGAGACTAAAATTATATCAAATATATTTATTTGTACAAAATCCAACACTTCCAACTTGGACACATGAGAAGTGGTGTGCTGGAGCTCAGTTGTACTATTGCAAAAGCCAATAGTATGCATCTCTTTTTCAACTCTACAAATTGTGTCTCATCAATAGCTCAAAAAAGGCCATGTTAGAAGTATTTATAGTACAGAAATTGGCAAATACTACCAATCAGTACTCTTTCTTTCTCGTTCTTTTATTTTCTTTCTTTCTTTCTTTCTTTCTCTCTCTTTCTTCCCCCTCCCCTCTCTCTTCTTTGTTGGAGAGCAAGTTTATATATATATACCAGCACATTGCTGTTTATAACCCACAAAGATAGATTTAGAGCCATCCATAGGGTATATAGAGATTTAAATGCCTCTTAACTATTGATCAAACTCAGATAATCTATACTTCTCTGCCAAAATCAAAGGGCATTGTGTGTACATAGAAATGACATATTCATATTAGTAGTGGAGAGAATCTATAGTTACCATTTAAACATTAATTTCCTTTGCAAATGATCTTGATATTTAGCAGATAGCTCATGTATTTTTATACTGCAGCTATGGTCTTAGTAATTATTTTTCAGGGATTTTATGTATGTATAACTTGTAATCCTTCTAAACTGTGAGCTCTTCCGAGGAATTTATTGGATTAAAAACAGCTGTCAATCAATGGCTATACTAATGACTGCTAAGCTCAGAGTAGTCATTCAATAAAAAATCCATTTATTGCTTAATTTTAAATTCTAACATTTTTGAATATGAGTGGGAATTTAAAGGAAAATATTATGTTATACAAACTAAACAATTACCAATGCACAAGTATATTCTCAGCCTTGGAAATGTAGATTGAGATGGGAGTAGCTTCTTTTTATTACTGTGTCTCTTTTTGTCATTTGTTCTGTAATTCAAGCTTCAGTTTTTTTAATGATTATATGTATTATCTGTACTAGGTCAGCAATATAACCCCTGAGAAAGTTATATTTATTCTTTAAAATCATGAGTTTGGTTGCCTATAGGTCATTGTGAAGAATGAAAGAAATAAGGGGAGGGCAGATTAGTAAAAAATCTTGGTTTGCACATGATACATTTTTCTGACATGAAAAGATTTCCTGTGAAGGCAGATATAAAATACCACTGAAGATAAAAACATCATTCCACACAAAATCACCTACTAAAAGTCCAGTGATTCATCAAACACACTCAAGACAAGACTTTATTGTATGTGAACATAGAATTCATGTCCTATTTCAGGAATACCGGAAATACTCTCTTACCACAGAGGCTCTGCAGTAAATCACCTTAATCGAGAAATCCAAAGCAAAGCTGAATCCCCAATATTATAAGTCCTCACTTAAAAACGTGCATAGGTTCTGCGACTTTAAGTGAAACAACATTTAACGAAACCAATTTTACCACAGGCTAATTGATATAAACAAGAGTTAAATTCCTAAGGCATCTCAACATTATAACAAAACAATGTTGAATGAACCCATGACATTCAATTGAGGACCTGTTGTATACATGTGTGGAACAGACATGGGATTCTAACTCCCTCGAAAAAAAAAAGAAAGCTTAATGATGAGATTTCCTCACTTTTGCAACTTCCCAATTTTGCCCTTTGAGGATTTTGGTCCTGGAAAGATCCCTGTGCTCCCTGCCAGGGAATGAGTGCCTCATCCTTCCCTCCATAGCCGCAGCTGACTGCAGACAAATAAAATCTGGGGCCTACCTTCTCAGTTAAAGTGGAAATAGCAGGTGTTAAAGATGTGTGAGTATTTAGATGAGGGTCTAACCCAGGAGAAATTAAAGAATATTTTGGGGCAGAAATTGTGGATTTCTGGAATGTATTTTATGATAGCAGCAAGCATTCCAAATATTTGTCTTTTGTGGGATCATGAGGACCTACTTGCATACATTCTAAATGAGGAGAATATCCACTATGGGACATCTAAATAGAGACCCAAGATTATGGTGCTTACTAGGACAAAGCAGCAAGAAAAAACATCCAAACTAAAAGGGCAGTTGACTCTGTAAACAGTAATTTTAAGTTGACATTTGACTTCAGATAAGTTGAAACATCTGAGCCTGAATCCCATGCCAAATTAAAACATACGTAAAAACCATACTTTGAGGTTGCAAAGCCTTCAGAGATGGAGTGGTAGTGTAAGCATATTCTTTACACAGACCTGTTCCTAATCACTTCTCTTCCATGTTTCAATTGTTTTCTGTTACATGTAGGATCAAGTCCAATGCCTCAGAATGGCGTGCAAAGCCCTAATAATCTGACTTCTGCCTCACAGTTCACTCCTGGCCTCCTCCCTGGACATTTCTCTGTGCCTCTCATTCTGCATTTCTTTCAATTATCTAGCTTTCAGGCCTTTAAACAAGCTATTGTGTGTCTGAAGCTCTACCTAATTCCTGTATGTTTTGGACATTTCTCCTTCTGGAAAAACTTTGCTGACTCCTAAAGGCATAGTTAGATTCCCCTCACATTTTCTCCATACCATAGGTAATTCTTCGTGTAACACAACAATGTATTTTAAGTTTATTTACTTCTCTCTATCTACTAATAGGCAGCCAGAGAGCAGAAATTCCATTCATTTTGTTCATGCTGTTTCCTCAGCATACTACCTGCATAATAAGTTGTCAATAATCATTTGCTTACTAATTAATAATTAAGTTCTTTTAACATTATTCCATTACTAGAGGGGCACAAAAATTTGTGCACTCGGCGGTGGGGGGGGGGGGGGGAGGTCCCTCAGCCCGGCCTGTGCCCTCTCACAGTCTGGGACCCCTTGGGGGATGACCACCTGCTGGCTTAGGCCTGCTCCCCAGGGGATTGGGCCTAAGCTGGCAATCAGACATACCTCTGGCAGCCCAGTAGCCCTCGGGGGATGTCCACTTGCCAGCGGGGATCAGGCCTAAACTGCAGTCGGACATCCTTAGCTCTGCTGAGGAGGCAGGAGAGGCTTCCACCACCACCGCTGTACTGGTAGCCATCAGCCTGGCTTGTGGCTGAGCAGAGCTCCCCCATGTGGGAGCGCACTGACCACCAGAGGGCAGCTCCTGCATTGAGTGTCTGCCCCCTGGTGGTCAGCGTGTGTCATAGTGACCAGTCATTCCCAGTCTTTCTGCTGTTAGGGTCAGTTTGCATATTACCCTTTTACTATATAGGATAGAGGCCTGCTGCAGGGGTGGGGGCTGGCTGGTTTGCCCTGAAGGGTGTCCCGGATCAGGGTGGGTGTCCCGCTTGGGTGCCTGGCCAGCCTGGGTGAGGGGCTGATGGCTGTTTGCAGCTGGTCACACCCCCTTCAGGGTGGGGGTCCCCACTGGGGTGCCTGGCCAGTCTGGATGAGGGGCTGATGGCTGTTTTCAGGCTGGCCACACCCCCTTTAAGGTGGGGGTCCCCACTGGGGTGCCTGGCCAGTCTGGATGAGGGGCTGAGGGTTTTCAGGCTGGCCAAGCCCGCCAGCGACTGAAGCTCCCAGCCTCTCCTTTTTTTCTTTTTTTTTATTCTGGGATTTATTTACCTTCTATAATTGAAACTTTGTTGCTGCTCCAGCTCCGAGGTCAAGGCCTGCTGATAGCAGGTATCTGGGGTTTGTTTAGCTTCTATAATTGAAACTTTGTTGCTTTCGGAGCTCAGAGCCGGGCCGCGGCAGGCGGGGAACCTTGGCTTCCTCCATCACTGGAGCAAGCAAGCCTCTTGCTCACTTCAGCTGCGTGGCTGCCGGCTGCCATCTTTGTTGGCAGTTAATTTGCATATCTCACTGATTAGCCAATGGGAAGCGTAGCAGAGGTATGGTTAACTTCGAACTTTGTCTATTATTAGATAGGATAAGTAATGACCACAAGTACCAGAGTGGTTGGTGTCATTGCACGGAAATTCATGAGCGAAGAGGACTTACCCTGTTCAGCATAATATCATACCTAATGTGTTGTAGCTGCTCAATAAACATTTGTTGAATTTCTTCTTAATTTTGGAATATGAGTATAATACATGATTTTAATGGTTATCATGATGTTAATATTAATATCTATAACAAGAATGCTAACATTTTAAGATCTGTTAAAAATATAATAACCTGGGAGGGGGGGAACACTGTTATTGTTAAAGTAATCATTACTACTGTCAATATTAACAACTTTGCCTATTACAGATCAAGAATTTTTCCCCTCTCAAGTATTGTCCTAAATAAATATTTCCTAGTCTATAGAGTAGTGTTTTAAGATTTGCATTTTTTAGTTTCAATAATATCTGGTTTTCTTGCAATGTGTTATTTTCCAGCTACATAAAAGTGCTTCCTGATTCCCACAATTGAAACATGGTTGGTTGCTATATTCCTCAAAGAGTAAAAAAAAAAGAGCAGGTATTTGCATACATCTTCACCTAGACAGCTTTTGGAGATATTTGAAATATCCAACTAGAAGAGTGTCTGAGGGATGAGTGGTTTCTTCCTCCTTTTAAAGGACGAGGCTAGCAGCTAACATTGACTAGTCTGCTCCAAATAAATATTTTTCCTTAAAAATAACACTAGTGAGAGAAACCAAGATGGCAGCATAGGTAAACAACACTAAATTGCTGCCTCGCACAACCACTTCAAAAATGCAACTAAAAGACAAAACGGACATCATCCAGAACCACAGGAAGGCTGGCTGAGTGGAAAGTCTACAATTAGAAGGAAAGAGAAAAGCACACTGAGACTCAGAGGAGGTGCAGAAGTAAAGTGCAGAGGTACTGAGGCGCACACGGAAAGGGCTGGCAACTGAGGACACGGTTGTCTTTTTCAATCGGGAGGGAGTCACAAGCTCCCGATGGCCCTGGACTCCAGTTCCGGGCCAGTCTCTGGGGACCCAGACTCATACGGGTAGAAACTGGACTGTCTTGCATCGGTGAGAACTCGAGGGTGGTTTTCTATCAGAGGTGCTTACAGCGATTACCGCGGGACACTGAGACCCAGGACCTCTTAGGGCAGGACTGAGGATCAGCCAAAGCTGTTTGCTCTGCCCCATTGATTCCCTGAGACCCAGCCCCACCCAAGCTGTGGCAGAGGTTTTTGCATATGAATGACCTGGCCCATTGAGATCTACAATTACCTAACAAACTGCAGCTGGGTCAGAGAGACCCAGAAAATCCACAGCTGGGCCTCATCTGGGCACCTCCAAACCCCAAACAAGGAAGAGGAATCTGCAGATCTCTCCATAGCTCCTGCTGGGTAGCCTCAGGCAGAGGCTAAATTAGCACCTCCTTAGAGATCCAAGAGCCAGTGTACCCAGTGGTCAGAGTGGGACTATCCAGATTACAACTCCTCAGATCCATAAGGGACACACTCAGGGGGCAGACTCAGTGAGCACCAACGCCCCACTGAAGCAAAAGTCTTGCCCCGTAAGGGTGTCTTCAGCACAGAAGTTCTCCCACTGTAGACACAGCTGATTCTCACAGCCAATTGGCCTGGAGGTCAATTCCTCCCAGTGATAACAACAACAATCAAGGCTTAACTACAACAAGACTGTGCACACAGCCCACAAAGGGGTGCACCAAGAGTGTTTACCTCAGGTAATTGGGGAGGCTGAGCCACTGGGCCCTATAGGACATCTAGCACAGAAAACCACTCTATCAACACAGGAAAGCAGCCAAAATGTGGAGACAAAGAAACAGGTCACAAATGACAGAAATGGAGGAAAGCAAACTACTGGATATAGAGTTCAAAACCACACTTTTAAGGTTTTTCAAGAATTTTCTAGAAACCGCCGATAAATTTAGTGAGACTCTCAAGAAATCTAGTGAGACCCCCGAGGTTATGAAAAAGGACCAACTAGAAATTAAGCATACACTGACTGAAATAAAGAATATTATACAGAGTTCCAACAGCAGACTAGAGGACCGCAAGAATCAAGTCAAAGATTTGAAGTACGAAGAAGTAAAAAACACCCAACCAGAAAAACAAAAAGAAAAACGAATCCAAAAATATGAAGATAGTGTAAGGAGCTTCAGCGATAACTTCAAACGAACCAACATCCGAATTATGGGGGTGCCAGAAGAAGAGAGAGCACAAGATATTGAAAACCTATTTGAAGAAATAATGACAGAAACTTCCCCTACCTGGTGAAAGAAATAGACTTACAAGTCCAGGAAGTGCAGAGACCCCAAGCAAAAGGAATCCAAAGAGGACCACACCAAGACACATCATAATTAAAATGCCAAGAGCAAAAGACAAAGAGAGAATCTTAAAAGCAGCAAGAGAAAAACAGTTAGTTGCCTATAAGGGAGTACCCATACAATTGTCAGCTGATTTCTCAACAGAAACTATGCAGGCCAGAAGGGAGTGGCAAGAAATATTCAAAGTGATGAATAGCAAGAACCTACAGCCAAGATTACTTTACCCAGCAAAGCTATCATTCAGAATTGAAGGTCAGATAAAGAGCTTCACAGATAAGAAAAAGCTAAAGGAGTTCATCACCACCAAACCAGTATTATATGAAATGCTGAAAGGTGTCCTTTAAGAAGAGGAAGAAGAAGGAAAAGGTAAAGATACAAATTATGAACAACAAATACACGTCTATTAACAAGTGAATCTAAAAATCAAGTGAATAAATAATCTGATGAACAGAATAAACTGGTGAATATAATAGAATCAGGGGCATAGAAAGGGAGTGGACTGACAATTCTCGGGGGGAAAGGGGTATGGGGGGTGCAGGAAGAGACTGGACAAAAATCGTACACCTATGGATGAGGACAGTGGCAGGGGGGGAGGTAAGGGCAGAGGGTGGGGTGGGAATCGGGTGGAGGGGAGCTATGGGGGGAAAAAAGAGGAACAACTGTAATAATCTGAACAATAAAGATTTAAAAAAAATAACACTAGTAAACACACACGCACACACACACACACATACCACAGAGTCATTACCTCTATATATAGTGCAAACAATCTGCAAAACTAGCATAAATGATGAAAACACTCTTACATATCTGATCAAGGTCAAGTTGAATATGTAGGGATTCATGATAATCACATCACATCCACATAAACAGTGTCCTCCATCTCTCTGCATGCCTCTTACCATTTTAGTAAAAGATAATCTTTTTTGCAGTCAGTCCTAAGTCAAGAAAATACATTGATCAGACTGAGTATTGAACTGCAAATCATTTCACTATAAAATATACCCCTATTTTATTTTTAATAAAGTAAAAGGAAAACCACAAAAATTATCTGGAATTTATTCATATCTACAGAAGTAATGAAAGGTTGACCTTACCATGCTAAGAAAAATGCACCAAAAAAGGAAAGAAAAAGAAATACTAGCAAATTGTGAAATCAGAAAAGTTTGCATATTTCCTCTCTCTCACATAGCACTGCCTCACCTCCATGGCTTCTCATTTGGGCCTGACTTCTTAAAACTTTATTTTCTTTGTGTCAACTCAGGAAACATCAGGGAATGCTAGTAACATCCGAGCTGTCTTTTGACTGTCTCAGATTTGATTTAAAAACAAAACAAAAAAACAAAAAAAAAACAAAAAACACCCTCTGTAGGCACAGTGACAGAGGAGCTAAAACCGGAAACTCCCATGTGGCATTTTCATTTTTTCTCCTTTTTATTGAATTATTGGGTGACAATTGTTAACAAAATTATACATGTTTCAGGTGAAAAATTCTACAAAACATCATCTGTACACTGTCTTGTGTGTTCACCACCTCTAGTCAAGTCTCTGTCCATCACTATTTATCACCCTTATCCCCTCCCCCACCTCCCCCTACCTCTTCAGCAATTACCACAGTGTTGTGTGTCCTTGATTTTTGTGTGTGTGTTTTCTCTTTCTTACTCAATCCTTCCACACCCTCCCCCAGCTGTCAGACTACTCTCTATCTATGAGTCTGTCTTATTTTGTTTGTTAGTTCATTTTGTTCATTAGATAAGAATATGGAATTTTCATTGATAATTCTAGCAACAGGAGAAGCAGGATGAAAGGATGATAGCAGGGCATCTTAAGCAGGTGGAAAAAGAAGTTTCAGGAAAAGCAGGGTGGGTGATACCAGCTATCCAGGTGTGTTACTCATCAAGTGATAAGTCAGAATACTAGACTTACATTCAAAGCCAGGGACTCTGGAGAACAGACAAGAAAGAATAAGGCAGAGTTCAAGGCCAAGGGGGAAGGTGATACCAGAAAGGTTACTAGAGCCTTGAAAACAAAGATCAAAGTAGGAGCATATTACCAAGCTGAGCTTGGGTCAGTCCTGGGTGACTGTTGACCTGATGCTGAGCCACCAAGTATTGGTCTAAACAGCTCATGAAGATCCTGGAAAAGGGTATGCTGGGCCTTGAAATAGGTTTAGAGACACAAGACTTGCAAAAGAGTGGAAGGCATAGGCTTGGAATTTATTTCTGAATCTTTCTCTAATCTTATGATGTCCATCAGAATTTCTTGTCCTGACCTCAGGGCCTTACTTTCTATACAAATTAATCCTTTCTGTTTATATAATCTTAACTAAAGGATAGCCCTTTACTGGTTAAGACTGACCCTTTCTCCATCATCAGAAGGTTCTCACAAGTCAAGGAGGAAGCAATATAGCATAAATTAGTCCAGTGAGCAGAGGAAAATACTGAAGTTGCTCTGCCTCTGCTTCTCACGACTTTTATGTCACGTAGGATGGCAGCCAGATTAGAAAAGTACACTCGAGGGGAAAACACACTGCACTGATAAAAGGTAAAAATGCCTGACCAAATGTACTTAGGGCAGAAATAACCATAGCTGACCATGAGTCAGCTATGCATCACTGTCACTAAAAATATCCATCACACCCATCCCTCTTTGCTCTTGGCTGCCATTATTCTTGATCAGGCCTGGTTATTGCTAACTTTAATTCTTCCAGTTCTCTCAGTTAATCCTATAGCAATTGATTTTCTCTGCTCTACCCCCATCTATATATTAAAGCCACTGTGATTTTTGTCACTCAGCTATTCTACATATTTCAATGGTTCCATATCACCTACCAAATTAACTTTACTCTTTTTAATCTGACCTAAATAATTTTCCAACATTTCCTTCCACCATCAAACCTATACTCAAGGAATTCGTAGCCTTTGATTATTCCTGGTTTTCTGAAAACATTTATCCCTTTCTCATGCATGTGCCTTAGTCTTCATTGTTTCCTGCTGGGTATGTACTACCTCCATCTCTGCCTGACAAAATCTTACCCATTCTTCTGTTTGAATGTCTAAACTATTCTCTTTCAGCCACAGGGATCTCCTCACCTCTTCAACTTTCCATAGCTCTCTATCTTTCATGATTACTATACTCATTACATTGTGTGCTGGGTTAATTTTCTGTGTCTTTGGTTATAGGGTTTGCTCCTAGTGATTATTTAATAAATGTTTGTTTACTTTAAAATAAGCAAGCATCAATCTTGTATATATGAGCACACAACATACATGCACACATATGAGTTACACACAAACAATACTATTTTTAATATTGTGTCCAATTAAGAAATTCAGAATTCAAAGAAATTGTGATACCCATACACTAAGACTCCATAGAGAAAGTGCAGAGATTCAAATCTAATGGAGACCTGTTCACCATGTAACATACAGTTTCACTCTTAAGTTTGGTTGTAACCACCTTCTTAAAAAGACTTATATCTGCAAATGCTTTCAGAATCTTCATGAAAACTGCCATGTAGTCAAAATGAGATAAGAGAATTGAGATAATCAGGAAGTCATATGAAAATCATATTTTGGCCATTCAGTTATTCTGGTAAAATCTATTGGAGCTGAACATAACAGTCAGGGGCTTTTTTGTTTGTTTGCTTTATCAGAAGGATAAAGTGCAGTTAATTCAGAGGAAATCTCCATGACAGGTTTATTTCCTTAGTAGTGGTTTCATAAATAACTTAGATGACCAGGTCAGAATGAGGGTCAGTGTTAAAGTCCTCTTAACTTAGAAATGCTGGCCTTGAGCTTTCTGGTATTCAAGTAGTGCTGGGTGGGGTGGAGTACGGGAGAATGACATGTTCCTTGTGGCCCTGAAAGTAAATATGATCAATCCCTCTCATACTCAACCTTCACATGGCTTCCAATTTTAAATCAAATCATTATAGTACCTTTTCTAAAATATTATTCATATTCCTCCTCATCCAAAAGATAATACAAGCCTAAACCACTAATCTTGATTCTGCCACAAAGTTTTGTAGTGAAAAGAGAAGAGCTAAGAAAATGAGAAGATTTGTGTTTCAGTTCTAATTCAACCTCTGGTCATGTAAACTTGGGTGAAACACCTCATCATCTAAATACTCCATTTCTAGTCTATAAAATAAAGGAATAATCTTGTTGACTTACCTATTTCTTCGTGAGGACTTGAATGAAATAAATACAGGTAAAAGGAAAGCACTTTGTAAATTATTCAACACTAAAAGCTCTGATGTTACTGATACCAGTTCCTATTAACCCTCCACTAATCTCCATCCAACAACACTATAGTGGAGCCAGCTGCCTTTCTGTCCACCTCACATGCACCTCTCCAGACAGATTCTGTGGTGCCAAGTTGCCCATATTGTTGTGTCTCCAGCTTTTCCTGGCTGTCCATCTGAGTCTTGTATTTTCTTCTAATCAACCCAATAGTATCTTTGTGTGTTTTTAAATATATATATATTTATTGATTTCAGAGAAGAAGGGAGAGAGAGAGAGAGAGAGAGAGAGAGAGAGAGATAGAAACATCAATTGTGACAGAGAATCATCCATTGGCTGCCTCCTGCATGCCCTCCATTGGAGATCAAGCCCACAACCTGGGCATGTGCCCTGACATGGAATCGAGCCATGACCTCTTGGTTCATAGGTTGACAATCAACCACTGAGCCACGCCAGCCAGGCAGTATCTTTGTTTTGAGAATTATTTTCACACTTATACCCTCAGCGTCAAATAGAGCATTAGTATATGACTTTATGTACTCAAGTTATTGCAATTGTCATGTCTTGGGCACACAGCTTCTTGAAAAGAATGAACTATTTATTTTCCAACTTTATTTTTCCAAAGTTATTGACTGAAGTAACTTTGACCACCTAATTTATGATGCCCTATCAATTATCAAGTCCTCTCTGATTTATCACCAAAATAAAGTCTCAAATCTGCCCACTTCTATCTCCCTTTTCACACCCCAATCTCACCTGCAATACTACAAAAACTTGTACTGTGCTCCTACATCAGCAATAGCTTTTAACTGTTACACAAAGCCATAAAAATCCATTTTAAAATCAAATTATGCCTGATTTCTTCTTAGAACCCTCAGGTAGTTTTTCATTACACT
The DNA here is from genome assembly GCF_000147115.1 of Myotis lucifugus. Taxonomy (NCBI): domain Eukaryota; kingdom Metazoa; phylum Chordata; class Mammalia; order Chiroptera; family Vespertilionidae; genus Myotis; species Myotis lucifugus. The sequence goes on along the minus strand of NW_005871119.1, from coordinate 1,422,372 downwards.
TTGAATAAAATGGTAATACCCAAGCCATGTGTGAGCTGGCCCTCACCAACCTCTTCAGCCTCATCGTGGGCCATTCTCCACTTCTCCCTCCATTCCAGCCACATGGACCTCCTTTAAGCTACTCTCAAAGAACCTGATTGTTTGTTTGTTTGTTTGTTTGTTTGTTTTTTTATTGCTTAAAGTATTACAAAGGGTATTACATATGTGTCCTTTTTTTTCCCCCCCCTACCCCCCAGTGTCTTACCCTGCCCCCCAGTGTCTTATGTCCATTGGTTATGCTTATATGCATGCATACAAGTCCTTCAGTTGATCTCTTACCCCCCTCCCTCCTGCCCCCCAACCCTCCTCGGCCTTCCCGCTGCAGTTTGACAATCTGTTTGAGGCAGCTCTGCCTCTGTATCTATTATTGTTCAAAAGTTTATAATGAGAACCTGATTGTTTGCTGAAAGGTCTTTGTACATGTTGTTTCCCCCAACCAAAGTGCTCTTTCCTGGCACTTTGCATAATTAGTCCCTTCTTTCCACGTACAGAAGCATAATGCCCGCTTTTTTTGTTAATTCCTTCACTTCTTCAGAGAGAACTGAAATAATTTAAGTAATTCTGTACCCTGTTTATTACCTTCATCTTACATATTATGATGGGTAATTACTAGTTATTTTTAGTTTTTTTCAGCGTCATTTCTTCTTTCACTAGATTGCAAGATGCATGAAGGTAGGGACCATGTATGTTTTTCTATCACCGTGTACTCAGTACCTAGCACAGATAGATGCCAGCACATTCCAGAGCCAACACAATTAGTCTAAGACTCTGGAGAAGTCTTAATTCTCTGCGTAAGATGCACTCAAGGATTATTAAGTCTCATTATATTTTTTTCTTGGTAATGTAAAAAAAAAGTGTTCTTTTAAGCCTAAGGTTAATGTTTTATCTTGCATGATTAATTGTACAGGTCAATTATAAAGTAGCCAAATAAATCTCACCTGTTGGTGCCATTCTGAACTTAAAAGTTGAGCACAGTGAAGAGAAGTAAAAATCATAATATTGTCTCAATAGGATTCAGCATGGGTCCCATCAATAACATAAAAGTGTGAAGCAGTGTTTCAATACATAATGCAATTGGATAGCTAGATCTAGGAAACCTGCTTCAATTCATCTAAGTGGATTGGGATGGTTCACACATCTCTCAGAGACCTGTCCTATGGACCAAAGGCTTTCCCATATATGAACTCACCAGGATAAGGTCTCATATACCAAAGGATATAAATGAATGATTAAAGAAATGGGTTTAAGCAGAGGGAGAGGGAGAGAGAGAGAGAGAGGGAGAGGGAGAGAGAGAGAGAGAGAGAGAGAGAGAGAGAGAGAGAGAGAGAGAGATTTGAGACAGTAGAACCTCTTTTGTCTGTTTCACTGCATTAAACATGGATTAAATACCTTCTGAGAAGGTAATTTGAAAAGCCTTCAAGTGAAAAGTAAAGGCATTTCTTCTAGACAAAGGAGTTGTCCGGTTTTATCATTTTTCTCCCTTTCATACGTCATCTCATTCGAGCCTGTTTTGTTCTTTCTTTTTTTTTTCTGTACTACGTTATAATCTGCATGAGAGCCTCATTTAGTTAAACTTCTCCACCCAGTGCCTTAGCAGAATGGAGGTTATGTCTGTCCTTTGGGTTTGGTTTTTCCCGTAAGCATGTTGTAAAAACTATATTCTTCCTTCATATCAAAACCCATGTAGTTTCTTTCTAATTTTAGTTTTCCTCTGTGAACAGAAACCTGCAATCAAAACTTTGGCAGATAAATATGTTATAGGGCTTTTCATTTTATGAGTGCTGCTCTTGAACTTGAACATATAATATGGGAAGTTAAATATTTTTCATACCGACCATTAATCTCCTCCTCCTCCTCTTCACTACCATCAAACTGTAACTCCACATCTATTATTGTACATATAAGTTCAACTCTGTATGATATTATCTTTTCCATGAGGGTAAGGTTAAGTTTAATTTACTCTTTCATTCGACAAACATTTATTGAGTGGCAGCTGTGGACTACGAACTAGACTATTGGTTGAAAATATAAAGAGAAATCAAATAGAGTCCCTCTCCTTGAGGAGCCCACATTTTTTTCTATTTCATCAACGCACTGTATACATATATGTTTGTTGAATTAAATTAAATCACTAGATAAAGCCTCAGTTTGAAGATAGCTAAGGAACTTTGGCCTGGTTAAATAAATCAAATGTTTCTGTAATGTTCTCACTATACAATATCATATGCTTATTTCCTCCCAAGGATCTCCAATAGAAAATATTAAAGGAACTGTGGCCACAAAATGACAGGGGAGGGGTGGGGTGGGGAAGGTCTATTCAGGCAGTAGGAGGTGAAGGAAGAGCTGAGTGGGAAGTGTACAGCAGGAATTGACCATGTCCTTTTGCATCTACGTCTGTAGTGATGAGTGCTTCATACAGGGTTTTTCTACTTTTTGAACTTGATCAAACTCAGAATTTAAAAGAAGCTAAAGTTGAGCTCATAATTTAAATTTTTTGAAAAGCTTGGGCAAGTCATCAATTAAAAAGCCTTTTTTGGGTCTTCATATGGTAACCTATGATCAGACATATATCATAGATACAGGTTTCAAGACAGAGATGGAGAATAAGACTTCCTAAAACCATTCTGGCCAATGAATATCACAGCAAACAATTTATGGATAAGGAAACTTACAACCTCAACAGCATCTTAAAAGCTGATTTGTATTCTTGGTTGTGTTACAGATGAAACCAGGTTCATTTTTTTCATGAATTTTTTATTTGAAAAATTCTTTATAGAAAAATAATAATTTTCATCATTTATTCAACAATTTTGATTGTCATCCTGTGCCAGGCCCTATGTTGGGTGGTGCAGACACAGAGGTAAATATGACATGTTCTCAAGACGCTCCCAGTCTAGTGAAGGGAAAAAAACAAATAAATGTATTGGTGGAGACTGGATTTTTAATACCCCTCCAACTCACAATTTCTCTAGTTGCATGAATCTTCCTTACAATTAAAATTTAAAGATTATTTGCTAATTTGATTAGTTGACCTTTTGTAATACAAAATTGAAAAAATGAAGAGATAGGAAATTTTATCAGGGTAATGCAGGGTTGAAGGGGCTAACTCAGACTACTTAAAGATAAAGAATGATATGTGAGATAAAAAGAAATGTCCCATACTAGCCAGGTGGCTCAGTTGGTTGGAGCATCATCCCATATACCAAAAGGTTGGGAGTTCAATTCCTGTCAGGGCACATACCTGGGTTGCAGGTTCCATCCCTGGTTGGTGCTAGTATAGGAGGAACCAATCAATGTTTCTCTCTCTGTCTCTCTAAAATTAATAAAAACATATCCTTGGGTGAGGATTTAAATAAAAAAGAACTGTCCCATGGAACTAAAGCTGAAGAGAGCATTTTGGAGGCTGGTACATAAGATAAGCAACTCTGGAATGTAAGAGTTTATAACGTGGAGTGAGTAGAGTTGTTGTGAAGTTGGAGTTGAATCCTCTTTGTTGTTTGGTTAAGAGATAAAAGTAAAGTTAGAATATATTATGAAATCAGCTTTGGCCTGCCAGACTGGCTTCTTCATGTGTGATTATTTACCGAGATTGAGGGACACAGGGCCCACGATTTAGTGTGCATTTGGAATGCAGTCTCCATAACGGGTGTGCAAAGGAGCATGAGCATGGAGGTTCACAGTTTGGAAATGCCAACATTATTTAGCTAAGCAGTACTTTTCTCGGGCTGACAGGTCCTAATGTGTGATTTATTTCAATGTAGTCTTATCTTGTAAAGTCAGTGAAGGCTCCAGGAAGCAGGTGATGCATGAATAGTTGAGCTGCTTTAAACAAAAGCAAAAAAAAAAAAAAGAAGAAGAAGCAAGGTAGGTAATCAACAGTAAAAAGATGGAAAAGGGATGGGAAGAAAAGAGCAGAAATTCAATAGCTGAACAAGGTTGGAGGAGATAGGGAAGAACTAAGGGAGTGGGTCAGCCTATGAGCTGATATTTGTCATCTCCACCTCTATTGTCAAATGCTGCGATCATGGCACTTGTTCAAACTCTCGAAGAGAAAATTCTCACAGTTTTATTTTCTATTTTGATGAAGAATAGGTGATGTTTACACTATTACATTAACAAATATGATGTACCTTTCACTATCCTCATAGTAATTTTAAATACTTTATATCTGTCATGTTTTCAACAAATACAGGATTGTTGGGGATTTTTTCCCCTTTGTGGAAGTTATCAGAACATGTTTCTGCCCCCATTCCTTTCATAGTAATATAATTATTATGGGAGTAGAATATTCTAGACCAAAGGCAGATTGATATGAAATATCATTGCATATACAATAAATTGCAAGTTGTCTGTTGGAACTCTGACAGGAGATGAACGAATATATCTGGAGCAATTACTATAGACTAGACACCAGGCTGAGTCCTTTATTTATAAACCTAATAACAATCCTAAAGTAGATACTATTATAATCCCTATTTTATAAAATCAAAGGGATTAAATAACTTGCCCAAGATCATGCAACTAACAAATAACAGAATTGGGATTCAAATAAGCAATTAAATTCCAAGCCCAGGTTACCAGGCTTATACTGCCCCTGCATGAATTTTCTACGGGGAGGTCTGAGCTTTATCCCCTAGGTCATGTGTGTCAGGGGTACATGAAGCCAGTAGATGTGTGTCCATTTGCCTAGTAATTAAATTGAACTCAAGGATCTAGGAGGGAAAATTCTACTCAATAGGCGAGAAAATGTTAAAAGCTAAAACCATTAAAACATTTCGTAGGGAACAGTAAAGGTGAGTTGAAAATTAATATGCAAAAGTTTTATGAATTATAAAGGGAAATCATAGATTTTGAAAAAATGTCACGCCCATGATCATTTTAGCTTATGCTCCCTTTCCAACAGGCTTAATCATTCATCTTCACTCTTTTTTGGGGGGGGGGGCAGATTTTAAGGGGAGGAAAGTGCTATATGCATGAGAGACATGGAGAGTTTCAGCAGCATTGTGATCAAGTGTACATCCTGGAAAGCTTTTTCACAGGTAAAGGAGTACAAGGAGAGAATCAGGATTCACTGGTAAAAAGGGGCTCTGGGTTATATAGAGAGAACACTGAGCTCATTCTTAGGCAGAATGACTTTGAAGAGTTGGGAGACCTCCAAGTGGGCAAGTCTATAAGGACAATTGTATGTGGGTCTGGGACTCAGGACAGAGGTCACCTTCTTGAACTATTAGCATCAAGATGGGATTCCCGTGCTGTTCCTAGAACAGTGTTTGCTACAGAGTAGGCACTTGAAAGAGAAAGCATGAGGTGGGAAAAAAGAGAGCATGTACTAATGTGTTTGATAAGAGATTCTCTTTAAGCTGAACTATAAAAATGTGCAGTTAAAGAAAATTTTGTATCTTTATATGTACATATTAAATTAGTAAATAGATAATAGGATTCCTATGGTTTAATTTTTATCCTCTAAGAAAACTACTTTCGCCCTAACTGGTCTGGCTCAGTGGATAGAGCGTCGGCCTGCGGACTCAAGAGTCCCAGGTTCGATTCCGGTCAAGGGCATGTACCTTGGTTGCGGGCACAACCCCAGTAGGGAGTGTGCAGGAGGCAGCTGATCGATGTTTCTAACTCTCTATCCCTCTCCCTTCCTCTCTGTAAAAAAATCAATAAAATATATTTTTTTAAAAAAGAAAACTACTTTCAAGAGCACAAAAGTTTCATGTTGTCCCACAATATTATAAGAAAAAAGCTTTAGCTTCTTAAAAATGTCAATTATTTGATATTTTGGTAATGTAAAGAGAAGTTGCTAAAGCTAAATGTTCATAAAGAACTTTTAAATAAATTCTCTGTCAGAGAATAGGAACTGTCTTTTTTCTAATCTCTGAGAGGATGCTTGGCTGCCATGTGCTTATGTCAATGTTTAGTCTTTCTAAAACAGTTATTAGAGATATACATAAAACAGATATCTATATATACATATACATATAGTACATAATACATATATGTACATATGCATATATACACAATTATTTTTATATGTAGGATATGCATATTACATATATGTACATGTGTGTTTATGTATATACTTGGTTATACAGTTGACCTTTTAACAACAGTCAAATGTTAATGGTGTCAAGCCCCCATGCAGTAAAAAACCTGCACATAACTTTTGACTCCACAAAAACATATCTAATGACCTACTGTTAACAGGAAGCCTTACTGATAGCATAAACAGTTAACACATATTTTATATATTATGTGTTATATACTGTATTCTTACAATAAAATATGCTAGAGAAAAGAAAATATTAAAATATTATTATGAATAACAAGGAAGAGAAAATCCATTCACAATATTTATAGAAAAAGAAATCCATGTACAAGTGGAGCAGCACAGTTCAAACTTGTGTTGTTCAAGGGTCAACAGTATGTGCTACATACGTATTTATGTATGTATCACAGAATATGGTTTCCTTTTTCCCTATCTGCCTATGCAGCCCAATAAATCATCGAAATGTTTATTTTACCTCGAAATTTTCTCTCAGTGCCTTCATTACTTTTCTATTTTTTTATAACTCTATAGCCATATTTCCTAAGAGACATATTTACTTTTGAGTTTCCTAGTTGTAGCTTTATAGATTTCTAGGAGGTCTGGGACCTTTTGTTACTAAGAGATTGAGTTCAGACTTTATGATTCACTTTCTGGAAATCAATTTTCTCAAGCTAGAGTCCATTTAATTTCACTGGCAATGATAATTTTGAAATAAACTCATATGTGCCCATAGGTAGTACTTTACAAACTATTACCAGCTTGTGTTTTACACTGAATTCCATTTTAATGTTCAAAGTGGGTTTTATAATATTTGCTATTTTTTAATGTTTTATTGGGAAAATAAAATTTTATTTTGCAGTAAACTCATCGTAAAAGGATGCATGTCAATATGGTATGACTGAACACTGATACTAGTAAGTCTACAGGTCTTAGTCTGCCTTTCCTTCTAAAGTGGTTGTTATGTGTGGTTGGAGAACACCAAGAGGCCTATCCAATTTTCCTCTGAAGCAACCAATTAAACATGAGCAATATGCCAGTGTCCTATGACTTCCTTCTGACCCCAACCTCTAACCATCCTGCCATTTTCAATACTTTCATTATGCTTCCTGGAACCCTCAATCCTTGGCCTTATCACTAAACTCACTCCATCTTTTTGCTGTAATTAAAGCCTCACTCTACCCTAGGACACTCACTGCATCCCCAGAAGTCTCCTAAAGTGGAGAATGTGGCTCTCTACACCCTTGGAATCTCAGAATGAAAAAACACAGCTCCGGTCCTCCACATCCAGTGCTGCTTCCAACCAATCCTCATGTGAAATCCCCCTCTGCTTGGAGGTCCAAGTTTTCAAGCCATACCATATTCCAGCCTCTCCTTGTACCCAGAATGCCTTGACTTTATAGACAATCCCCTCATGTTCACTAAATACTTTAGCACATAACTGTGGACTTCCTCTCCATGACACTTCCTGCCATCATTCCGGGCAACATCCTGTCCATACAATGTGCAATATGCAAGTTTCACAATTTCTTGACCTTCTCATCTTCAGTTACCTTCTTCTCCACTTTATTTCAGCCACCCTCTGTTATGGGCAAACCTGGACTGTGGCATCACTGCTCCACCTATGAAAACCTAAATTCAACTATTTTACTCTCTAACCACAACTTATTACCCTGCCCCTCCAACTCTCTCATTTAGTGATTCCTCAATAAATGTTCTTTTTATTCACTGAGTTCTCCAACCACTTGATGACTCCACTTTCTCCCTATCTGTACCTTGTCTTCACCTCCTTCCCTATTCATCTAAGAATCCATTGCTAAGTACATCACCATTTTCTGGCTAATATTCTCAATACAGTAACATTAACCCACTGTTCTTCCACTTGGTCCGGACTAGCAAAACCCCAATCCTGGACCAGTTTGTGTGTCTACCCTATCTATATTCTAACGCTGAAGAACACAGCTGAAGAAAATCCTGAAAACACACCCATTGGTGCCAATGCAAAGTAGTGGTCTTCGCCTCCAACCAAATCTACAGTGCTGCCTGGAATCCTTTCGTGCTCATCCAATTAAGTCTCTCCATAGTGGATTTTAAATTTTCTCTGTTAACCCACCACATCACCCCTGTGACTCTGAGCATATGACCTCATCTCCCACCTCACAGAGAAAATAAAAGCCATTATTCAAAAACTCGTTGAGCTTTCTGCCACAAACCCACACGTTTATTTGTATTTATCCCTGTCTTTTCCACTTTCCCTTCTGTCTCAGGAAAGGAGGTATTCATTCTCCCATTTCAGGTTAATGCATCCACTTGAATGCAGGAGCCCAGTATTCGCACACCCTCATGAACTTACTCTATCCATTATTCTCTTTTTATTATATTTTAATTCTTCCCCATCACTGTTTTCCCCCCACCAGCATTAAATGTACTCAAGCCTTTCACAATTAGAAATCTGTACCTTTCTTTATCGACCTCATGTTTTCCACAATTTCCAACAATGTCTTTCTATATTTCATATTAGTACAGAGAACTCTGATTCCTAACAATAATAACAATATACTTAATCATTTGTTTCATCTTAAAATATATACAAATTATTTTTAGATTGCTACAATATCATCACCAATAATGACTTTACCATGTGAACTTCATTATTTCTAATATATCTCATTGAAAGTGAACCAATTTTTATGTGTATGATTACATTATCACTTTGACAAAAAGGCTAGTTTTTTTCTCCTTGTATTCAATTTTAGGATTTATTTTCTTCATTTTTAAAAAAATGTTGTTTTACTTTTTGTATATGTACAAACTTTGGTACCAATTAAAAAGTGAAGTCAAAGAAGTCTTTCTTTCACCCTATCCATCCCATCCCATTCCCACCCACCCCCTGATGGGTAACCATTTTCATTAGGATTTGGTACATCTTTCTTGCATTTCTCTTTGTATAAAAAAAATATTTTTTTTCACAAATGTTGCCATATTATTAAACTTTGTTCACCTTGTTTTTTCAACTTCATACATTCTGGCTCAAATTTAATATATGTTATACCATAAGTATTAATTATACTTACTGTGTTTCTCTATGAAATATTTCTTTTCTTTTTACTATTCCTTTTGGTATTTAAAAGATTTGCTTTTCTTCTAATGGTTATATTTTTCTGTCTCTGTTTTAAGTCTACTTTTCCCTTTCTGAGGCTCCTGCTATTAGGTTTGTCAACTCTAAATAATATATTTTGACTGCACATATTATCTCTACAGAGATGAGTTTTTTCTACTCTACCTTCTCCCCCAGATTCCCCTATCACCTTTGTGAGGGGTTGGTTATTTCTATTTAATTAGAACATATAATGCTTACATATTCTTTCTCTACCCTTTGTTTTAATCTTAGATCTCCATAGAAATATATTCAATATATACTATGAGGTCATTTTTTTAGGGTTTCTTCAGTCTTCTTTAGGTTGGATAAACCTCACCCTTTAGTTATATTTGTGAATACAGCACTTCTTGAGTTCTCGCATTTTCATAACCATTTTAATATAGCCTTGGTAGCTGAAGGACAATTTGTCTAGATATAAAATGTTTGACTCACACTTTGTTAATGCTTTTAAAAAATGTTTCCTCCAAAGTTGTCTTGCTTTTACAAACTCAGATTTTAACTTGATATCATTCCCTTGTAAGTTATTTGGTCTTTTTGCCTAGAGGCCCAAAGATTTTTTTTTCTTTTGTCTTTATCATTAATGTCTAAGAGTTTTACTAGGAGTCTCTAAGTCAGGGGTCCTCAAACTACGGCCCGCGGGCCACATGCAAATACAAATATTGTATTTGTTCCCGTTTTGATTTTTTACTTCAAAATAAGATATGTGCAGTGTGCATAGGAATTTGTTCATAGTTTTTTTTTAAACTATAGTCCGGCCCTCCAATGGTCTGAGGGACAGTGAACTGGCCTCCTCTGTTTAAAAAGTTTGAGGACCCCTGCTAAGTTGACCATTTGGAAATTCTTTTTGAAGTATAACTTTAAATAACATTTCTGTTCCATCACTGTTTTTCTTATTCAATGACTCCAATTATATGTATGTGAGATTGTCTTTGCCTATTTCCTATAGCTGTCACTTTCTTTGATTGTTTTTCTCTCTATTTTATTTTTATTCTATTCACTTTTTATTTCTCAATACACCTTATGTTTTCCATTGATTCTGTTCTCTCATTCACCTTGTAGTTTAGTCTTCATTCCTGAGATGATTTTGTCTTTTTCTTTTCTTTCTTTCTGGAATTTGCTTAATTCTAACATTCTTTTCTGCCACCTCTTCTGAATTTTTGAGTTTCTATTTGGGGTGGAGTTTTTAATACATGAAAATGTTGATTTAATGATATTTAATTCAATACTCCTACCCTTTATGATCTTTTTTTTAAAAGAATAATTTCATAAACATAAATGTTTTTTTCATATTTTCCATCTTCTTATAGTAGTCTTTATGGTAGTTTTCAGCTATTTTATATTTACTTTAAATGTCTTATATTTGCTTTGATTAACAAAAAGTAATTATGTAAACAGGTGTGAGGAGTTTGGTGGTTTACTAGTTTTCTTAGTTCAAGAGCACCCTCTTCTGTTCATATAATGAACTGGAATTTATTTAATGAAGAAAATTGATTTGTCTTTTTATTTGGTCACTCTCTTTTATTTAGTTGGTTCTTTATTTTCCTACTTCCTCTTGTATTCTTCATCACAAAATTCTTTCAATTTTCCACAAGTGGGACTCTATCAAGATTTTCACCTTAGAACTTTTGAGCCACTACCTTTTGACTTTCATGAGTTAGTGTTCTGATACACAAGGTGTCTATATATATATATATATATATATATATATATATATATATATATATATATAATATCACCACTAGATTAGCATTGTCTTCTCTTTTCCATTAAGATTCTACCTGTCTCTCTACTTTGGTATGTGCTCTAAAGTTGACTTTGCAACTATTTGTTTGTTTGTTTGTTTTCTTCTTCTATGTAAGTAAATTTACAATATTTGTCTCCTAGTGATGTTATGCACATGGGTCTGTGTAGTTTTACTTATCTTCTTTATCTGTATAATATTTGGAAGATATGTGCAGAGTTTGAGATTCAGGTGGCTGCAGTTATTCTTAAATTGTTATGTTTTGTTATGTTTATCAGGATCCTATCCTAGATTTTTTTTTCTTTTTACTTTTGATAAACTCTAAATGACCTCAATGACTTCTGTTCCTGATAGACTGATGACTATCAAATTTTATTGTATTGCTGGGCTTCACATGTTTTATTAATGACCAATAAGGTATATTAACAGGTCACACTACAGTAATTTCCCACTAACATGTTTAAGACTAAATTATCTTTTACTCTTCACCTCATCCCATATCTGCTCCTCCTCCTGTGTCCCTCATGTTAGTAAGTGGTACCATATCATTTTTCCAACATGACCTCTCATAATTACATACGACAGAAAGCTTATAACTCCTGGCCCCAGTTAATCTTTGAGTACTGATTATTCATCCTCCTAAAGATCTCACAGCTATCTTCCACCACTCTCCAAATTCTTTAGCAGATCACTTCTTGAGTGGATTACTATAACAGCTTCCTAACTGTAAATTCTGCTTCCACTTTTGCTTCTTCCACTCTACAGCCCACATAAGTTTGAGAAAACTTTATTTATGTCACACACACAACCTTCAAAATGCTACATTCCCTTCATGAAATAGTCTTGAAACCAAAATGTGGCCTGTTTGAGTCCAAGTTTGTTGTCTCCCAAAATCAAAGAATGAAGCTGCATACAAAAACAGTTTGTGGACCAAAATTTATTGAGAGAAGCAAGTCCTGGAAAAGGTGCAGCTGGAGTTTCATGTTGTAGCCGGGTGTAGTTCAGAATCCAAGCAAATTAAATTCTATTGGTTCATGTGTGGATTCCCACATGGCCATAAATCACGTGAGCACAGGGGATGTGCTCCCCTTGCCACAGGAACAACAGAAACCCATTGTGTGCAGGCGAGAAAATGAGAGAGAGAGAGAGAGAGAGAGAGAGAGAGAGACGCAGTTTATTTGTATACTAGAGACCCGGTGCATGAAATTCATGCACAGGGGTAGGGGGTAACCCTTAGCCCGGCCTGAGTGCCCCTAACCACTTCTGCCTGCCAGCCTGATCACCCCCACTGCCCTCCCCTGCTGCGGGCTGCCTCCTCGCTGGGATCTGCCTCCTCCACACGAGGTGGCAGAGACACTGGGAACGGCCTTCTCCGTTCCGCACAGAGCCGTGGGACTCCCAGGCCTCACCGCTCCACGTGGCTGCTGGGCCCCGCCTCCACTGTGTGCGTGGCCATCTTGTGGTGGCCATCTTGTGGTGACCATCTTGTGACGACATTGGGTGCAAGGACCACCTAGGCTTTTATTGGTATATATATGCTTGCTAGTTTCTGATTGGTTCATTCAAAGAATTCTGCCGTAATAACATTCTTGGAATTGGTTTATATGCCTCATTGCCTTTTATTGGTTATCTACAAGCTGCCTGTCTTAGTAATATCTATATACTTTAAAGTTTATGTCTCCCACTATGGGCACCTCTTTCCCCACCCAGCTGGATTGTCTTAGTAACTCCGACTAGTTGGATTCCCTGGTTTTATTTCCTCTCCCCCACCCCCCATGGTCCATCCCTGTCCATCTAACTTTCCTCTGTCTCCTCAGTCTGACTCTGTTATAATGGTCTAAATCAGCGGTTCTCAACCTGTGGGTCACGACCCCTGAAAATACATCCTACATATCAGATATTTACATTACGATTCATAACAGTAGCAAAATTACAGTTATGAAGTAGCAACGAAAATAATTTTATGGTTGGGGGGTCACCACAACATGAGGAACTGTATTAAAGGGTCATGGCATTAGGAAGGTAGTCCATAGTCTGATAACTGCTTATGTGTCTAGAATTCTCTGTCACCAATCCTTGCTCTTACTTCTCTCCTTCCCTATGAAACACCGAGAAACAGAAACACTGTGGCAGATTATAGTCTGTAAATTTTCCACAGCATTAATTCTAGTCCCACATGCAGTTCCAGAGCATACCACTCCCCCTCAAGGGGTGAAGTCTAATTGCCCTCCCCCTAAATACCGCCCAGCCTCAGTGACTCACTGCTAATAAATTAAATGCTGTGGAAGTGAGTCTGCATGATTTCTGATACTAGGTCATAACGTCAGTACAGCTTTAGCCTAGGCTCTCCTAACCCTCTGTCCCTCTCTCTCTGTCTCTCAGGACCTGTGCATTTGGAACCTGAGTAAGCAAGTAAGAAACTCAGCTACCATACTGGAGAAACCATGTGAAGATAAAGAATACCAAAGAACCCCAGGTTTTCAGACACAAGAATTTGTGTCTTCCCAATCTAAGCATCAGACATGTGAGTAAATGAACCTTCATATGATCTCAACTCCAAAGCTTGAGCCAAAGTTATGGTAAATGGAGCAGACACAAATATTCTCACCAAGCCCTGACTGGACTGCAGATTCATCATAAAATAAATATTGTTATTGTGTAAGGTTTAAAATTTAAACCATCAAGTTTGGTGGTTAGTTACATAGCAATTGAGAAGTAAAACAGGCAATAGTACACAACCCAGCTGTATTAAATTATTTTTAATTCCCAGTATTTCTTAGTCTATCTTAATATACCCTGTACTTGGGGACATTTTAATTTTTTCCCATGCCCTGTCCCTTTAGTTAGATAATGCTTTCTTTTCCATCAAGATTCAGCATAGAAATGGCTTTTTCAGCATTAGTCTGGCATACAAATGGCCTTTCCTAATTCTACCAAATTGTGTTGACTAACTGCATGTGCCTCCACAGCATCTATATTTGCTTCAAACAGTAAGTATAATTTGAAATTACATTTAAATTGATTTATTCCTTATAAATCTATATAACCCATTAAGTCTGGGACATCATTATAGCTTTAGGATGTAGCACATTTCATGAGACCAAAATTAAAATAAATTAGATGTGAATTGAGTGAAGACATTCAAATCATGCTTTTCTCAAATACCAGGATAAAAACTATTGCATAAAGTTAATAATCACTGGTAACATCAATGGAATATCTATTACATATCAATTACTAACCAAAGAAAAAGTTAACAATAGCTGGTATTATCAAAGGAACATCTACTACATGTCAGTTGTCACACAGAACACTTCATAAGCACTATCTCATTTTAATCACTATACAACCCTATAAGAAGTGACAGAGTTACAAGTACAGTCTTGGTTTAAATCACAGCTTCACTCAACTTTTCTAGCCATGAAGCAGTAATCAAGTTAGTTGAACTCTCAAAGTCAACGCCATGCTCTTAGATAATTTATACCTGTTTTTATTCAAGACCCATATGGGATGATCAGAGAGGTGAGAAATATCAGGTGCAATATCAGAACTAAGTTTTTATATACTTCAGGTGATGAACACATTGGGAATATTTTCTTTACATAAATATTTCCTGGGGATCTCAGGTGCTCTCTATTTAATGTGAGTTAAAATAGTCTGGCACACAAATGGCCAATAAACACATGCAAAAAAATACTCTACATCAAGTAGAAGTGCAAATTAAAGCCAAAATGAGATACTATTACACACCAACCTGAATGACTAAAACTTAAAAGACTGATGACACCAAATGTTAATAAGAATTTGGAATTACCAGAATCACAAAAATTGATAGTAGGAATATAAATGGTTACTATCCAGGAATAAAAAAGAATGAGCTGCTGATACAAATAACATGGACGAATCTCAGAAACATTTTGATGATTAAAAGGAGCTATTATGGGCTGAATTGTGTCCCTCCCAAATTCATATATTGAATTCCTAAACCCTAGTACCTTCAGTATGTGGCTGTATTTGGAGATAGGGCTTTAAAAGGTAAATAAGGTAAAATGAGGACATATGGACGGGACTTAATGCAATATGCTGGTGTCCATATAAGAAGACGATAATAAGACACAGACAAAACAGTGACAGAGAGACAACCATGTGAGGACACAGAATGTAGTCATTTGCAAGACAAGGAAAGAGGGCTCAGAAAAAAAACAAATCTGCTGACACCTTGATCTTAGACTTTTAGTCTCCAAAACTGAGAAAATAGATTTCTGTTGTTTACACCGTCAATCTATGGTAATTTTTATGGCTGCCCTAGCAAACTAAAACAAAAGGCTTACACAGAAGAATACATTTAATATTATTGCAACGATGTGAAATTCCAGAATCAGCAAAACTCTTTTGTGATAAAAAAAAAAAAGTTGCCTCTGAAGAGGGGACTAGAGCATTAGCTAATTAGGAAGTGACATGCCAGAAGTTTCTGGGATGATGATAAAGAGGATTGGGTTATACAAGTGTATGCATTTATCAAAATTCATGAATGTGTACTTAAGAATTGTGCATTTCACTACATATAAATGCTACATCAAAAGAGAGAAAACACTGTAAACAATCAGTGGGACCCACCTCTGACATTAGAAGCCATACTGTTCCCATTTCTTCCACTACAGTTATAAACCCAAGCACCAGTGGTGCTACTGTATTTTGCATTTTCACTTGGAAGTTTGCTAAAACCCATCAGAGTGAAATTTACTGGCTGACATGCCTCTGCTATGCTCATTAGCCAAGAGAGATTGTTGAAGCTGAGTGGAGAGACTTATCTTTTTATTCCCTGAGTAGGAAAAAGAAACTCAGTTGCACCATTGGCCAAAAGTCTTTTTTTGATCCTCAGCTGAAATAAATTTGATGGATTGAAAAACATAAGTCTTTAATATCAGGGCACTGAGTTGAACATTACTGGACTGAGAGGGGCTAATTCTCAAAAGTTTTTGAGGAGCAAGGAAATAGAAATTTACAGCTATATCTGTTCATGGTGAGTGGTCCTGGCTTCTTTCTGGTGTAAAATGAAGGAGCTTCTGGATTTTGGTTCAAAGTTCAGGTACATTTTGTTTAAAGGGGAAGAAAAACTCCAGTGTTCTACCTGTGCTCTCCTGCCTATGGATTGTCTAGCCTGAAATCTAGACACTAATGTTCTACTTGTTGAGAAAGTCTACGCTTTGTGCCTTTTTAGAAGATTTATATTAATTTCTCAAATTGCCTTAGGACATCAGCTACATAATCTCCTTGGCATTTTGACTGTTTTTGACCCAGATATCCAGTTTATTTTATTTGCCTCTTAGTGAGTCAAATATTTTTTATATCACTGAGCCTTCTCATTCAACTAGAGGATGTGGGTGGGAAGCTACATTTAAGGATAGCCCATGGACTTATAGATCTACAAATCTAGTCTTAGAAGAGGGGAAACAAACACTGGTCCTCAATCTATGAGATTTGAGATGAGGCATACTATAGGATCCTTGTTTATATATTTAGAGTCCTTCTCATAATTGTCAACTTTTGTGATAAACCTGAAAAAAAATTGTCTGGCTTTCAACACAATGCCACTTCTGAAAAAATCAATTACCATTTGAACTCCTCACTTCTCTCCTATTTATTCTCCAAAAAAAAAAAATATTTTTTTACTAGAATTGGCTAGATCTTCAGTATGATATTTAGGATGAAGGCTACTCTAAGTCTGTTGGATTATCCCAATTTCCATACCATTGAGCTGTGACAACCAACACCTAGTTATAATTTCAAATACTCTTGATAAGGTTCCCCCCAAATGCTCATCCTCATTCTTGTAGGTCCCATATGTCTATAAAGGATATTACAGAGTATATTCTCAATCCCTTTTATGTCTAAGAATAATCCATAAATACATAAATCTTTAAGTAAATAAAACTCTTAGAAGTCTTATAAAACTGATTGAATTGTAAGATCTAAGTGAGAAAAGTGATGTAACATAAGTATGGCTCCCCAAACTCTTTAAACACTATGTTGTCCTGTCCCATTTCACTTTGAGCACACACTGTATTAGGCATTTTGCTCCATTTGTGAACTTTGATGTGACAGCACTTCAAAGATAATCTATTTCTCCTTATGATATTTTTAAAAATATGTTTTTATTCATTTTAGAGAAAGTGGAAGGGAGAAGGAGAGAGAGAGAGAGAAACATCAATCAGCTGCTTCCTTCACACAGCCCCTCACTGGGGATCAAGTCTGCATTCTGGGCATATGCCCTGACCTGGAATCCAACTGGCAACCCTTCAATGCATGGGACAGTGCTCAAGCAACTAAGCCAAACCAGCTAAGGCTTCTTATTTTTTTTTCTTTTTTTTTAAAATTAAAACTTTATTGTTCAGATTATTACAGTTGTTCCTCTTTTTCCCCCCATAGCTCCCCACCATCTGGTTCCCACCCCACCCTCTGCCCTTACCTCCCCCCACCACTGTCCTCATCCATAGGTGTACGATTTTTGTCCAGTCTCTTCCCGCACCCCCCCATACCCGTTTCCCCACCGAGAATAGTCAGTCCACTCCCTTTCTATGCCCCAGATTCTATTATATTCACCAGTTTATTCTGTTCATCAGATTATTTATTCACTTGATTTTTAGATTCACTTGTTGATAGACGTGTATTTGTTGTTCATAATTTGTATCTTTACCTTTTTCTTCTTCTTCCTCTTCTTAAAGGACACCTTTCAGCATTTCATATAATACTGGTTTGGTGGTGATGAACTCCTTCAGCTTTTTCTTATCTGTGAAGCTCTTTATCTGACCTTCAATTCTGAATGATAGCTTTGCTGGGTAAAGTAATCTTGGCTGTAGGTTCTTGCTATTAATCACTTTGAATATTTCTTGCCACTCCCTTCTGGCCTGCATAGTTTCTGTTGAGAAATCAGCTGACAATTGTATGGGTACTCCCTTGTAGGTAATTCACTCTTTCTCTTGCTGCTTTTAAGATTCTCTCTTTGTCTTTTGCTCTTGGCATTTTAATTATGATGTGTCTTGGTGTGGTCCTCTTTGGATTCCTTTTGTTTGGGGTTCTCTGCACTTCCTGGACTTGTAAGTCTATTTCTTTCACCAGGTAGGGGAAGTTTTCTGTCATTATTTCTTCAAATAGGTTTTCAATATCTTGTGCTCTCTCTTCTTCTGGCACCCCCATAATTCGGATGTTGGTTCGTTTGAAGTTATCGCTGAAGCTCCTTACACTATCTTCATATTTTTGGATTCTTTTTTCTTTTTGTTTTTCCGGTTGGGTGTTTTTTACTTCTTCGTACTTCAAACCTTTGACTTGATTCTTGCGATCCTCTAGTCTGCTGTTGGAACTCTGTATAATAATCTTTATTTCAGTCAGCGTATGCTTAATTTCTAGTTGGTCCTTTTTCATAACCTCGAGGGTCTCACTAGATTTCTTGAGGGTCTCACTAAATTTATCGGCAGTTTCTAGAAAATTCTTGAAAAACCTTATAAGTGTGGTTTTGAACTCTATATCCAGTAGTTTGCTTTCCTCCATTTCTGTCATTTGTGACCTGTTTCTTTGTCTCCACATTTTGGCTGCTTTCCTGTGTTGATAGAGTGGCTTTCTGTGCTAGGTGTCCTATAGGGCCCAGTGGCTCAGCCTCCCCAATTACCTGAGGTGGACACTCTTGGTGCACCACTTTGTGGGCTTTGTACACAATCTTGTAGTTAAGCCTTGATTGTTGTAGGTATCACTGGGAGGAATTGACCTCCAGGCCAATTGGCTGTGAGAATCAGCTGTGTCTGCAGTGGGAAAACTTCTGTGCTGGAGACACCCTTATGAGGCAAGACTTGCTTCAGTTGGGCTTTGGTGCTCACTGAGTCTGCCCCCTGGGTGTGTCCCTTATGGATCTGAGGAGTTGTAATCTGAATGGTCCCACTCTGACCACTGGGTACACTGGCACTTGGATCTCTAAGGAGATGCTAATTTAGCCTCTGCCTGAGGCTACCCAGCAGGAGCTATGGAGAGATCTGCAGATTCCTCTTCCTTGTTTGGGGTTTGGAGGTGCCCAGATGAGGCCCAGCTGTGAAGCAATGCAAGCTGCTGTGGGGCCTTGGCCCTTATTTTTGAAGTTCTGGGTCTCTCTGACCCAGCTGCAGTTTGTTAGGTAATTTTCAGATTGCAAAGGGCCAGGCCTTTCATATGCAAAAGCCTCTGCCCACAGCTTGGGTGGGGCGGGGTCTCATGGAATCAACAGGGCGGAGCAAACAGCTATGGGTGATCCTCAGTCCTACCCTAAGAGGCCCTGCGTCTCAGTGTCCCGAGGTAATCGCTGCAAGCATCTCTGAGAGAAAACTGCCCTCAAGTTCCGACCAATGCCAGACAGCCCAGTTTCTCCCCGTATGATTCTGGGTCCCCAGAGACTCGCCCGGACCTGGAATTCAGAGCAGTCAGGAGCTTGAGACTCCCTCCCGCTTGAAAAAGACAACCATGTCCTCAGTTGCCAGCCCTTTCCACGTGCGCCTCCGTACCTCTTCACTTTACTTCCGCACCTCCTCTGAGTCTCAGTGTGCTTTTCTCTTTCCTTCTAGTTGTAGAATTTCCACTCAGCCAGCCTTCCTGTGGTTCTGGATGATGTCCATTTTGTCTTTTAGTTGTATTTTTGAAGTTGTTGTGCGAGGCAGCAATTTCCGGTGTTTACCTATGCCGCCATCTTGGTTTCTCTCTCTTTTTTTTTCATCGAGCTTCTTTCTGATTGGTTATTCTCTACTTCACATAGACTTTCATTCTCTCTCCCCATGTACAGATTATAAACAATTGATGCCTAAGCTAACTCATTTTCAAATATTTCTGTTGCTTAGATGCCATGAAATGTGAAGCCCATTAATTCCCCCAATAAAATAACTGCTGTGATGTTTTATCTCAGCCCAAGTCAACAGCTCCTAAAAAAATCTTCAGAAATCATAATGAGTCAAACAATAACCCAATAACTGTAGGACTTTATAATCCAAGCCCCAAGAAGTATGGATATTCTTTAAGCCTGATTATATTCTTGGTCACATATTTTTAGTGATTAAATATTGTTTCTCACAATATGGCAATATGGAAAAGAAATGAAAATATCTCAATCTCTGAAGTGTCCATAAAAACAGTTCTGCCATGTCCAATCTCTCAGACTCTTTAAAATTCAAGATAATAGAAAAACTATAATTTGGCACACCAAATTTTAATTAACCTCAAAAAGGAAGCTTTTGAGCTACTGAATCTTTATGATAAAATCATATGCTTCTCAATCTAATTTCCAGAAGACATTAATGTGATAAGTCACCATGTGTGTGTGCTGATTTATTAGATACAATTATTTTTGTGTGGAATCAATTTAATAGATAACTGAAGATTATATTAGCCAAATATCCATTGGATAATATTACATTTCTAAAAGGTATTAAAAGCTTTGTCAGTAATTCATCCAAGTTTTCATCTATAGGAAATCTAAATTTATTTGATCACTCTTCCCATATTCTCTCCAGGCCTTTCTCTGTAGTGTTAGATGAAAAAGGAACATAAGTTGTGAAACTCATTCATTATCATAACTTATAATGTTAAATACAGTGTCTGTATTAATCTAAATGTAATTTCACATATATTTAAGGGTTCAGCATATTAAATATTCAAAATCAGCCTATTATAGTATTCTCACCAAAAGTGCTATAACATGAAATGATTTCCTTCTAAAACCTAATCAGAACTTCATCAACACAGCTGAAACTATGTCACCACATATTTATTAGGGCAAGCATTATAACAGAGATAAACTGGCTAGGGTGGAATGACAGTTTCTACCACTAATGATTAATAACAACTAAAAAAGAATTGACAGCACTTTATTCACCATCATCTTGGGGGGGTAGTTTCTTTTAAATGCACAGATAGAAGATAGGCCGAAACTACTGTTGACCATATCAATTCTGAGGAAATAAAATTGGTTCTCCTATGTCTTTTTTTTCTTTTTTCTTTTTTTTAATCTTTAATTTCTTTATTGGTTAAGGTATTACAAATGTGTCCTCATCCCCCCATTAACCCCAACCTCCCCCCCTCTCATGCTCTCATCCCCGTGTTGTCTGTGTCCATTGGTTTGGCTTATATGTATGCATACAAGTCTTTGGTTGATCTCTTCCCCATATATCTGTCCAATTTTCCCAACACCATTTATTGAAGAGACTGTCTTGACTCCCCTACTTTCCCTCTGGGGATTGACAGTCTGATCACTGTTTCTCTGCCTCTTGATTTGTCCCTGTTCATCAGTCTATGTTGTTCTCTATATTCCACAAATGAGTGAGATCATGTGGTATTTATCTTTCTCTGACTGGCTTATTTCACTTAGCATAATGCTCTCCAGTTCCATCCATGCTGTTGCAAATGACAAGAATTCCTTCTTTTTTATCACAGCGTAGTATTCCATGGTGTAGATGTACCACAGTTTTTTAATCCACTCATCTGCTGAGGGGCACTTAGGCTGTTTCCAAATCTTAGCTATGGTGAATTGTGCTGCTATGAACATAGGGGTGCATATATCCTTTCTGATTGGTGTTTCTGGCTTCTTGGGATATATTCCTAGAAGTGGGATCACTGGGTCAAATGGGAGTTCCATTTTTAGTTTTTTGAGGAAACTCCATACTGTTCTCCACAGTGGCTGCACCAGTCTGCATTCCCACCAGCAGTGCACGAGTGTTCCTTTTTCTCCACATCCTCTCCAACACTTGTTGTTTGTTGATTTGTTGATGATAGCCATTCTGACAGGTGTGAGATGATACCGCATTGTCGTTTTGATTTGCATCTCTCGTATAATTAGTGACTTTGAGCATGTTTTCATATGTCTTTCGGCCTTCTGTATGTCCTCTTTTGAAAAGAGTCTATTTAGGTCCATTGCCCATTTTTTGATTGGATTGTTTATCTTCCTTTTGTTAAGTTGTATGAGTTCCCTGTAAATGTTGGAGATTAAACCCCTATCAGTGATATCATTGGCAAATATGTTCTCCCATGCAGTGGGCTTTGTTGTTTTGTTGATAGTTTCCTTTGCTGTGCAAAACTTTTTATTTTGATGTAGTCCCATTTGTTTATTTTCTCTTTAGTTTCCATTGCCCGAGGAGCAGTATCAGAGAAGAAATTCCTTCAGCATATGTTTGCGATTTCGCTGCCTGTGGATTCCTCTAGTATTTTTATGGTTTCCTGTCTTACGTTTAAGTCCTTTATCCATTTTGAGTTTATTTTTGTGTATGGTGTGAGTTGGTGGCTTAGTTTCATCTTTTTGCATATATCTGTCCAATTTTCCCAACACCATTTATTGAAGAGACTGTCTTGACTCCATTGTATGCTCTTGCCTCCTTTGTCGAATATTAATTGGGCATAGTGGTTTGGGTCAATTTCTGGGTTCTCTATTCTATTCCATTGATCTATATGTCTGTTCTTGTGCCAGTACAAAGCTGTTTTAAGAACAGTGGCTTTGTAATACAGCTTGATATCTGGTATTGAGATCCCACCTACTATGTTCTTCTTTCTCAGGATTGCTGCAGCTATTTGGGGTCTTTTTTTATTCCAGATGAATTTTTGAAACGTTTGTTCTAGATCTGTGAAATATGCCGTTGGTATTTTAATGGGGATTGCATTGAATCTATAGATTGCTTTGAATAGTATGGACATTTTGATGATGTTGATTCTACCAATCCATGACACGGTATGTTCTTCCATCTGTTTATGTCTTCCTCTATCTCTTTTTTCAGTGTCCTGTAGTTTTTCGCATATAAGTCTTTTACCTCCTTAGTTAAGTTTATTCCTACGTATCTTAATTTTTTTAGTGCGATGGTAAATGGGATTGCTTTTTTAGTCTCACTTTCTGTAAGTTCACTATTGGTATAAAGATATGCCATAGATTTCTTGGCATTAATTTTGTATCGTGCTACATTGCCGAATTCATTTATTAAGTCTAATAATTTTTTGATGGAGTCTTTAGGGTTTTCTATGTACAGTATCATGTCCTCTGCAAATAAGGACAGTTTTACTTCTTCTTTTCCAATTTGGATGCCTTTTATTTCTTTTCTTGTCTGATTGCAATGGCTAGTAGTTCCAGTACTATGTTGAACAGGAGTGGTGAGAGCGGGCATCCCTGTCTTGTTCCTGTTCTTAGGGAAAATGGTTTTAGTTTATGACCATTGAGTATGATGCTGGCTGTGGGTTTGTCATATATGGCTTTATTATGTTGAGGTATGATCCTTCTATTCCTACCTTGCTGAGAGTTTTTATCAAGAAAGGGTGTTGGATTTTGTCAAATGCTTTTTCTGTGTCAATTGATATGACTATGTGGTTTTTATCTCTCAATTTGTTTATGTGATGTATCACGTTTATTGATTTGCGGATATTGTACCATCCTTGCATCCCCGGGATAATTCCTACTTGGTCATGGTGTATGATCTTTCTGATGTATTGCTGGATCCGATTTGCTAGAATTTTGTTGAGTATTTTGGCATCTATGTTCATAAGGGATATTGGCCTATAATTCTCTTTCATTGTGTTGTCTTTATCTGGTTTTGGTATTAGGGTGATGCTGGCTTCATAGAATGAGTTGGGAAGTGTTCCTTCCTCTTGAATTTTTTGGAATAGTCTGAGGAGGATAGGTTTTAGTTCTTCCTTGAATGTTTGGTAAAACTCCCCTGTGAAGCCGTCTGGCCCTGGGCTTTTGTTTGCTGAGAGCTTTTTGATGACTGCTTCAATTTCTTCCATAGGTATTGGCCTATTGAGATTTTTAGAATCTTCTGGATTGAGTTTTGGAAGATTGTATTTTTCTAGGAATATGTCCATTTCCTCCAGGTTGTCTAGTTTCTTGGAGTAGAGTTGTTCATTGTATTTTTAAACAATTTTTTTTTTAATTTCTGTGAGGTCTGTTGTTATTTTGCCTCTTTCATTTCTGATTTTTGTTTATTTGTGTCCTCTCTTTTTATTTCTTGGTGAACCTGGCTAGAGGCTTATCAATCTTGTTTATCCTTTCAAAGAACCAGCTCTTGGTTTCATTGATCTTTTGTATTATTTTTTTGGTCTCTATGTCATTTATTTCTGCTCTGATCTTTATTATCTCCTTCCTTCTGTTCACTCTGGGCTTTTCTTGTTGCTCTCTTTCTAATTCTTTGAGTTGTAGAGTTAGATGATTTACTATCATTTTTTTCTTGTTTTTTGAGGTAAGCCTGTAGAGTTATAAACTTCCCTCTCAGGACTGCTTTCATTGTGTCCCATAGATTTTGGATTGTTGTGCTTTTATTGTCATTAGTTTCCAGGGTGTTTTTAATTTCTTTTTTGATCTCATTGGTAACCCAATCATTATTTAGTAGCATGCTATTCATCTTCCAAGTGTTTGAGGTTTTTGGTTTTTTTATTGTAGTTTATTTCTAATTTTATGCCATTGTGGTCTAAGAAGATGCTTGGTATGATTTCAGTCTTCTTGAATTTGGGCAGACTTTGCTTCTGACCCAATATGTGGTCTATTTTTGAAAATGTCCCATGTGCACTTGAGAAGAACGTATATTCCGTGGCTTTGGGGTGAAATGTTCTGAAGATATCAATTAAGTCCATCTGATCTAGTGAGTCACTGAGGATTGCTGTTTCTTTGCTGATTTTTTGTCTAGAGGATTTATCCAGTGATGTCAGTGGTGTGTTTAAGTCCCCTACTATGATTGTATTGTTGTCGATCTCTCCCTTGATATCTTACAGGAGTTTTTTTATGTATTTTGGTGCTCCTGCATTGGGTGCATATATGTTTATCAGGATTATATCCTCTTGTTGTATAGATCCCTTTAGTATTATGAAGTGGCCTTCCTTATCTCTTGTTATGGCCTTCACTTTGAGATCTATTTTGTCAGATATAAGTATTGGTACCCCAGCTTTTTTTTCATTTCCATTTGCCTGAAAGATATTTTTCCATCCCTTCACTTTCAGTCTGTGTGAGTCCCTTGTTCTGAGGTGGGTCTCTTGTAGACAGCATATATATAGGTCATGTCTTTTTATCCATTCAGCCACTCGATGTCTTTTGATTGGAGCCTTTAGTCCATTTACATTTAAAGTTATTATTGAAATATACTTGTTTGTAGTCATTTCTATTTTTGTGCCTGTGTTTTTTCTTACCTTTTTATTTCTTCTTTTTACAGCATTCCCTTTAGCATTTCTTGCATTGCTGGCTTGGTAGTGATAAACTCCCTTAGCCTTTTTTTATCTGGGAAGCTCCTGATTTCCCCTTCAATTTTGATTGATAGTCTTGCTGGATAGAGTATTCTTGGATTAAGTCCTTTGCTTTGCAACACTTTGTATACCTCCTTCCATTCCCTTCTAGCTTGATGTGTTTCTGTTGAGAAATTATTTGATAATCCGATGGGGAATCCTTTGTAGGTAACTCTCTGTCTCTCTCTTGCAGCCTTTAAGATTCTCTCTTTGTCATGTACATTTGCCATCCTTATTATGACACGTCTTGGTGTGGGTCTTTTGGGGTTCATCTTGCTTGGGACTCTCTGTACTTGTGTAACTTATTTCTTCCCCATATCTGGGAAGTTTTCTGTCATTATTTCTTCAAATAGATTTTCTAATCCTTGCTGCTCTTCTTGTCCTTCTGGCAGCCCTATTATGCGTATGTTACTTCATTTCATGTTGTCCCAAAGCTCCCTTAGGCTCTCCTCCTGGTTTTTAATTTTTTTCTCCAGTTGCTGTTCAGATTGAGCTTGTTTCTCTACCTTATCTCCTAATTCACTAATTCGGTCCTCTGCTTCTTCTAGTCTACTGTTGAAACCTTCCATGGTGTTTTTGATTGTAGCTATGTCACTTTTCATTTCTTCCTGATTCTTGCATAGGTTGTTTATTTTCCCATCCATCCGGTGAATGAATTGTACAACCATTACTCTGAATTCTTTTTCTGTCATGTTGCATGCTTCAATTTCACTAATTTCCTTTCTTGGCGACTCCTCATTTTCTTTCCTCTGGGGATTGTGTCGTCTCCCCATTCTGACTATCTCCAGAAGGTTCAAACGTCGAGTTGCGTAGGCCTGCGTCGTGTGTAGTGGGAGCTTCGCACCACCTTAGTGTCATTGAAGAGCTCTGACACTAATATGTGTAGTTGTCGTGGGTTGGTGGGAACCAGGCTTGCTCAGAGTCAGCATTACCAGCGCTCAGTGTGGCCTCATGTGCGCACTTAGAATCAGGGACTCCTCCTGCACCATACTGAAACAGAGACCCCCCTGGAGTGTGTTGAAAATCAGAGCCCCCTAGTGTGCGCCAGGAGTCAGAGTTCCCCAAGAATCCAGTATCAGAGTCTCTGTTACTTTGCGCAGCCTCGCATTGAGAATCAGGGTCCCTGTGTGCGCATGCACCAAGAATTGGAGTCACTGGCTCTTAGTGTGAATGCACTGGGAATCAGGGATCCCAGGCGCAGGTGATAAGAAACAGAGTCAAGCCCTAACCAGTTTGGCTCAGTGGATAGAGCGTCAGCCTGTGGACTGAAGGGTCCCAGGTTCGATTCCGGTCAAGGGCATGTACCTTGGTTGAGGGCACATCCCCAGTATGGGGTGTGCAGGAGGCAGCTGATCGATGTTTCTCTATCATCAATGTTTCTAGCTCTCTATTCCTCTTCCTTCCTCTCTGTAAAAAAATCAATAAAATATATTTTTGAAAAAAAGAAAGAAACAGAGTCAAGTCACTGGTGTTTAGTGCTACCTCCCGCCCAGAGAATCGGGGTCCCAGAGCCCGTGTTGCGGGGAACAAGTGGCCAGTGTTCGAGCATTCCCAGGCTAAGATTTCTGTAGCTCATGCTGTGGGGAACAAGTTCCCAGTGTTCGTGCATTCCCAGGCTGATTCCTGTAGCAGCACTGAGGCCTGAGCGAGGGGTGGGTCTATCAGTTACTATGGCGCTGCCTGCAAGCCTGCGGGGCGGGGGATGGGCTCTGTTACTCACAGAAATCTGCCGCCGAAATGTCTGGATTCTTGGTGTCCGTTGGTCTGTAGCTGTGGTTGCAGGTCTCTGTCCCCAGTGGCTGCAGGGTCCTGGTTTGCATTTGAGACCAGACTGGGTGGTGCTGAGGCTAGGATCCTAGACTCAAGCAGCTCTGTTTCTCAAGATGGCGTGGTCTCTGTGCCTGCCCTGACCGCCCAGGAGTGTCCGCGCTGGGAGCGGGGCTCCGCCGTCTAAGACTGCCCGGTTTAGCAGCCCCTTAGAAGACCTGCAGAATCTAACTGTCCCTAGCTCATACACACACACACCACACACGTCCACACCCTCCTCTATCATTCCCTCGCGCTCTCACACTCTCTCCCTCCCTACCTTCCTGCCGGTTGCCATCTCCGGTTCTCCTGTATCTTGATTTAACAATACCTGTATGAAAAAACACAAGCTCTCCTTTTCCTTTGAGTTTCTCCCCTAAAGCTATTAAATTTATTTTTACTTAAATCACTCAGTGACTCATAAAGTTCATATCTGTTTCTGAAAGATGGATCTGAGCAGAAGGCTTAATAGCTAGTGACAATGATAAGTAAAAATACTTTGGGAAATTGTTGCCCTTGGTAAAATGTTTAAAATAGACCTGATAGAAGCATAAATATCCATTGAAAACCAAACAACCCTGGGATATGAAAGCCTGAGCATCAGGATCACAAACATGACAAGCAACAAGAAAACAAACAGAAAAGTTCCCATATACCCAATCATTATTAGCTAGAGAATGAACCTACATAGCTTATGTCTAAACAAACATAAAAATCTCTCATTAGTTCAGATCCCAAAGATTCTTGGGAAATACTAGTATACCAACCTTGAAATTTAATTTATTTCAACAGCTTTATTGAGGTGCAATTGATATAGAAAAAAAACCTGCACATATTTAATGAATGCAATTTAACATTTAAAAAGTACATATATCATGAAAACTATCACCAGTCAAGGTAACTGGCATATTCTTCACCTCCAAAAGTTTCCTTCTGCCAACTTAGTAATTTTAAATACCAAAAATTTAATCACATTGGGGAATTCAGTTAATAAAAGTAGTAAGGGGATTATTAGCATTGGTATGGCTTCACAGTTCTTTATATTTTGTAGATTCAAGAAACCTGCTCAGTTCAGGGTAGGAGGAATGTACAACAATAGTGTCTGATCAACTTCATAAAATAAAAATGTCCCCAAATAAAGATCTTATGGTATAGACTTGTTTACTGTCTGTCCCACATGGGTAAACAAAGCATTCCCAAGCTAATTTAAACAGTTACTTCTAAGGAGACTGTAAGTATAATTTCCTGCCTGATACCAAAAAGTAAATTCCTTTATTGTTCAAATTTAAGAATAGACAATCTATAAAATTTCTATGAAAGAGTAGTCAATCTGTGAAAATCCAATATCATAATTTTAATTTCATCATGTAAGGTAAATGAAAACACATAAAAAAGAAAACAACAAAAACTGAGATTGCTAGTTAACCTGTTGCCTTCACATAGTTTTAACTAATTACAAAAACAATAGAGCTGATTTCAGAAACAAGCACTTACCTATTCATGTTTTACTTTATTAAACAGAATGAACCTGCCAACTTTGAAGTAGACAGAAAAGAGATTTTGACACACACCATTGTCTGTCCCCCAACTTGGAGATGTACACTCTCCTTCATCCTGAGAACTGAGCAGGGCTTCTCTGTCCATGTTCAGCCAAATTTCTGAATCACCCAAAATATCAATTTCCTTTCCATACTCCCATCCAGTAAGTCTATAAAAACACTAAGAAATTATAATGTGCATCAGAGAAATAGACTGAAAGAAAAAAAGGTTCCATCTAATGCCAACGAGCCTCTTTAGAGAACTGCTCTGAGGCTAGGCATTTTGCATGTCACATTGTCCTACTGCTAGAGATCTGAGAACCTACAACTCTTAAGTGGGCAGTGAGTAGCACAAACAGTATTAGGAAAACAGAGGTATTAGGGGGGGGAAAGAAGAAGGAGAATAAGAAAAGGAAAAAGAGAGAGAACCTTGAAGCTCAAATGAATGCAATCTTATCCTCCTGAGTCCTAAACAGATACATAAACTTTTGAAACCAAGTTATAATAAAACCAGAAGAAAGTTTTAGAAAATTGTGTGGAGTCCTCATTAAGATGAAGGGAGATATGGTTGATATGATAAAGAAGCAGAAAATAATAAGTATTAAGTAGACTGAGACTTAAAGATCCTATATAATAAAAGCCTAATATGCAAATTGTCTCCTAGACCGGAAATTGGACCAGGAGTTCAACCAGGGGGCGGGGCTGGCCTGCCAACCACCTGCAGCCCCTCCCCCTGGCCGGACCAATTGGCCAGACCCCACCCGTTCATGAATTCGTGCTGGCCAGCCAACCTCCTGCATCCCCTTCCCCTGGCCGGACCAATTGGCCAGACCCCACCCGTTCATGAATTCGTGCACCAGGTCTCTAGTAACAAGATAAAAGAATAAGGTAAGGCTATAACATGTTCAAGTAAGAAAATAGGAAATGAATAAAAAGTAGAGGCAGGAAAAAAACACAGAATTTACACAGTTTAAATCCAGTAATTGAGGGGAATAGATTTGAGAAGCTATTTCAGAATGCAGAGGAGAA
The DNA here is from genome assembly GCF_000147115.1 of Myotis lucifugus. Lineage (NCBI taxonomy): Eukaryota > Metazoa > Chordata > Mammalia > Chiroptera > Vespertilionidae > Myotis > Myotis lucifugus. Next base: position 1,392,757 of record NW_005871119.1, on the reverse strand, counting down.
GAGTAACTATTAAAATATTGAGTCAATATGAAAAGAGAAAAAATGTATCTACTATAAGAATCTAAATCTTCATAAGGAAGGTACAAGAGTAGGAAGAAACAAGAAATTAGAAACAAAGCAGTAACCAAAATTACAGTGAAAAACAATCTTCCCAAACTAAAACAAAACCATGTGTGAATATACAACCACCTGTTATATATATATGCAAATAATTATTTGGGTTTCATTCTACAAAGTACAGAGTATCAAAAAAGAGCAAAAAGAAGCATCCGCTATATCCTTGCCTTTGTAGGTAATTGGAGAGACAGACAAATAACCACATGAAGAAATATAAAATTCAACCAGGACAAAAAAGTGGATGATTTTACCTAGTTAGGAGGTCAGAAAAGGTTTTCTTAAGGAAGTTATATTTCATAAGAGGTCTGAGAGACAGTGGAAATTAAGCAAGAAACTGGAGATTCTCAGGCAGAGAGAGTATAAGATATGAAAAGTTCTTTAGCAAAAGGGAGCATAGCATGACCGAAGAACTTTAAGAAGACCAGTCAGACTGGGGCTGAGAGTCAGGAGAAACATATATGAGAAGACAGTGAGGAGGTAGGTAGGAGCTAGACCATCTAGGGCACTGTAGGTCAGATACTTCAGTCACTTTTTTACCAAGATATTCAGTAAGAGATACTTTTACATCATAATCCAGTACACATACCCATATGTACATATATAGAAATCAATTTGCTAGATCACGAAAGCATTAAAAAACATGAAATAGAACACAATGCAAATAGGACAAATTAGAATATTTTTCTCATAAAAAAGTAGGTAATAGTTTGTGAAATCTTTTGTTTAGACTTATGGCATTCTATATATTTTATATATGTGTATATATGTATATACACATACATTTACATACGTATACTTCATGTATATAATGATTTTTATGCTTTTATGATCTAACAAATTAATTTCGTGATTCATCAGTGGATTCCCACCTGCAATTTGAAGTATTCTGTGATAAATCCATGTTAGATGTGTGCTAATTCAAGCAGATTTATGAGGTGAACAAATTTGAATTTGGGAAAAACCAATTTATCTAGCTACAGTGTGTAGGTTTGTAAAGAAGTAAGCCAGGGGCTCTTATGGTAAGAAGTAACACATAACAGTGTCTTGACTTTGAGTGTAGCAGAGGAGAGTAAGAAAGATTTCAGAGATAATTAGGAGGTAATAAATCAACAGCACTTTATGATGAGATAAATATGGACACAATTGTCCAAGATAACTCTTAAGTTGAAATGGGCCTAGAGTAAAATATTAAAAATAAACCAAATAGTGATAAAATTTTGGACTTATAAGAATAAACAAAACCATCTAACAAGAAATCCTCCAGACAACGTATTACTAACAGAGAAATCAAACTTGGATTGGCTTCAGACTATTCTTTTGCAATGGGAAAGGCCAAAAGGCAATGAACAAATAAACCACAGAATTTAGAAGGAAAAAAATTGGTGAACTAAAGTTATGTTAAGCCAACTTGTCATTCAGGCATGAAGGAAATAGAAAGTTATGGTAAATACAGGCATATTGAGAAAAATGTATCATCCACAATCTTGAAAAAAATCACTTGAAGAGATGCTTCTACTGAGAGCTAAATCTAAATTTAAAAATCAAAAGTAAGGAAATCATGGTAAGAAAAAAAGAAAGATTAACAGTTGATATTGAAACCAACTGAAAATTAAATTGAGTTTAAATGGTTATTAAAAATAAGTAAGAAAAGAATCTTGAAATAAAAGATATATAATATAAAAAATAATGAAATTACAACAATGAGACAATAAAACACAAATTACATTAAAAGGGAAGATGATTAAAAGCATGCTAAATTCCTCGCCTAACATGGAAAAAATGACTCAGAAGATGCAATTGCACTAGATTTTGGAAATTAGAAAAGAAAACCTGGGCCATATTTTTTAATAAATACAATCATAGCCACAAGTCAAATGTAAAACACAATGTAAATCTTCAAAATCACTATATTTTAAATTTTACAATATAAAAACTAGTTTAAAATACTAAAACCCAGGAAAAGAGAATGGTTGCATTAAAAAAACTATAGGAACATAACAAAAACTTAACACAAGACAGAAAACATCAAATATATCATATAAAAATAAAAAAGTTGAAGCCCCCAAGTTAAGACAAGTATTTTAGGTTGTTTCAAATTCAATTATAAATTCCTTACAAACTGACATAAATGCAAGTTTAAAAAGTTATCTTTTAAAAATAACTTAGGTGCAGTTTACCATGAGATCTTTTAAGTATCCAAGTTATAAAGATCAACAGATCTCATGTTACACAGATTACTTTATTGTGTAAAAAAAAAAATGAAAAGTCTTTCAATAAATTTTCTGAAGCCAACAAAATTCTTGTTATATAGTTTAATGTATCGACATTTGTTAATGTGTCAAGACACATTACTTGAAAAACACTGACTTAGAAAATAATGAGAATGAAAATAAAAATAGAAACTTTGGATATGACCAAATTTATTCATGAGGGCAGTTATTTAAACTTAAAAAGTCAGAAGAAAAACAGAACCTTAGAAAAGTTGGAAGAAATAAAATTGAGGGCAATTATTTAAACTTAAAAAGTCAGAAGAAAAACAGAACCTTAGAAAAGCTGGAAGAAATAAAAGTAAAAATAGTACCATTTGATATATTTAGCAAAAGATAAAAAACAAACATAATTAGTAATGTTAAAACAAATATAATAAAAAATAGTACCATTTGATATATTTAGCAAAAGATAAAAAACAATATACAAATTTTTATACAAATATTTTTGAAACAAAAATTCTAAACATTTTATGTAATGCACAGTCTACAATAAAATATATATTATCAAGATGACTCAATAGGAATAAAATATCTTAATAGCTCCATAGCTATTTACATTACTTTTAAAATTAGATGAATTATCTTAAGGAAGGCTCTAGAATTCAATGGTTGTATAAGTGAGATCCTTCAAGTGTCAGGGAACGGATATTTTCCATGCTCTATAAAGCATTTTAGAGTATTTAAAAGTGTGAAATACTCTATTTTTGAAACATTTAATGAAACCAATACATTCCCAATATCAAAATTTTGACAAAATATAAGAGATAAAGATGTAAAGAGAAAAAGCTACCCACAATTTTGGTTAAAATACTGGGTGGTGGGGGGAGGTGAGGAGGGAATCATAACTAACTAAATATGAACAGAACATTAGCAAACACCATCTCAGATAGTGGGAAAGGGATAATTTGTCAACAAAGAGTGTTGAGAATCAGGCTCATTTTGAAACAAAATAAATTAAATCTCAGCATATAGCAAAGTTAACACTCCAAATGGTTAAAGTGTAAGAGGTGAAACTATAAAAGAACTAGAAGAAAATTTAGAAACACATTCACAGAATTTTGGAGTGGGTAAGGCACTTATAAGTATATTAGTATAAAATGTATAAATGTCTAAACACTATGCTGTACACCTGAAACTAATCCTATATAATAAAAGGCTAATATGCAAATAGACCGGCGGAACGACTGATAAGCACTGACCACCAGGGGATAGACGCTCAACACAGGAGCTGCCCCCTGGTGGTCAGTGTGCTCCCACAGGGGGAGCGCCGCTCAGCCAGAAGCCCTGAGCCAGGCTCCCAGCTGGCGAGCGCAGCAGCAGTAAGGATGTCCGACTGACGGCTTAGGCCGTCAGTCGGACATCCCTGAGGACTTCTGGACAGCAAGAGGGCACAGGCCAGGCTGAGGAACCCCCCACCCCCGAGGGCACGAATTTTGTGCACCTGGCCTCTAGTATAAAATAGTATTGAATGTCAACTGTAATTTAAAAAAAATGAAAAATAAAAAGAAGTATAGTAACAAAGAAGGAAACATAAAAATCTTACTAGTAGGACTTGGTACTTTATCCTTTTAGTTGTATTTTTCCTCTTCACTAAAGTTATATCCTTCTGACTGGGATAATTACATTACTCTTATTAAAAATACTAATTTCCCTGAGTCTAGGATTTAGTAAACACAATCACCTTTCTAATTAAATTTCAGCTTTCCAAAGCTGAATAAATAACTGAATCTGAGGTGAAAGACATCACAGGCAAAAAAGCAAAGAACAAAATCATAATGGAACAGATCAACTAAATAGAAATTAAGGCTTCCAATACCAAAAGATTAAAAGACAAGTCATATAATATGAAAAATTTGCAACAAATATCACAGTTATCTTTCATAAAATAAATTTCCAAACAACCAAGAAGCATTTGAATTATGACTTATCCACATAAAGAATTATTAGCTATTAGAATCCTTTTATGGAGAAATTATCATGATTTACTGTTAAACAGAACACTAATATAAAACTATACTAGTATATCTATACTAGAGGCCTGGTGCACAGATTCATGCACTGGTGGGCGTGGCCTGCGGGGATAGGCCCACTGTGGGAGTGCTGTTCATCCCGGTCAGCCGAGTGGCACTCCCACTGTGGGAGCACACTGACCACCAGGGGGCAGCTCCTGTGTTGAGCATCTGCCCCCTGGTGGTCAGTGTGCATCATAGCAACTAGTCGACCGGTTGTTCTGGTTGTTCCGCCGTTGTTCAGTCGCTGGGCTTTTATATATAGACTAGAGGCCCATTGCACGAAGATTCGTGCAATAGGCCTTCCTTCCCCTGGCTGCCGGCACTGGTTTTCCTCTGGCACCCAGGACCGAGGCCTTTGGTCCGGCCGCAGCAGAGAAGCCAAGCCTCTTCAGTCTTCAGTTTTCAGTCTTCACTCCAGCCAGAGTCTTCAGTCTTCGCTCCGTGCCTGCATATGCAAATTAACCGCCATCTTTGTTGGGTTAATTTGCATAGTCGCTCTGATTGGCTGGTGAGCGTAGCAGAGTAACACAATTTGCATGTTTCTCTTTTATTAGTGTAGATAGGCATATGTAGAATATAGATACCCCTTAATTCTAAAAGTTTATATACACTATATGCACTCATTTATACATGCATACCTCTTTGTATTATGCATATATTTATATTCATATATTTAAATGAAAATCCTTCAAAAAGGTGATAAGTTAGAGATAGCAGAAAGCCATCAAATATGAAGGCTTTGCATCTGTCATTAATGTTGACTTTCTGGTTGAAAATATTGCCTTCATGTCTGCAGTGCTGGATGCCACCAGGTAACTCCTTAATGAGTTCCCAAAAATTATGTACAATAAAAAAAATTATCTCTACAATCAACACATTCATATTCCATTCAGCAATGCTAAGCACCCACCATGTGTTGAGGCTTCCTGGGTAGTGGGACTAACTGGTGACTAGCAAGGGCACTCACCCTGTGGTGATGAGCACAGTCTAGTAGTTCTGTTCTCTCTTCTTGTCATTAAGCATAACCTTTGTTAGATTTTTTAAATTGACATTTTTTCAATTACAGTTGACATTAATATTATATTAGTTTCAGGTGTGCAGCATTTATATGACTTAGGAAGTTACATTCCCCCTATAAGTCTAGTACCCATCTGACACCATACATAGTAATGACAATATTATTGGCTAGATTCCCTATGCTGTACTGAACATCCCCATGATTAGATTTTGCTTTCCATGCCTTACTCTACCATCATGATGACTAAATTCTGGATCTAATAGTAATCAGATTTTAGACAACTCCCTAAATTACCTGCCAACCTTCCAATAAGAATAATTAAAAGAGTCAACAAAGTAGAATACTGCTTTCACTTAATTAGCAAGATATTAATTTTTAGGTTCTTTGGATAAAGTACAAAAACTACATTGAATACTTTTTCTCACTTAAACACTTTCACACTTACACTTTTAATATTTCTGTTGCTTTCATTTCTCACTACTCACCCATCTCTTAACATAGTCTGCTTCCACTCCTGCTGCTTCCTGAACCTGCATTCCCAAGAACCACAAATCAGCCCCTCACTGCTATCTTCAAAGGCGCTTGTTTCTGGCCTTTCTCCTTGTACTCCCTGTGGTTTTCATCATTTCCTCCTGAAGTAATTCTGTTAACCCCTGGGATGAAGCAGCATTATCTGATACTTTTCCTACTGCTTATCTCTTTGGTGACTGCTCTTGTCAATTCTTTCCCCCCAAAATGTCAGCTTTTCACAATATTGTTTTCTTTGCCCTTTTCTCGATTATTAATACTTGCTCCTTTGGAAAATGTATCAATTCTTATTAATACTTCAACTATCATTTCTACAAAGTTAACTCCCAAATATTTAGCTATCATTGACTCTCCTCTGAAGATGCAGGTCCACACCTGCAATGGCTCAGTGGATGGTTCATGTGAACATTGTTTCAAACTCAAGAGACTTAAAAGAAAACCCCCATCTCCCCTAAATTCATACTCACTCACCTGACTTCATCTCAGTTCATACGACTCTCCTGCACCCAAACCTGATATCTGAGTCATCAGTGAAATCTGCTATTAAAATCTTCAGGCCTACCTCGAATTCTCTTTGAATTAGTTTGGTTATTTGAGTGTTCATGGTCTTGGTTTCCTCATCTGTAAAATAAAGTTAAAGTGCAGCTCAAATGAGAAGGTAACATCATGGATGTGGCTGTAGTCTGTAAACTTACACTACTATGTGAATATTAGGTACAATTTTTCCTCACTCAGCCCAGAACATGGCATATAATAGATACTCAGTAAATATTTGCTGATTAACTGAAGGAATGAGTGAACAAATGGTTGAATTAATGCAACCTGTGCTTTTTTGGTGCTGTATTATCCATTTGGCTCAGATTATACATTACCCAGTCCTTTGTTTAGGTACATCTTTACTATATGTGCCCTGACTTCGTGTACCAGCACTCAGATTCTTGGGAGTAGTTGCCTTCCTTATCCTTGCTTGTTCCTCAGAGGACCTGGCAACATCCTTATACTAGTACATACCAGGTATGCACTAGTATTTAATTTTACATCCCATTTATAAGTCTCTTAAATGTATATCAGCTAACTATTTTTCTATTAAAGGGAATTGATGCACATTATTTTGCAAGCCCATATTCTTGAGACTTTATTCATTTTTTAAATCATGACTCACATCTTGTTAGTTCAGAAACTAACACCAAACAGTGATTTTTATGGCATGGTGAAAGAGGGTTTAGTCAGGCCTCCTCACTTTTCAGATTTGCTTTAATTCAGTCATAAAATTCCTTTCCTGTTGAATCTCTGTGGCCAAGGGCATCTTCACTCTGATATATGTAATTTAATCAAGCTGCTTTCGGCTATGTTAAACTGAGCTACACTGTGGAATTGCAACTACAGATTGTACCAGAATTGGAGCAATTTTTTTTTATTTCTTTATTCATGGTGACATTTCTACACTTAAGCAAATAACAATTTTGCTGTCTTTCCTCCTCCTCTCTCAGAAAAACTTACTCTCAGAGGGAAAAACAAAGCAAAGAAACAGTACCCACATGGCTGGCGGGGCAATTATGACAGAAGGGGAAATATGTATGTGTCAAATAGCACAGCCTTTGAGTTATCTGATCTCTATGAAGAGAATTTTGCAGTTGGGTTTGGGTGGGTGCAATTACTGTATCTCCCACAAAAGTATTTTCATTACCAATTTCCCAGAAGACTTTTACTCATAGCTCTTTATTACTTCAGATGTTGGTACATTAAATGTACTAATATTTAACAAAATAGAAACGGGTGAATAGTAGACACTTCCCTGTTGTGTTATATTTATATCACATAAGTTACAGGTAACTTCCTTGGGCCAGACACATCAAATACAGATGAGGCCCATTGACTTCAGATGTCACAGGCCAAGAGGCTCAATCTATTTATTCGTCTGAGTGACTCACCTTCTTTAATTTCCCTTTCTGGAATAAACTCCTTCAGGTATGTGGCTTAGACAATTTGTGCTCCTTCATAACTTCTTTTTTAAATCATCTAATATAGAACTTACAATACAGAGTACTCAAGGGAGTGACGATGAAAAGGATAGATCCCTAAGTTAAGGCTCTGTATTAGTTTTCTAGGGCAGCTTAGCAAAGTACCACAAACTGACTGACGTAAAAGACAGATATTTATTGTCTCAGAGATGTGAAGCCAGAAGTCCGAAATCAAGGTGTAGGCAGGGCCACACTTCTTCTGGAGACACTAGGGACAGATCCATTCCAGGTCTCTCTCCTAGCTTCTGGTAGTTTCCTGGCTGTGGCAGTATAACTCCAATCTGTACATGGGGTACTCACTGTGTGTATGTCTGTCTGTCCAAACTTTCCCTTTCTATAGGACATGAATAACTTCATCTTAACTTGGTCATCTGCAAAGACCCTATTTCCAAATAAGGTCACATTCACAGGTCCTTGGAGTTAGGACTTCAACATCTTTCGGGAGGACACAATTCAACCATAGCAGCCCTATGCAGTCACTGCAGTAGATACCCATACAGAGGACAAAGGATTGGAAGTCAGCTTGAATACTGTAGGAAGCCAGGCATTATCAGCTACACCTGAAGGTTACTGGACATTTTAGAAGCTAAAACAAACAAAAAAAGATGCAGCCTCCACCTGACAAAATTTAGACAGAAAGGGCAAAGCCCTTTAAATCAACAGGATGCATATCAAAGTAATAAAGGACAACATCTTAAAAAATAAGCTTTTGATGTTTCACAAGAAGAGGCTCAACACTTAAAATTATACAAGCTTTCTCCTTTGAAATATGCAGATTTCTTTTGTTTTTCATTTGGATGTTCTCTGGAACTTTGTCTTCAGTTCTAATACCCTATTGTGATTCAAGTGATTTTTCAAGCTAAATACATTTATGATAATAAACACAATAATAAAATAATCACTAATATTTTGTTCTTCCTATGTACCATCCTTTGTCCTCAGTGCTTTGCATATATTAACTCGCTTAGTCCTCATAGCAGACCCATGGATGAGATACCATTGTTTATCTCTATTTCATAGAAGAGGCATGGAGAGCTCACTTGCTTAAGGTCACATTGCCAGTAAGAAGTGGAACTGAAATGCAAACCCAGAGAGTCTGGCTCTGGAGACTGTGCTTATAATATTAACTTCCAAATCTATAATTTTTAAATGTTCCAGCAAGCCAAACTACAAAATCTGAAGTTCTTTTTTTAGCTGGCCTTTTAAAGTCCTCAGTTATTACTGCCACCTTGATGGGGTTGCTTATTAAAACCAACATTATAATTTTTCATTATAATAAGCTCTCTATTAGTTCATCTTCACTGATTTTTGGTTTGGTTTGGTTTGGTTTGGTTTGGTTTGGTTTTTTTGATCTTAAGTTGTGTTTTTCTTGGGTAGACCCCCAAGAAGGCTGATTTAGGGAGTAAGATTACTCATACAACTCTCTGGTTGTAATATATACATCAGGATTCAATCAGAGAAGTAGAACCAGTATGTATGTATGTATGTATGTTGCCTCAGAAGGTAACACAGACACACTTATTTATTAGGAGATTTATTACAAAGAATTGGCTTATGTTATTGTGGGGACTGGCTGAGCAAGTTCTAAATCTATAGGTCTGGCCGTCCTGAAAGATCCTGGAGAGGCTGGAACTCACAGGCTCCAGTTGAAGTTGCTGTCCACAGAGAGTTTTTTTTTCCCTCAGGGAAGCCTCAACCCGACTCTTAAGGTCTTTCAAGCATAGTGTCCACGATAATCACCCTGAGTTAAAGTCAACTGATTATAGACATTAATTACATCTTCAAACTCCCTTCATAGCAACACCTATTAGTGTTTGATTAAATAGTTGGGGACACATGTACAGCACCCAACAAAAAATAAATAAATAAATAATAAATAAATAAATAGCTGGGACAATGGCCTAAAGTTGTTGACATGTCAAAACACATATACACATCAAAACACGCATACAAGCTTACATACATACACTCATTTTTACATATACATGGTATA
>NW_005871119.1:1373252-1382698 GCF_000147115.1 Myotis lucifugus | reverse complement strand
TACATACACACAAAGAGATGTAGTACATTTTCTATTTAGAATTAGTTTATTGGACAACCTAATTAATACAAAAAGACAGCTTTGGACATTGTCAAGTAGAACCAATTCTCAATGAGAGAATAGATTTTTCTCTATGAAAAAAAGTTCCTGAAATGTAATGTTTTCCAAAAGTTTGTTTTCAAATAAACATATTCAGATGAGAACAACTTAGTTGTAAATATTTCTAAGAGAATTATAAAAATGGTTAAGATTCTCATATAATTTTATTTACAAAATCTTTCCAGGAAAATATCCTATGACACAAACAAATTCAAGTATTACCAATTTATGGAATAGTCTGTACTTGGTGGGGCTCTGACAGAAAACAACTTTTCTTCAACTCGGCCCTTCAAATTATCTCTTGGATCTCCCTTCTGCACCCATGAGTTATATTGCAGGCAGATCCCATAGCTTTTCCATTCACTTGCAGTCCATTTTCTGGTATTAAGAAAACCATTCCAAGTTTATATCCACTCACTAGCTAGCTGCCTCTGGCAACTCCTGGATGGGAAAGAGGAGAGACAGGAGGGGTCTGAGGTGACTGGTGCTATTGTTTCAAGCAGATGTCCAGATGCTAATTTTTTTCTCATGAGATCTTTCAGAGGGTCCTTCAGATGCTGTCCTCTTCCAGGTCACAGGCTGCACTCTTAGACTGTTTGCTTTTTGTTTTTTGTTGTATGTTTTGTTTTTGTTTTTTTTTTTTGGCTGTTGCTTACTCCTGCTCTGAATAGTGTAAACTTTTTCTGCCAGGGTTGCCCCCAGCAACCTGCACCTGGCAGTGCTCTAGGAAAGCATTCTTTCAAGATCTCTCTAGCCCAGCCCACTTTCATCAGATCTGCCTAGCTCGTGGGAACATTCTGGGGTAACATGCCATCTGCAATGCAGCCCTTTGCCTTGCTTTGCCATTAGGGGCAGCTGCAGCCCGCCTCTGGACCATAGGCTACTGCAGACCAGTGACAAGCACCAGACCTCCAAATTCTGGGGCACAAGATTAGATACTTCCCAAAGTTTTCAAGAGCTTTCTCTTAAGGCCACTTATAAGCCCAAAAAGGGGCTAACATAAACCTTACTTTATCCAGGTAGTGAACTGCTGCCTTTTTTGTAGACAACCTCCATACAATCTCCATAGTAGTACTCCTGAAGCACCCAGTCTTTGGGCTTGAGTGGGGGTGATAAGCACAGACCTTCCTACCAAGACTATACCTTTCTTATAAGAAATCCTTCCCTTCTCTCTCACCTCCATCTCAGACCTTTTCTTTTGATTAAACTGGATGTGAATGACAAGCCGCAGAACCTCTCACCATCTCTTGGCAAGTTCTGCATGGATAGTATAGCACCACTCGCAAAAATGCTTAGATGTTTGGCACCATTTACTTTTGCTTGCAGCCTTAGCCAGGACCATAGACTATGGGACATCCCCATTAAACACATGTCTACAATAACTTGAGGAAACCATTATATTTGGGGTAATAAAAATATTCCTTAAATAATTATCATTGATTTGTCAATACTTGTTGCATCCATAGCATGGTCTGAAGCAGACTCTCTTTTCATTATGTTATGAGGAGAAGCTTCTGTCTGTTATTTAGGAATAAAGTTTTATCATGCTTTGGAGATTTCTTATGAGACTTCTGTATTTGGGGCTCATTATGATCTGAATGTTTTTGTCCCCTAAAATTCACATGTTGAAGATTTAACCCACAGTGTAGCTGTATGTGGCGTGTGTAAGGAAGTAAATGAAATCATAAATATAGACCTCTGATCTGATAAGAGTCATATTCTTATAAAAATTTACCAGAGAGCTTGCTTACTCTCTCTCCCTCCTTGTGTGCACATAAGAAGAGGTTGTGTGACCATACAGTGAGATGGTGACTGCCTACAAGACAAGATGAGCGGGCTCAGAATGAAACCTACCAGGATGACACCTTGACCTTGGATTTTCCAGCTTCTAGAACTGTGAGAAACAAATTTCTGTGATTTAAGCCACCCAGTCTGTAGTATTTTGTTATATATGGCAGTCCTAGAAGGCTAAGCCAGGCTAATTCACAGCTCCACTTGCCCATTCATATTTTCTCTCAACAATCATGTTTTCTGGATCACTAGATTAAGAGGGCTTCATCTTTGATGATACATTATCTATTAAAAAAATACATGCTACAGCAAAAGGATCAAATACCAAACAGTCATTTCAACAAGTAAGTTACCTGCTGTTTAATCTAACTTTGCTAGCAGCATATGAGAATACAGATTTAATTTGGGAGCAGAGAAATAGAGGAAGGATAGATGAGGGCCTCCATTAGGCATTGTGAACCATCTTTGTGTGAACTGAAAAAGGCAACCTTCCTTAAGTTAAAAAAAAGTTAATTTGTTATTGTACAACCAGACCCATGGCATATAATCTAGGGAAAATAAGAATGTCGGCAGCTGTCTCCCTTGGCCATGTAGGGGGCTCTGGCTAAGGGAGGTGATGAGTGGTTATCTCATGTCATTATTTTTCTTCATCAAAATCAGTCCCACTTATGTGTCATCATACGATGATGATTCTAAAGACTCTATCAAAAGAGAATCTTCTCTACTGCTCATCGAAAATATGATTTGTTCTTTCTGGTTACTCAATGCCAAATCAATTCTGGTTCAAGACCAAAGCTAATATTAGAAGAAAAAAAGCTTTCAAGTCTTTGTTTACTTTAAAAGAACAAAATCTACCCTAGGAATAGTGGAAAGTGTAATCCTTCTTCCCACAGGGGTGTGGTAGGGGGTGTTATATGAAGCCAGGCCTGAGGGGGAAAAAAGACAAAGAAAGGGTTTTCCCCCCCATTTTCAAACTAGCCATCTATGACTTAAAAATAAAAGTAATAAAAAAATGTCTTAGGGAATATTTCACTTCCCTTCTTCAAATATCTTTGAGAGTTCACTTTCTGTTCAAAATGTGAAAGGGACATAATTATTTCCATGTCTGACTAATATGCGCTTGTTTGTGAAGGGCCATAATCCCATAACCCATGTGGATCATGGTCTTGGTGTGTATTGAAAGTAAAAAATGAGGGCTGTTTTCATCCTGGCTCCTCTGCTGACTGAGTCACCATGTCCTTGAGCAAGTTATTTCCTCTCTGTGTACTCACTTTTAAAAACAGAGAGATAATAGTGTTCCTGACCTCTTTACCTCACTGGGATGTTGTCAGCATTAACAAGCAATATTTTTAGAGTAGAAAGGAAGAAAATTGCTTAAATTTTAAAATACTTTCCCTCCCATAGATCTATTTTGTACATCTTAAAATTTATGAATGGATCACAGTGGACAAAAAGGACCTAGAATATACACAAAGGCAAGGTTATAGTTGACTTTGTGGGACAAATCTTTGGACTTTTTTCAGTTTACTTATGAAAAAGACAAAGACCAATGACATTTATTTATTTGGGGGCATTTTTACAGAAAGTATGTTACCAAATATTAAAATCAGAGGATGAACTAATAAGAAAAATTTACCACATTATAGTAGAAATAATACTGAGCTGGGAGTTAGGGGGGAAATATCTAGATTCTAGATCTTGATTACTAACCTGCTTAAGTCAACTTAGCTTCTCTAAGCCTCCATTTATTCATCTGAGAAATGAGAGCATATGATAATAGTTATCAGGTCTAAAGTACTAAATTAAACAAGATTTCAATGAAATAATATATGTAAACATTACTTAAAGTTATAAAACACTGCAAATGCTAGGTTTTGTTGCTACGGCTAAGCCAACCAGCAAGTCTCTCTAGTCACCATGGCGTCACTTCATCTGCTTCAAGGATACTGGTTACACCAATTTTCTTGGATATGAAAACAGTGCCAGCATGTTCCACATAATTAGAGTTCCCACCCAGCTATTTTTCACTTTGACAGGGGAAAAAAGGACAGGAAGGGTTGTATTCCGTGGTTAGGCCATTCTTTGATTCAAAAGTGAAATGAAAACTTTGAAGCAGAGGTGAAGGGTCTGTGCTGATTAGGGAATGAACTGTCTCTTTGCAAGGAGCCTTAGGTTTCCCTACTCCAGGGAGACACAAAGAAACAGTCAACTTTCTAGAGAATAAAGTTTGGAGTGTTGCCAACCTAGTCAAGAGCTGAGGAAAGGTTTGTAGAAGAAGGCTATCAACATTTCAAACATTGGATGGTGAGAAAGCAGTTTATCTAGATGACATATAAGGTCTGCTCCAATCCTGAGCTCAATCAATCTATGAATCAGAAAACTGTATAAATAAATAAATAAATAAATAAATAAATAAATAAATAAATAAGGAAACACATAGAGTCTCCTTGATTACTTTGTCCCCTGTTTGAGACTCAACCATTCTGAGTCATCTCAGAAAATGACCTATATTTTTAGCTTGCCAGAGTTTGTCAGCCTTCCTTAGTCACTCCAGGACATCCTTATAATTCTTCCTTTTTTATAGTCCCTTCCTCCCAATTTGTACTTAATGATTTCTTTTCTTATGCCATTGTCTGTTAGTCCCTCAGGGCCTGTCTTTACAACCAGTTTGTAAAGTCTGTGGGTGTAGGAATCATGCTTCTGGCTTTTCTTGTCTCTTTGTAATCTTAATTCCCTGAAAGTTATACTTGGTGGAGTCAGCCATTCCAGGGGAGCTCTGTGTATGCTTTTGCCTTCATTTCACTGTCCCTTGAACATCACTCCCCATGACTGAAAGCCACAGCATTTCCTTCCCATTCTTTGCTCTGCATTTATCCTCCTCCTGACTCTGCTCTTTGTTTTCAGACACCTAAGTAATATCCACAGACCATGTGCAAAAATGCCTTCTGGGAAGGGATCCCTGAGGTGCTGGCCAAGGTGTGCCTATGTGCTATAGAAAGACTAAAAGAGTACTCAGTGTGGGGAAAATTTTGCAACAACCACTCCACAGTGAAAAGTAAATATTGGCAGCAGGTATTAGAGGTGAGGAAAAAAGAGAGACTCATTTCTTAAAATTGAATATCAAGTGACAACTATGCATTATTTTAGCTGTGGAGTGATTCCAGAAGCAAACAGAGAACTTTTAGAAGTTAGGATTTTAATCCCCTACTTTTGCCTCACCAGTTTCTACATTTGCTTTAAACTCTTCAGAGTAGAAGAGATCAATAGGTTCAAAGAACATTCCGTAAGGATGGGAGGGTGAAAAGAAAGGAGGAGCAGAAAAAAAGGAAAGATCAGACACTGTTCAGAACACTATGTATATCTTTCTTTCCACTGGGGCCAGGAAAATGATTGCTGAAACACCATAAAAAAACACACACAATAATTTGAGCCTCTTGAGTGGAATATGGTGGATTATTTCATCAGCTTTGTGTACCAGTTACTGAGTCAAGGATGTTGGAACCCAGAGCTAAGGACTAATTGATAGACTAATGGCCCCAGATGTTCACAACTCCCTGTATCTATGTGTTCATTTGCACATCCTCCCTTTACTAGGTGAAGTATATTTTCCCACCTCTTACATTTTGGCTGCCTTTGTGACTTGCTTTGACCAATAAAATACCATAGAGGTAACAGCATGCTAGGTTTCAAGAGCCCTTGAATGTTTTCCCTATCTTCTTGGAATTTTCCTAGAGGTATAAGAATAAGTCTGGGCTAGCCTGCTGGATTTGAGAAAACACAGCCAGTCTTCCATATCAACCAATCTAACAGCCAGACAAGTGAGCGAGACATTCTTAAAACATCCTGTTTCTAACCAACCCAACAACAGACATAAGATGCACTAGTGAATTTTGCAGAACTAAGCAGAGATCAGCTTAGGAGGGCCCAAAAATACCTAGCTAGCCCATAGATTCACGAGCAATAGTAATGCAGCAAAAGAGAACTGATACAGAGTCATTCAATCAATTATTTGGCCAGGCATTATTTTAAATATATTTTATTGATTTTTCACAGAGAGGAAAGGAGAAGGATAGAGAGTTAGAAATATCGATGAGAGAGAAACATCAATCAGCTGCCTCCTGCACACCTCCTACTGGGGATGTGCCCACAACCAAGGTACATGCCCTTGGCCGGAATCGAACCTGGGACCTATCAGTCTGCAGGCCGACGCTCTATCCACTGAGCCAAACCGGTTAGGGCATGGCCAGGCATTTTGACTACGACGAGAGGCATGTACATAAATCTGGAGCCTGAGTCAGTAGCTTTCAGAGTTTATACTCCTACGTGGGCTATTTGGAATCCAGAGTGAGTTATTCCAAAAGCAGTTTCAAAGTTCCAGGGAACATTTTTAATAACAATAATCTTAGAAGCTAGTTTTGAAGATATTACTTCAAAACTAATATCTCTTCTAGTTTCCACAAACATGAGATGCTGTTATGCTGGTTTTATGGAGAAGAAGCTGTGGGTAAAAAAGTTAGTTAGATACCTTGATTGAGTCTGACACCAAAGCTCAGGTTATGACCACTGAACAACAGTGTTGCATTAGGAAGTGATGGTATCACAGCTGGCAACCAAGGACCAAGGAGTGAAACATCTCCCCTATCTGCAGTGGAAATGGGGCTTGGGGTAACTGTCCAGGCTTTTTCAGAGGAAAAGGAGGCAAGGGGGGCAGCTGGAGAGAAGGCAGCTGCATAACACCTGTCAGATGTTACTGCAGCAATAAACAAGCCCAGCAAGTCCTGCTTCTTGAGAACATTTATCTCCATGGTGAAATAAAGCAAAGCTGGGCAAAAGTCAGCCACAACCTGGGAGGAAGGAGAGCTCAGGGTCACAGAGGCTTAGCAGCTTGCTCTCTGCTCTTGCCTTTGACTCATCAATCCAGAGGAGCTCAGCAATTGCTTGCTAATAACTTTCCAGTCTTCTTTATAGGCAACAGAAGAGGAGGCCAAAGCCAGGGGGACCTCATTTATTGTAAAGTTTTTGGACTTTATAGGGATGTTTCAGTCTCCCCTGTGAATGTGGCAAAATATCTTCACCCATTCTATACATGATTACCCTACCCCAGCCTCATGAAAATTACCACATTGAGTGCTCTGAAAATATCCTGTTTTCAAGAATAAAGTTATACATTAATCTCTTTATACAGAATTAATAATAATTAATTTCACTCTCACAGCAGCTATCATGTAGGTATTAGTATACCACTATACAGATGAAAAAAATGAAGTGTTTTGAGAGAGGGTAAGCAATTTGTCAAAAATCACAAAGCTTGGTGATGACCAGAACCTGTACTTTCAACCATTCTTCATTGCCTATCATGACCAGTATATTAATATAACTTTATTTTTTTATTTTAGTATACCAGTAAATATTATGCATATCAGAGTCAAGGATAAGACTCAATTTGAACTCTTGCCTATTTTCTCTTTGACTAACAACTTAGAAGTGTAGCACTGAAGATAGAATCCAAAGCTGTCAGCACCCTAACAGATGCCCTGTGCATCTTAAGAATTTTTCCCTTCCAGTGTTACCACACTTCCAGATTCCTTACAACAAATTTTCAACTCTGCTAAAACTCAGTAGCAAAGCCATTAGACTTTTCTTTTGGTATTTATACTTTTCAAATGAACACTCAAGACAGAGCTTCTAGTTTCTGAATCAACTCTACCAGCATTTCTCTGCACTATATTGGAGGACTGGGGTATGTACCCACTCAAATAGCCTTTCTTGTTTGGGACACAGAAATAAGTATGGTACCTTTAGCTAAAGAATGTAGGTGGGGGTGGAGCACAGTTAAGAGACTGAGCATGCTCCATGAGTTTTTTCTTAAACTCAATTAAATGTGATAAAACCACATGATTATATCAACAGAAGCAGAAAAAAAACATTTGATAAAATCCAGCACCCATCCTATATAATAAAAGGGTAGTATGAAAACTGTCCCCTCGACAGGGAGTTCTCTGGGAGTTTGACCCGGGGGCAGGGCCGGCCAGGGGAAGGGAGGGAGTACCCAGCTGGCAACTGGCAGCCACTAGGGACCCTACCAGTACACAAATTTCATGCACTGGGCCTCTTGTTTATAATAAAAACTCTCAACAAAGTGGAAACAGGGGAATATACCTCAACATAATAAAGTCCATATAAAACAAACTTACTACCAACATCTTACTCAATGGGCAAAAACTATAAGTGTTCCCCTTAAGATCAGGAACAAGACAGGAATGTCTGCTTTCACCATTCTTATTCAACATAGTACTGAAAGTCCTGGCCACAGCAATCAGACAAGAAGAAAAAATAAAAAGCATCCAAATTGGGAAGGGAAAAAGTAAAACTGTCATTTGCACATGACATGATACCTATAGAGAGAGAACCCTAAAGATAAAAAAAAAAAAACTAGAACTGATAAACGAATTCAGTAAAGTAGCAGGATACAAAATAAATGTCTAGAAATCAGTTGCATTTATACACAACAATAATGAACTGTCAGAAGGGAAAAGTAAGGAAACAATTCCATTTACAAATGCATAAAAAAGTAAAATTCTTAGGAATAAATTCAACCAAGGATGTAAAAGACCTGTACTCAGTAAATTATAAGACACTGAAGAAAGAAATTGAAGAAGATATAAATAAGTTGACACACATACTGTTCTCATAAATAGAAAGAATTAACATAATTACAATGCGTATACTACTCAAAGCAATCTATAGGTTAAATGCAATTCCAATCAAGATACCAGTAGCATATTTCACAGAACTGGAACAAATATTCCAAAAATTTATATGGAACCACAAAAGACCCCGAATAGCCACAGCAATCTTGAGAAAGAAGAACAAAGTTGGAGGAACCACACTATCTGATATCAAACATTATTGCAAGGCCATAGAAATCAAAACAGCATGTTACTGGCATAAAAACAGATATATAGATCGATGGAACAAAATAGCACAGAAATGAACTCATGCCTTTATGATAAATTAATATTTGACTAAAGATGAAAGAAAATACAATGGGCTAGAGATAGTCTATTCAATAAGTAGACTATCTCTTTATTTAACAGAATATTGGACAGATAGGTGCATAAAATGAAACTAGACAACCTCCTTACACAATATATAAGAATAAGCTAAAAATGAATTAAAGACTTAAATGTTATACTTGAATCCCTAAAAATCCTAGAAGAAAGCATAGGCAATAAAATCTCAGACATTTTTATAGCAATATTTTTTTCTGATATATCTCCTCAGGTAAGGGAAAACAGAAGAAAAAAGTAAATAAATGTGACTACATCAAATTAAAAGTTTTTGCACAGAAAAGGAAACCATCAACAAAATGAAAATAGGAGAATATATTCACCAATGATGTATCTGATAAGGGGTTAATACCCAAAATTTATAAAGAACCTATACAACTCAACACCAAAAAGAAGAAGAAGAGGGAGCAGGAGGAGGGGGAGGGGGAGGGGGAGGGGGAGGAGGAGGAGGAGAAGGAGGAGGATGTAGGAGGAGGAGGAGGAGGA
>NW_005871119.1:1326714-1373141 GCF_000147115.1 Myotis lucifugus | reverse complement strand
CCTGTAGCCATCACCCTACCTACTTCTTTATAATCAGACTTCTTTGGAGGAAGGTTATTCTTGATGACTAATTCCTTGCTTCACATTTTTCCCATAGCACACTGTAAACTATTGATTCTTGCCATTACATTCTTAAATTGACTAGAAAAGGTCACCTGAAACATCTAAATGCACCATGATATTTTGTGTGTATTTTTATTGTATAAATATATGTAACACAAAAGTTACTGTTTAATCACATTTGTGTTCAATTCTGTGGCATTAAGTACATTCACAATGTTAGGCAAGCATCACCACTATTCATTTCAAGAAATTTTTCATCATCACAAAAAGTCTGTATCCATTATACAAGAACTCCTCTTTCCCCTGTGCCCTCAGCACCTGGTAACTGCTATCCTACTTTCTGTCTCTATGAATTTGCCTATTCTGGATACCTCACATAAGTCATGTGATATTCGTCCTTTTGTGTCTGGCTTATTTCACTTAGCATAATATCTGCAAGTCACATCATGTTGTAAAATGTATCAGAATGTCATTTCTTTCCAAGGATGGATAGTATATAATATGTATAGACCACATTTTGTTTACCCATTTGCCAATTGATGGACATTTAAGTTGTTTACACCTTTTGCCTATTGTGAATACTGCTGCTATGAACATCCCTTTACAAGTACCTGTTTCGTTCTGCTTTCAGTTCTTTTGGGTATATATACCATAAGTGAAATTGCTGAATCGTAAGATAATTCTCTTTAGGAACTGCCAAATTGTTTTCCACAGCGGCTGTGCTATTTAATTCTGACAACCAATGCATACAAGTTTCAATTTCTCCACATCCTATCCCATATTTTTTATTTTCTATTTTTATGGATAGTAGCCACCCTAGTGGGTGTGAAATGTTATCTCTTGTTGTTTTGATTTGCATTTCTCTAATGGCAAGTGATGAGCATGCTTTCATGTGCTCATTGGCCATTTGTGTACCTTCTTTAGAGAAATGTCTATTTAAGCCCTTTACCCATATTTGAATTGTGTCATTTGTTTTGTTATTGCTGAAAATTGTCATTTTTAGCCCTTTTCTTATTTGATCTCTTTGCAGCATTTGCCCCTATTCTAACTGAAATGATCTCCCCCTCTGACTACATAACTTCACTCTTTTCTATCTTTTCTCTCCCTACTCTTATCTTTTCATACTAATTTCCTCACTATCTCTTGCTACATTTAATCCCTACCCACGTTAACATTTATTGAGCACTTTGTATGTGCCAGACACTATGCTAAGTGTTTCATGTGTGTTCTCTCCCTTCATGTTTAAAACCACCCATTAGGGAGATGGTGTTATTGGATATGAGGTTCAAAGAAATAAAGTACTTTGCTTACATTTACTGAAGTGATTAGTGAAAGAGCTAGCATTTCACCCCAGGAAACTGATTCCAGAGTTCGTGCTCTTTAGACTTTCCTATCTAGTTCTATAGCATTAACCACTAAATTAAGCTAATTCAGCCCTATATAGTAAGTTATATAATTGAATTTTATGGTTACAGAGTATGGAAACTGGGTTTGACAACTTAAACTGAAAAGAAATTTGTGGTAAGGATCAGAAGTAATTCACATATTTAAAAGGAAAGCTGGAGAATTGGGCTTAAAAAGACAGAGATCTAACTGGATTGCACCACCCAGGCTGTAAGAACTGAAGGGCAGTCTCATCAGGGCCCAACCACTTCATGAACTGGCTGCCAGTTGTTTAAGCAACTTGGTCAAGACTGAAATTCCAGAGAGCAAGCGTCATATTGGTCTGGCTGGGACACATGCCAAGCCCATGGGTAGGAAAGACAAGAATAGAACACAGTGATTGGCAGTCTAAACCTGGCTGTATCCAAGTGGGAAAGATTCACGCCCCCAGAGCAAAAAAAGAAACAATGAATAAGTAGATGTAAAATAACAAGTCTATACCTCCAATCTTTAGTGTTAGCCCAGATCCCTCTCACCTCCAAACCTAAATATTCAATGACTGACCATTTCTACTTAAAGTCCTTAGTACATTGGTAACTACTTGATCCTTTTTAATTGGCCAGAAGTCTACCTTACAGATATTTCGCATGCTACATTTCTCCCTCTGGACCAAAAAATATGTCTCTCTCTCCTTCATGGACCTATGAGCTCCTCCATTGGATTGTATTCTTTTTTATACCCTCTAGCACTAACCACCATGCCATGCATGCAGCCAGTGCTCAATTAGTTTTTGCTGCTGAAGACTGAACCAAAACTTGAGGGGAACTAGAATATCAGACATTCATGAAACAAAAGATCTTGAACAAAAAAAAGACCTTGAAGTTTTAGTTGAATGGAGGTAAAGTATGAGCCATAAGTGTTTTTATAAACTGTCATAGAGTAGAGGTGATTGTAATTGTGTCAGTAAAATTCTGGTGTATTCAAGAAAAAAAATAGGTCTATGGTACTTAATGCTGATTAGACCACATCTGGAGTATTATTACTATTTCTCATCAGCACATTGTAAGGATATTGAAAAACTTAAAATGTTTGGAAACTATATCAAAAGAAAAAGGTTAACTGAATAGGGAATATTATAATGGAAAAGAGAAGAATTAGGAGGTTTGATCCCTGTAATTTTTCAAGAGTCCCATGAAAAACAAAAATCTAGACTAATCTGTATAACTACAGATAGAATCTTCAAAGAGTTGTTCATAAATGGAATAATCTGTTTTATAACATAATAAGACCTCTATGACTAGAAATATTCAGAAGTTATGCTAACAAACCTCAAGGTATTGTTTTAAGTGATAACATCATTGCTTAGTACATTGACTAGATTAGATGTCACAAACTCAAATGTCCTTAGAAACAAGGCAGCAATTAGTTTGCAGGAATAAAGTAGGTTGTGTATAAGACAGTAGAACATGACCAATGTCGCCCCAATAAATTTAATTTAAAAAAAGACAGAACATATTGGGAACTGTCATGGGGACTAGAAAACATATGCCTGCCTGGAGGTGTTGGAATTTATACATTTTTATAGCATGATGAAAATCAAAATTGACAAAAAAAGAAAAATTATTAGGATTACTATTAATTCTAATGAAATTACTAAGAGTTCGGTAAATGTAAAGATGCTGTAGTAGGCAGAAAAATGGCAGAATCTATGAATATGTTCTTTTAAATAGCAAATAGGACTTTGCAGATCTGAATAATTTGCATCTGAAATCATTTGCAGTTAATTCATTCAAATGGCTGGACCTTGAGGTAGAGAGTTTATCTTGGACTATCCAAGTGAGCCAATCTAATCACATGAGTTTTTTTTTATTGCTAAAAGTATTACAAAGGGTATTACATAGGTGTCCTTTTTTTCCCCCCCGCCCTTGACAATCCCCTGGCCTCCCTTACCCCCCAGTGTCTTATGTCCATTGGTTATGCTTATATGCATGCATACAAGTCCTTGGGTTGATCTCTTACCCCCCTCCCTCCTGCCCCCCAACCCTCCCTGGCCTTCCCGCTGCAGTTTGACAATCAGTTTGAGGCAGCTCTGCCTCTGTATCTATTATTGTTCAAAAGTTTGTAATGGTCTTTATTATCCATGAATGAGTGAGATCATGTGGTATTTTTCCTTCATTGACTGGCTTATTTCACTTAGCATAATGCTCTCCAGTTCCATCCATGCTGTTGCAAATGGTAAGAGTTCCTTCTTTTTTACAGCAGCATAGTATTCCATCATGTAGATGTACCACAGTTTTCTAATCCATTCATCTACTGATGGGCACTTAGGCTGTTTCCAGATCTTAGCTATGGTGAATTGTGCTGCTGTAAACATATGGGTGCACATATCCTTTCTGATTGGTGTTTCTGGTTTCTTGGGATATATTCCTAGAAGTGGGATCACAGGGTCAAATGGGAGTTCCATTTTTAGTTTTTTGAGGAAACTCCATACTGTTCTCCACAGTGGCTGCACCAGTCTGCATTCCCACCAGTAGTGCACAAGTGTTCCTTTTTCTCCACATCCTCTCCAGCACTTGTCGTTTGTTGATTTGTTGATGATAGCCAGTCTGACAGGTGTGAGATGGTACCTCATTGTTGTTTTGATTTGCATCTCTCGGATGATTAGTGACTTTGAGCACTAATCATGTCTCTTGGCTTTCTGAATGTCCTCTTTTGAAAGGTGTCTATTTAGATCCTTTGCCCATTTTTTGATTGGATTGTTTATCTTCTTTTTGTTAAGTTGTATGAGTTCCCTATAAATTTTGGAGATTAGGCCCTTATCAGATATGACGTTGGCAAATATGTTTTCCCACGCAGTGGGTTTTCTTGTTGTTTTGTTGATGGTTTCTTTTGCTGTGCAGAAGCTTTTTATTTTGATGTAGTCCCATTTGTTCATTTTCTCTTTAGTTTCAAGTGCCCTAGAGCTGTATCAGTGAAGAAATTGCTTCGGCATATGTCTGAGATTTTGTTGCCTTTGGATTCTTCTAGAATTTTTATGGTTTCCTGTCGTACATTTAAGTCCTTTATCCATTTTGAGTTTATTCTTGTGTATGGTGTAAGTTGGTGGTCTAGTTTCATTTTCTTGCATATATCTGTCCAATTTTCCCAACACCATTTATTGAAGAGACTATCTTGACTCCATTGTATGTTCTTGCCTCCTTTGTCAAATATTAATTAAGCATATTGGTTCGGGCTAATTTCTGGACTCTCTATTCTATTCCATTGATCTATATGTCTGTTCTTGTGCCAGTACCAGGCAGTTTTGAGAACAGTGGCTTTGTAATACAGCTTGATATCTGGCATTGAGATCCCACCTACTTTGTTCTTTCTCAGGATCGCTGCAGCTATTCGGGGTCTTTTTTTATTCCAAATGAATTTTTGGAGAGTTCGTTCTAGATCTGTGAAGTAGGCCGTTGGTATTTTAATGTGAAGTGCGTTGAATTTATAGATTGCTTTGGGTAGTATGGACATTTTAATGATGTTGATCCTACCAATCCAAGAACATGGTATGTTCTTCCATCTCTTTATGTCTTCCTCTATCTCTTTTTTCAACGTCCTGTAGTTTTCTGAGTAGAGGTCTTTTACCTCTTTCGTTAAGTTTATTCCTAGGTAGCTTAATTTTTTTGGTGCGATGGTAAATGGGATTGTTTTTATAATCTCTCTTTCTGAAAGTTCACTATTGGTGTATAGAAATGCCTCAGATTTCTTGGGGTTAATTTTGTATCCTGCTACATTGCCAAATTCATGTATTAAGTCTAGTAGTTTTTTGATGGAGACTTTAGGGTTTTGTATGTATAATATCATGTCGTCTGCAAATAAGGACAGTTTTACTTCCTCTTTTCCAATTTGGATGCCTTTTATTTCTTCTTCTTGTCTAATTGCAATGGCTAATACTTCCAGGACTATGTTGAACAGGAGTGGTGAGAGTGGGCATCCCTGTCTTGTTCCTGTTCTTAGGGGAAATGGTGTTAGTTTTTGTCCATTAAGTATGATGTTGGCTGTGGGCCTGTCATATATGGCTTTTATTATGTTGAGGTATGATCCTTCTATTCCCACCTTGCTGAGAGTTTTTATCAAAAATGGGTGTTGGATTTTGTCGAATGCTTTTTCTGCATCAATTGATATGACCATGTGGTTTTTTTCTTTCAATTTGTTTATGTGATGTATCACGTTTATTGATTTACGGATATTGTACCATCCTCACATGAGTTCTTTAAAGTGGAGAAACACCCAGTTATAATCAATAAGAGGGAGGTCTGACTAAAGAATAAGGGTCAGAGAGATGCAACATTGCTTGCTTTGAAATGGAGAAAGGGGGCCACAAGCCAAGGAAAGTGGGGGATTCCTAGAAACTGGAAAAGGCAAGTAAGAAGATTCCCCACTGGAGTCTCCAGAAATGAATGCTTTCCTGTCAAAACATTGATTTTAAGTCTGGGAGACCCATGTGGGACCTCTGACCCACAGAGCTATAAGGTAGTAAACTTGTGTTGTTTTATGCCACTAAGTTTGTAGTAATTGTTACAGAAGCAACAGAAAACTAATATAGAGCTTAAAGTTAAAAGGATAGTGTGTGAGAAAAGAGTCATTTACAATCTAGTACAAATGCCTGGCAAACAACAAGACTTCACATTATATTTAATATGTATATTTAATATATAAGTCATACAATACAATTTATTTGATGCTGGAGACATACCATATGACTGGCATTATGCATCTAGCTATCTGGGAAATTTTTAAAAGGAATGCAAAGGAATATAAAGCAAGACCCCTGCCTTCCCAGAGAGCAAATTTTTAGATAATAGCTCATAAAACAGAATATAATCAAAGGCCAAATTACATATTATAGTAAGAAGAAGGGGCTATAAATGTAATTATTTCATATATCAGATTTTCCAGACTTAACTAAATTTCAGATATCTTGATTGGCTATAAATATAACCATAAAAAGAACTGGAAATTCCTCCAGTTTAGATCTAAAATTTATTTCTTATATGGAAATGACAAATCATGTCAGACAACTTGTCCAGCTTTTTGGCTTAGAAGCTATAGCCATGACTGTAGGAAAGTGGGAGTGAGTGAAGTTCAAAAGGGCTGGAGATGTCAGAAGGGTGTGTGTGTGTGTGTGTGTGTGTGTGTGTGTGTGTGTGTGTGAGAGAGAGAGAGAGAGAGAGAGAGAGAGAGAGAGAATTTGATGTAAATTAAAAGTAATTAATATTATAAAATATGAAATACATTTCCTGCCTAAACTTTTAGGAAACAGCTTTACATGGCTGTAAGTGAAAGGTGGAGTTAAAAGTGAGAAGGAAACACAGTTTAATAACCAAGTAAAAATAACCTTTGTGAATTTGTAGGTTGTCTTTATTTATGAAATAGTAGTTTCCCTAGGTTTGTAGTGTACAGAACTGAAGTTTTGAAACAGCTGGTTTGGATTTTTGATTAGGAAAGCAGTGAGTTTAGATAAATGGAAGTACAATGATGTGAGTTTGTAATAGGAGAGGCCAGTTGATATTATACATGGTAAATTTCCCAAAGAGGAGTTGAACTTCTCTGGTTGAAGTTTCCAATGTAATAGCCAAAAGGGAGGAAGGAAGTCCAAAGTTATAAGGAGGACCACATCAGCAGAGCTAATCCAAAGAAAGTGGACAGTATACACTAAGGAGCCCACACTCTGGAAAGTGGGTGGCATTTGGGAGTGCTGTGCTCTCTAAAAACTAATGTCAGAGGAGAACATTAGATCAAGGCTGTTAAGATGAACAGGGGGACATAGGACACTTTCATTCACGTTAAGCTGGAGACTTTGCAAGTTCTTGCAATGACTTCAAAAGTCACCTCTTTGTAGTTAAATGGTCCTTTTTGTCTACTTAATGCCTGTTAAAAATAGGAGCATAATAAACACCCATTTTTAGTGAATGATTAGCTAATAACTGTTTACCTTGGCTTTCCACTGCATCTCCAATTCTTGTGTTTGGACAGTCCAGAAATGATAACTCAGCCTTGGTGGTCAGCTGCACATTCCTGAATCAATAAATCTAGGGGATTTTTTGGTTGCTGTTGATCTGCTTCTCTTCCCTCATCACCCACATCTGGTACTCACTCACATCCCCATGACTGATTGCTACTCCTCCAAGATTATGCTCACTGCCCACTGCTCCACTGTGCATCTCAACACCCTTGATCTGATGAACTCTCTCCTCGGAAATTAGTTTTTAGAGATCACTGACTGGAGAGAAAAAAAGCTTACTGTAAATAAAAACTCTCCAGTTGACACTAAATGAGAAAGACGTGAGTTCAGAGTCAGAGAATTTCATTAAATTGATCTCAACTTACACAATCAGAAGGGGTTTTCAAAAGTGCTTTCCTAGTCAACCTTCTAAAAGTACAATTTTTTTCCATTTTAATGGGAAATTCATATTTGATTGAAAAAATGGAACATAGCATTCTCAGTTCAATGTTTCCCAGAGAAGCTTGTCTTTCATTGGATCACATGCTTAATATAAGTTCAAAGCACAGACTTTGGATAATTTGGATGTTGCTGTTTGCCTTTGCCTCTTGTTTTTGTGTGAAGGAAATTCTAGCCCCTGTGTAGGTGGTGGGCAGAGGAATATTAAAGGATGATAAAGATGAGAATGGGGTTGAAGGAAGAGAGAGAACATGATTTATGTAAAAAATGTCCAAAGAAGATCCGAGGACCTGGAATCCAGAGGGTAAGTCCTCAGAAAGGAAATAAGTGATACTTATTCTAAGGAAAGAGACAAGAACCAATAGATATTGGAACATAAACCTTGACTGGATACAGAGAAATTCTGAGTGAAAAAATTATACTGGCCTTGACCTCTCATGAAAGAAGAAATTGGAAGATTGTGCAGAGTTGAGGTTTCACAATTAAGAAGAGTGAAAAAGGTTAGGAAGAGCTGCCTTAGAAATGCATTTAAGAAACATAAAATGGAGGTATTAACCCTGAGGGCCCCAGGTGATGGCAGAGGGCTTTGTGACTAGTAGGAGGTTCAATCAATGTGGTTTCTAACTTCACACAGTTCAGGGATTTGTTAGACACAGCGAAGGTCACAGAATGAAGTATCAGGTACTCAGATGACCAGTGAGAGAAACCCAGTTGCCACAAGGCAAGAGCCAGAATTTCACATAAATTTGTTGTAATTAATAGTTTCACAACTGTCTCTCCCACTTACTTTTATGCCCCTGAGGGCAAAGTACACTGATCAACCTAGTCAGAGTTGGCCCTTAATAAATAGTTGCTGAAGCATAGAAGAAAGAAAAGAGGGAGAGAGGGGTAGTAGGACTTTTAGAGCTTTTATTTAGAACCAATGGTTATATTGTCATCTATGTTATTTGAAAGTGTTCTCTTTTATCAATGTATAAATACCCACTACACATTTAGAAACAAAGTAATGTTCAGTGGACTGTTTTTCAATCTCTCATTTACTTTCAATGAAGATGTTAAAAGCATGTTGATTGTATATTAAGTAGAGAAAAATCATAGAAGGCAATCAATAAAATGTCCATAAAGTTTTCATTCTTAAGAGGATGCGAAGTCTCTTTCTGACAGCGACATCAAGAAGTCTGTTAGTGAAAAATGATAAGAAAAAAATGGCACAATTTATTATCATTACCAATGATTTGTTAAAAAAAAATCTGTCTCACCAGATCTTTGGGAAATGTCTTATAGTTACGACAGCAATCTCAGGTACTGGGTAAAATGTAATTCTGCCTATCAAATATGTTCTCAGATAATTCTTCAGAGAAAAATGGTGTTCGTTATTCAGATGATGGTCCATCTGCATAAAGGGACAGTTCAATTCTGTGCTGTTCCTTGCTTGGCGAGCTGCTGCTCTGCTTCCACTCAGGCTGCCGTGCAGTGCCGAGGGTCTAATGTCAGGTTGTGGTTTTTTTGTGTGTTTTTTTCCCTGTGTATTTAATTGTACAAACACACACACATATACGTATACCCTAATGTCAGGTTTTAATCATCTGGCTGCTATGTCCTACTTTAGATAACAGGCAGGCCCGGTCAACAATTGCTAAAATATGACCAGGGCAATCTATACTCCAGGTCCACTATCTTTTACAGGTGCCTTACTATTGAAAGCACCTATTTTTTTTAAGCTTTAATATTTTTTTAAAAAAACTTTATTGTTGAAAGTATTACATATGTCCTTTAGTTTCCCCCATTGACCTCTTCTAGCCCAGCCCTAACCCATACCCCAGGCCTTCATCACCCTATTGTCCAGGGGTTATGCATATATGCATACAAGTTCTTTGGTTGATCTCTCCCCACCCACCCACCATCTCCCGCCTTCCCTCTGGGATTCTACAGTCTGTTTCATGCAACAAAGCACCTATTTTGAACTTGATTTTCTAAGTCAACTCAAATTTTATGTGATTCTGCTTGATAAGCCCTAGGTATTTTGCCACATTATATGTGGAACTTACTTTCTCTAGTCTGGTACAGAGTCTTATAAGCAATGCATACAACAAGGCATGTAACTTATAATTTGCTATTGACCTACTTTCTGCCCACTTCTAAAATTATCTAGTCAAAATGTACTAGGCTATTTCAGGACATTCTGAAATTTTATCAAATCTTTAATTCTTAGCAAGAGAAATTGTAGTCAACCTTAAGAAAAGGATGCTTAGAGAAAATATTCAGTGACTGATCCCCTATCAAGCAAAAATGTAAGCAAGAAAATATGTGATGATGCAGCTAGCTATCTACAAAATAGAATGTGTATTTAAATACTTTCATTATTTCACAAAGGAAAAACTTTAAGATGCAATTATTCTCAGATGTTTATATATGCATATGACTATAGTTTAAAGTCATGCTTTCACCTTCTGTCAAGAACACTCTTCAGTCTGAAAAGGTCAGATAAGAAGGAACCAAAACCAAGATAAGTGTAGAAATTATACCTATAATCGTGAAAGAAGTTAAGTCTCATGGTCTAGACAAAATACATTTGACTATTTCGAGGGGCGGTGGCTGGGGAATGTAAATGAGTTCTGTGAATTGAATCTTTGAGGGGCCAGGTAAAACAGAAGAACCATTGTGGTTCAATTTTCCAAAGAAGAGAGACAAATTCCACAAAGCATAAACCAAAAGACTCAATATGTGTTTTGGGCAAGATTCTTGACTGAATTATTAAAACCTTGCTTTGTTACACATGAAAAGAAAGGAGAGATGATAAGGAATAAAATTATCAAAGATTAAACTAATTGTTGGTAAATTGAATAAATGACATAAGCTGGACGTATCATGATTGCAGCAAGATGTTAGACAATTATTTTATAACATTTTGTCTTGCATTCAAAACAGAGGATTATAATTTGACTCAAGGAAGTTAGCTGGGTTTAAATTGGGTTGAACAACTGTGGTAAAAAAAAAAAAATCAGTGTTGACCTAAAGGGAATTCCAGGAGTATCTATGGTATCTCATTCGATACTTTTACCAGTGGTTTGAATAGTATTCTTAGACAACTCTGAGGGTGCCTAAACTGAGACAGACAGCAAATACCAACGTGATGGAAACAGGACATAAAAGATCTCAATTGGCTTAAGTAATGAGCCAAATCAAACAAAAATGAAACTTAAAAGAAATAAAGAGCTTTCCACATGGATTAGAAGGACCTGGACATTATTATGAGAGAAGCGAAAGAAAGATTACAGAATAGGGAATAAAAAGCAGGGCATTTTGGTTAAAGGACAGTATATTAACTTCCCAGGACAATAACAAAGTACCAAGA
This sequence comes from Myotis lucifugus, assembly GCF_000147115.1. NCBI lineage: Eukaryota > Metazoa > Chordata > Mammalia > Chiroptera > Vespertilionidae > Myotis > Myotis lucifugus. Next base: position 1,361,898 of record NW_005871119.1, on the reverse strand, counting down.
ACTGAATAACATAACAAAAACTGGGTGACTTAACAGAAATGTGTTGTCTCACATTTCTGGAAGCCAAGGTGTCGCTGGGCTGTGATCTCTCTGATGGCTCTAAAGGAGAACCCTTCCTCACTTTTCCTATCTTCTAGTGTCCGTCAAAAATCCTTGGCTTGTAGATGCATCACTTCAGTCACATGGCCATCTTGACCCTGTGTCTTCACATCTTCCCTCTGTGCGTGTCTGTCTCCATGTCCTAATTTCCCCTTTTCATAAGGACACCAGACACATTGGATAAGGGCCCGCCCTAATGACCTCATTTTACTTAATTACCTCCTCAAAGGCCCAGCTCCCAAACAAGGTCACATTCTGAGGTACAGGGGGTTAGGATTTCAACATATCTTTTGGGGAGGACACAATTTAACCCATAACAAACAACTCAGTGTGAATTGACTGTAATGTGCCCATAATGAAAAGCGTAACTGCACAGATCAGGAATAAAGGGGAGAGCTCTGCCTCTCTGGTCAGAGGATACCTGGGGAGTTGCAATGAGTTCTGGGCCTTTAATAGACAATCGGGATGATACAAGAACTTGAAACCAAATCATTGGGCCATAGTTTAGAGGAAATGGGAATGTTTAGCCTGAGGAAGAACAGGCATAGGGGGAAATGAACGCTACTTTCAAATACATGATCAGCTGGCTGGAAGTAGAACTGGAGTTGTTTTTTTATGGCTCTGAAGATAGGATTATATTACTGAGAGAGACTGATTCCAAGGATGAAAAGAAAATTCTGAAAGGTACCACGTCCAAAGGCAGTTGTAATTTCATGGAAATACTGAGTCCCCTATGCTTAGATGTCTTCAGGCAAAAACTCAACACAGAGGGAGGGTGCTTGAAAGGGAATGGTAGCTTTGGGAAATAGCTTGTATTATGAGTCTTCTGACCTGAATATTAGAGAATTCTATGAAATTAGTTCTTTTAAGTAAAGACTGTTAATGCCCAAAGAAATGTATAATATCTTATAAAGATATGGAATGTGCTGACCAAAATTTAAGATTGTTTTCTAGTAAACAAAATGAGGAGGAAAGAAAAATGAGCGGATCAGATATTTTAACCACACAAATAAAAAATAGATGGTTTAAATAAATCCTTCCTTGCCTTTTCTAACTTCTGGGTATACCCAGAAAGAATATAGAAAAACCACACAATCAAATAAGGAAAAGCAAAAACCTTATCCAAGTCAAAGAAATTTTAAAATAGAAGCAGCATTTCAACTTTTATAGAAGAAATATGAAACATAAAATCTAGAATAAGAAATAGAAAAGTCAATAAGTACCAATATCCCCCCACCCCAATACCCAGGAACATAGAGAAAACAGGGAGAATAGATACTATCTGGTGAAGGAACTGATTTATCTGAAAGAAATTTGGAGTGAGGAAGAGATCAGTGAAGATGGACCAATAGACGGAGACTATCTGGGCAGCACAAATGGCACCAGGTTTGGAAGTAAATCGAAGACCAGGTGGTCTTGGCTTGGCCACCAACCAGCTGCAAAAGCTCCCACAAAACACTTCTTTGCTTCTCAGTTTGCTCTGTTATTAAAACATAAGCAAAATATTAGATGATGTTTTAACAATTCCATCTAGCTATAAAATTGAAACGTTGGGGGAGAAACCAAGATGGCGGCATAGGTAAACACTGGAAATTGCTGCCTCGCACAACCACTTCAAAAAGACAAAACGGACATCATCCAGAATCACAGGAAGGCTGGCTGAGTGGAAATTCTACAACTAGAAGGAAAGAGAAAAGCACACTGAGACTCAGAGGAGGTGCGGAAGTAAAGTGCAGAGGTATGGAGGGGCACGCGGAAAGGGTTGGCAACTGAGGATATGGTTGTCTTTTCCAATCAGGAGGGAGTCTCAAGCTCCCAACTGCTCTGAACTCCAATTCCAGGGGAGTCTCTGGGGACCCAGACTCATACGGGGAGAAACTGGACTGTCTGGCATTGGTCAGAACTCGAGGGCGGCTTTCTCTGAGGTGCTTGCAGCGATTACCGGGACACTGAGACCTGGGGCCCCTTAGGGTAGGACTGAGGATCAGCCATAGCTGTTTGCTCTGCCCTGTTGATTCCCTGAGACCCCGCCCCACCCAAGCTGTGGGCAGAGGCTTTTGCATATGAAAGGCCTGGCCCTTTGCAATCTGAAAATTACCTAACAAACTGCAACTGGGTCAGAGAGACCCAGAACTTCCAAAATAAGGCCCAAGGCCCCACAGCAGCTTGCATTGCTTCACAGCTGGGCCTCATCTGGGCACCTCGAAACCCCAAACAAAGAAGAGGAATCTGCATATCTCTCCATATCTCCTGTTGGGTAGCCTCAGGCAGAGGCTAAATTAGCACCTCCTTAGAGATCCAAGAGCCAGTGTACCCAGTGATCAGAGTGGTACCATCCAGATTACAACTCCTCAGATCCATAAGGGACACACTCAGGGGGCAGACTCAGTAAGCACCAAAGCCCCACTGAAGCAAGTCTTGCCCATAAGGGTGTCTCCAGCACAGAAGTTCTCCCACTGTAGACACAGCTGATTCTCACAGCCAATTGGCCTGGAGGTCAATTCTTCCCAGTGATACCTACAACAATCAAGGCTTAAGTACAACAAGACTGTGCACAAAGCCCACAAAGGGGTGCACCAAGAGTGTCCACCTCAGGTAATTGGGGAGGCTGAGCCACTGAACCCTATAGGACACCTAGCACAGAAAGCCACTCTATCAACACAGGGAAGCATAAAAAAATGCGGAGACAAAGAAACAGGTCACAAATGACAGAAATGGAGGAAAGCAAACTACTGGATATAGAGTTCAAAACCACACTTACAAGGTTTCTCAAGAATTTTCTAGAAAATGCCGATAAATTTAGTGAGACCCTCAAGAAATCTAGTGAGACCCTTGAGGATATGAAAAAGGACCAACTAGAACAGTGATGGCGAACCTTTTGAGCTCAGTGTGTCAGCATTTTGAAAAACCCTAACTTAACTCTGGTGCCGTGTCACATATAAAAATTTTTTGATATTTGCAACCATAGTAAAACAAAGATGTATATTTTTGATATTTATTTTATATATTTAAATGCCATTTAACAAAGAAAAATCAACCAAAAAAATGAGTTCACGTGTCACCTCTGACAAACGTGTCATAGGTTCGCCATCACTGAACTAGAAATTAAGCATACACTGACTGAAATAATAATATACAGAGATCCAACAGCAGACTAGAGGATCACAAGAATCAAGTCAAAGATTTGAAATACAAAGAAGCAAAAAACACCCAACCGGAAAAACAAAAAGAAAAAAGAATCCAAAAAAATGAAGATAGTGTAAGGAGCCTCTGGGACAACTTCAAGCATACCAACATCCGAATTATGGGGGTGCCAGAAGAAGAGAGAGAGCAAGATATTGAAAACCTATTTGAAGAAATAATGACAGAAAACTTCCCCTACCTGGTGAAAGAAATAGACTTACAAGTCCAGGAAGTGCAGAGAACCCCAAACAAAAGGAATCCAAAGAGGACCACACCAAGACACATCATAATTAAAATGCCAAGAGCAAAAGACAAAGAGAGAATCTTAAAAGCAGCAAGAGGAAAACAGTCAGTTACCTACAAGGGAATACCCATACGACTGTCAGCTGATTTCTCAACAGAAACTTTGCAGGCCAGAAGGGAGTGGCAAGAAATATTCAAAGTGATGAATAGCAAGAACCTACAACCAAGATTACTTTACCCAGCAAAGCTATCATTCAGAATTGAAGGTCAGATAAAGAGCTTCACAGATAAGAAAAAGCTAAAGGAGTTCATCACCACCAAACCAGTATTATATGAAATGCTGAAAGGTATCCTTTAAGAAGAGGAAGAAGAAAAAGGTAAAGATACAAATTATGAACAACAAATACACATCTATCAACAAGTGAATCTAAAAATCAAGTGAATAAATAATCTGATGAACAGAATAAACTGGTGAATATAATAGAATCAGGGGCATAGAAAGGGAGTGGACTGACTATTCTTGGGGGAGAAAGGGGTGTGAGGGGTGCGGGAAGAGTCTGGACAAAAATCGCACACCTATGGATGAGGACAGTGGGGGGGGCAGGTAAAGGCAGAGGGTTGGGTGGGAACTGGGTGGAGGGGAGCTATGGGGGGGGGGAAGAGGAACAACTGTAATAATCTGAACATTAAAAAAATTTTTTTAAGTAAAAAAAAATTGAAACTCTGAAAAATAGCTACAGGTAGATTATGAGGAAATACTTTAACACAATACAGGCATAAGAACATTCAACTTTAAGAGACAAAAAATAAGAAAAGCCAAGGTAACTGCTTAAAATACTGGAATTGAAAACAATGGATTAAAACAATAATAATAGGTACTGTAAGTGGAATTGGGCTAATAAGCCAAATGTCTACAAAGATTGTTTGAGGTTCATGAAAAATGAAAGGGAAGTCATTGAACAGTTACCATATTATTATAAAGTTTTAGCTTTGTATTACCAATGAAATTATGAGTACTTCGTAAGCAGCTATTTACAAATATTTCTATAAACTCACTTAGGTGTAATATATTTCTGTTACCATAGTCAGAGTGCCAGAGAGTCTCCCCCATTGGCCAAGATGGCATGAGGGAGAATGGGTGTTTCTTACACTGAGTGCACCAAAGGCTAGAAATATGAATGGACAGGACCCAAGCCTTCCAAAGGTAGAAAGATGGACAGGGCCCAAACTCCCCAAAAGCTAATGAGATCATTGGATAGAAACAAAAGCCCTCCTCTCCTTATGCCTATAAGAACTGGAGGCTTGAGCAGGAAGGGAAGATGGTTTTTCAGACAGGAGTCCACCATTCTCCCAGGACCCAATTTCTAAATAAAACTTCTTTCCATTTGCACCAGCGCCTGTCTGACCAGTTAGGCTTTCCGTTGCAGCAGGCAGCCCAACCTGTGTTTTTTGCTTACATTTCTAAGCTTGAGAATATGGGTTTGGCTTCCAAGTTTAATAATACCACCTAGGCAACATGATTTAGGATTAAGTTCTCACCTACTTTTTCTGCTATAGCAAATTTTATAAAAATTCTCCACTATATTCAATTCAACACATATTAATAACTAATAAACCTTGCCAGACAATTTTTAAATCTAAAGAAAGACAACATAAATGAGCTAATGTTTATTTATAACACAGAATAATACATATAATAATGTAAGAAGATGCAAGAAAAATATTTAAAGAGGCAGTGATGTCAGGGCAGGGTTTTGAAGTATCAGTAGGAGTTTACTCAACACAAAAATGGATAAACATTTCATTCAGAATGTTCAAAGGCATGGAGCAAGAAAAAAAATGAAAGATTTGGAACATTACAATTGTTTAAATATTTCTGAAACAAAATACTAGAGGAAGACAATAGCAAAGGTGAAACAGAAGGAGACAGCTCCAAAGGGCGTTCTGGGTCACTCTAGTAAACAAAGCCTTTTTCTTATGGGAAGTAAAAAGGCATTAAAAGATTTTGAGCTGTTCGGTGACAGGCTTAAATTAACGTTTCAGGAAGATGATTCCAGCTGAAGAGTGGAGGGGAAATATGAGCTGGAGGGGAAGTGAGTGGATAGACAGGGAAATAGATGGGAATGAACTGAGTTAAAGCCATGGCAGAAGAGGTTTTGGATGTGGAATTGGTGAGACTTGGGTAACCAATGAGACATCTCAGTCCTGCTGTAGAGCCAGTCACAGAGAGGGACCACAGAAGGAAAAACAGGTTTCTGGGTGGGAGGTCCAGTATGGACCATGAGTGAGTTTGAGATGCCCAGAAGATGCTATACCATCTTTTTCCTGTCTAACCCTTGGACATTTGAAAAGCCTATTTTTAGAGAATAAAAATACCTAAATATCTGGGTTCTTTTATTAATTAAATGTCTGTTTAAGAAAACATACTTCCCCCATAGTAAAATCAAGCACCAGACAATAATGAGTTACATGCTGTCAAAGGTATCATCTAATCAAAGACCAGTTAACCAAATGCTTTGTGAATAGAAAATAACTGTATATGTTACCTAAATCATCAAAGTTTAAAGAATAAGAATGCAAAAGAAACACTAAATAGCAAAACTGAACACAACTTTATCTTCCAAGATTCAAAACCTATTAAGATACCTTTGATGTGTTGTTATGGGCCTCAGTCAAAACTGTGCATGAAATGTGCTTGCCTTTGCTGGATGCCGAGTCAACTATCCTGCTCTGTGGAAAGGTCTGGACTTGGTTTGGATAGAAGGCTCTGAGGGGTGACAGCATCTGTAACAGAGGCAGGGGACAGTGGGCCAAGTTTGCATTCCCCTTCAGCAATGTAGAGCCAGACTCATAGGAATGTGGTCAAGCCATAATGCTAAGTTTGACTGATATATGCTGTAGTGGGAAGGCCACAGAGTTGCTGCAATGTGTGTCCATAAGTCCTATGAGAAAAACAGACTGAGCAAATGGTATTTCCAAAAGTCACACATTGGCAGGCTGACAGACACTAACGCATTTGGGTAGCTATGGCCAGCCCAAAGTTTTCTTGCATAATTAGTAGATTTGGTATTCTTGAGAAAGGACATTTTCCATGAAGAGCTTGCTTTGAAGGCAGATTTTCACTGCCAGGTCTCCTGGGAGAATCATTTTTTCCAGTTCTCACTTTTGCTATCTCTGACTCATCTCTCAGAGCTTAAGGGAAAACATTCTTATGGCAGGAACATGTGGGGGTCCAGATGGAACTTTTTTAGTGACTCCAAATGTCCCCTACAACCAGAGCTTCACTGAAGTTTGCTCCGGTGTGATGATCCCAGCTCTGGGCTGCCTGCTGGAGAGGGGGAGAACAGGTGACGCACAGGGGCCGGCAGAGAACGGCTTCACATGACCTGGCAGTGGTCCCTGAGGTCTGGAAACCCTGTCATTCTTGGGAGGAAGTAATGATTTACTCCTGAGAGAAGAAGTAGGAATAACTCATGAACAATGTGGGGTGGGGGGTCAGGAGTGAGAGGAGGAAGAGAAGATTATCCGGACACCTTAAAAATGACTAGGAAATACCAAACACGCCTGGGTGGCCTTCCTAAATCCCTGCGAAAACAAGCCCCACTAAAATTGGCTAATGATGGAAGCAAATATCATCCAGCAGAACAGACTTTGACTGACTTGGCCTCTTGAATTTTAAAAGCATTCAGGGAAAACACATTGACCCTCTGATGCTGCAGTGATAAATTGTTATCTTTGACTTCTTGTTGCAACTGGTTATTTTAATCTTTCCAATTCTTTCTCATTCCTTATCGCCACCTCAGGATTACATCGATCCAAGTGTCGGTGGGTGGGATGGGGGGTTCAGATAGTGGCAGCTAGCTTTTGTCTGGTTTGTTCAAGATGACCCACATTTCTTACCAATAAACTCTCTTTCAGACCACTGAGCAGTAAATTCTCAGGATCTCAGCTCAATCTGTCAGCGACCTTAGCTGAGAATGATTTTCTTCACCAAAGTTCAAGGAGCGAATTAAAGCTACTCCTAACAGGTGAGCCTGGCAGAACACTGCCCCTGTGTCTGAGCACTGACAGCATAGCCTGCCCCTGGAGGCCGCACTGCCAGGGTTCCCGTAGCTTCGGCACTGCATAAATTATATAGAAGAAAAATAAATGGCTTCTCCTTTGGGGGACTGAGATTTTCTGATTTTTTTTTTTTTGTGAGTGAAAACATTTCACTGTTCTATAAACAGTCTCCTATGGCCCTGGTTTTATTTTAATTACATGTATCCCTCTTTATTTTTTTTTTCTTCCTGCAAACCTGAGCAGTAAAGTATTGCACGTTTAAAAGAAACCACATACAGAACGAAAACACATTCTTGGAATGAGACGCCCTGAAATAGCATCTACATGTTTCTTCGGACCGGTGTTGACGGCTTCCATATATGTTGGTTTAGAATTACTCTCTGCAGTTGGGCCAGCTTGGAGGGGGTTGGGAGAAGCGCCCATTCTTCTTCTGTGGGGTCTAATAGGCTCTGACCTATTGCCTGTGAGTAAGACACAGGCTCCAGGAAAATTTTCTTGGAATTCTGGTCAACATCCTACTAAAATATAAAAGATTCTTATTTCACATTTTAAGTCATAGGAAGATACAGTTTCTTATTAGCGGCTAAGATTCCAACTATGGAATAAAAAGCTCTGTTCCCTTGAGTTTGATTTTACATATGAAAATTGCATATACATATATATACATACATACATATACACCTATATACATACACATATATACTATATATGTATATACATTTGCTTTTATGCTATCTTTTGTTAGATTTTAACTTCTTAACTCCTCAAAGGCAACTAATAAAGAATAGTTGATGAACATATTTTGTGTAATATAAAAATTATAAATTTGAAATAAAAAGATTCTCTCAGTGTAACTCTGTTGTAATGAGATGGAAAGTTCACAGAAAAGGACTTCAACGATAGCACTTTCTTGGGGCAAAATCCATGGAGAACCAAATCACAAAAGGTTGCAGCAGACACTACCAATCACAGGAAGCCCAAAGGAATAAAATCTCCATTCGAAACACAGCACCCAAAGCATAGATTAGAGTAACCCTTTGTACTCCCAAATGGCTTTGGAAGAATGTGCAACTTTGAGCGGTGACGTCCTCGTGCCTCTGGAGGGATGCCATTTCTAAGTGATAGCCATGGCCCTTCCACAAGAGACAGCCTGCGTCTCCCAGACCACCGCAATTATGCCTCGCCTTCCCGGCCTCTGCCGCAGCGTGGGTCAAGATGCCACTGCCCACTTAGAGCACTCTCTTGTTTAGAGTCCCAAGGGGATGGTCAATACCACATATGTGAAGTTTAGGGAAACCCACTAGGAAAATGACCCAGCACGATTCAGAAATAGTACAACAGTAAAACCCAATGTATAGTCTGTATTTTCCAGTGGTTCTATATATGTGAATGTTCCAGAAAAACAAGTCACATTTTTCAAGTGTCAAAATACTTTTACATATGATTAATTTGATCAAATAAAATCTAAAGTGCTATTACACTCTCCCATGCTTTCTGTATTTCTTGGAAGAACTTTACCCTTGTTAACAAACTAGCAGTGTGATATTCTCCTGTTCACTAAGAACATCCCTGATCTGCTGCCATTGTATTTCCTTTAGATCTCTTACCCCTATCTTCATATGCCCTCGGCTTTAGCCAAAATCTCTTTCCATCCCTTGCTTTTGGACGGGCAGCCTTTCTAGGGCATGTTTGTGGGCTCTGGTCCCCATTTCCACACCTGAGTTCTTCCCAGCTTTCCTGACCCCGCTGCACTAGGATACCCCCTCTAGGCCCCCTTTTCACTCAGCTACTGCTAACAGGATTCCCTAAGTGAACGTTAATTTTTTATTTTTGTTCTGACATTTGTCACTCTCTGTCTCTCATTATGATTATTTAATATTTACATAAGATGCTGAGAGCAATAGCCACATTTTATATATCTTAGTTTACCCTGTTGTGTCTTAAAACAGGACCTGGGACTAATAGATATTTTTATAAAAACACTTTGAAGACATTTATTGAATGAATTTACAGTAAGGGTCCTGGCTAGCCAAAACTAAAATTCAATATAACTGGGAAGTAAACGTAAGTGAACCTCGCCCCACTTACAACTCCTTGGTCTATACCACAGTCATACATAGCAGCTGACAGTCGCCTTGAAAAACACACTCTAACCATGTCCATGCCTTACTTCCAGTGCGTGAAGTAGAACCTGGCTCATAGTGGGTGTTAAAAAACAAACTCTAAATTCTATAACCTATGCAGGCCCAATTGAACTTTTTCTTGGCTGGTTTTAATCACCTCATCTTAGAGGCCTTTAGTCCTCAGCCTCAGAGTAGTAAGGTATTGGTGACTGCGAAGATTATGGGAAGGCTGAATTATGGACGTCTAGGAGAGATGATGGCCACTGTGTCACCTCTGCTCCAAGTGGCAGCCACTGCATCTTGCTTTCTCAGGTTTAAGTTCAGGGGAGATAAAGACGCTTGTGGAAAAGGATTCCAAGATTTTTAGAGACGGGGCAGCAATACTAGAGAATCTCAGGCTCCCTTCATGCCTGGAAGTGAAGCCTGGAATGTTTCTCAGGGAGACAACTCTCAGGGTGTCGTAGGAATATACACATGGGATATATGCAAGGAAATAGCGTAACTACATAAAAAGGTGGCTCTAATTAGCTGATAAAATTTGGTTTTAACTATTTAACATGACATCATTTGCCCAAGAATATGTGTGGAACCATTTGAGAAATGAATGAAAAACTGAATTCTTAGAAAATCATTTTTTCCTTGTAAGGTGTTAAATATTTTAGTAAATTCTAATAGAAAAAAAATTTAATTAAAAAGTGACAAAATTACCGGGGAGTTTAGCAACCAATCTGAACCCCTTGCTTTGCTGAAGAGAGAACTTTCCAGGCCTCTAGCTAATTTTTGACTGAGTTGGGACCAGTAACCAGGTTTGCTGAGGCCTAGGACTGTAGCCTTCTCTGTACCAGAACAGACACTCCGAAAGCATGACATGGAAGTCAGTTTTGTTTAGAGCCAAACTGGAACAAGAAAAGAAATCTGTCTATACTGAAGGGAATCAGGCCCTGAGCCATGATGTTCAGGTCAAGCCAGTCAGCATTAACGACTCCTACATGAACAAGCCAACTATTTTCCATTCTCATTAAAAGAAAGTTAGAACTACTAGTATACAGTGACTCAGAATTTTGATTTTTTTTCTTTAATGAAAGCCACTACAAAGAGCATACTTCCCTTGAACCATCACATCACTAAGCAAAATAACTTTGAATTTTATGAACTCTGAGAGGCATTTATTTCTCTGACTGTTTTTAATTCAGAGGGGGGGGGGAGAGAAAATTCATGGATAGCAATAGAATAAGGATAAGTGTATCTGGAAATTTTCATTTGGCAGCTGAAATTCTGCTTTAAAACCAGAATATAGCCCTAATCGGTTTGGCTCAACGGATAGAGCGTCAGCCTGCGGACTCAAGGGTCCCAGGTTCGGTTCCGGTCAAGGGCATGTACCTTGGTTGCAGGCACATCCCCAGTAGGGAGTGTGCAGGAGGCAGCTGATCAATGTTTCTCTCTCATCGATGTTTCTAACTCTCTATCCCTCTCCCTTCCCCTCTGTAAAAAATCAATAAAAATATATTTTTTTAAAAAAAACAGAATATATATACTAGTATAAGTTACAAAATTACCAGGCCTATTTAATTGCAGTGATATTAAGCCCTTCAATCATTCAACAAATGTTTATTGAGGACCAGTATCCTGTCAAGAATTAGGCTAAAGATAGAAAAATCACAAGGAGCCGATTGAGCTAAGCGCGGGCCAGGTGGAAGTGGAGAGCATGGAGAACTTCTCTGAGGAGCTCAATCCTAAGGGACAGTACTTATTAACCACATGAGGTCTGGGGTGCTGGACACTGCTGACAGAGGCAACGGAAAGTGTAGCGTTTCAGGAACAGAGAGAAGCTCAGTGCCTGGAGTGCTGAGTGTGGGGAGGTGTGCAGTGACAAAGGAGGCCAGGGGTGGGGGGGGGGGGCGGGGAGAGAAAGGTCATCTCAGGAGTTTGAGCTGTATGGCCAAAGGTGATGGGAGCTATCAGAAAGATCAAGAAAGTGTTACATGATATGATTTATGTCTAAAAACATAATCTTAAATCGCTCTTAAACATAAGAAAAGATGATCAGTTAAAACTCAGAGGTACTGCTTTTCACCTATCAAACTAGCAAAAAGCAAGTCTGAGTAGGGTAGAGAAATAGGCATTTGCCACATTTCTGGCAGGAGTAAAAATAATTTGGCAACGTATTAAAATCGTAAACACACATACCTTTGACCCAGCACTTTCAATTCTTCTGCAATTACTCTCCCACTAGTATAGAGTGACATATATACCGCTATATTCATTACAGCATTGTTTGTAATAGCAAAATAGCAAAAAACTACTGAATGTTCATTAAAAGCAAGCTAGCTAACTACGTTTTATTAGCTCAATATGATAGAAAATCTTGCACTTTAATAAAAAAGAATAACTTCTTTATATGGAAAGGTTACCAAGATACATCATCTATTTTTAGAAGTAAATACAAAACCGTGAATATATCATAGTATCTTCATGTAAAAAAGAAAGGCATATTATATTTTATTGTATAGTGTGTCTAAAATATCTCTGGAATAACAAAAGTTCTTACATGACTGTCTGTATGGAAGGGACCTGAGTGGCTGGGAGGTGGGCATAGAAGGGATTCTTTTCAGTGGATGCCACCTTTTGTGACCTTTGCCCAAAGAGTTTCATGGAGTGATGTGGGCAGAACCCATAGTGCAGTTGAGGACTGGATTGATTGGACATGCAGGACATGAGACCATTTTGAAGGAGTCTGGTTGTGCAGGGAGAGAGTAATAGGGCATGGTTTGGAGTGGGGGTGGGGAGCAGTGTCAGATCAAGAAGTTTCTTTTAAACTGGGGACCAGACTTGAGCTCGGACAGACACAGATGAAAAATAATAGGATAAAGCAGATACTTAAAAGACAAGGGTAGACATGAAAATATTGCAAATTTCCAAACAAGATTTAAAAAGGAAAATCCAGAAATTATATCTTTCTTTCTTTTCTTTTTTAACTACCCTCTATTGTCTTTAGAATAGTGGTTAGTAACAAGTCGGACTCACTAATTTTTTTTTTTTTTACCATCTGATGTCATGGTGCCCAGACTCATGTTTTGGAATATCTCCCTTCATTAAATGTTAAGTGTCACATGACCCAGACAAAAAGATATGCAAGAACAGACAATGTATGCACATATCAAAGCAAGATCACAGAGGCATGCACCTACTTTAGCAAGTGTATGCAGGAAGCCCACCAACCTTCCATCTCTCCTGTCTCAGGAAGGGCAGGGAATGTTGCTCTTCCCTCCACCTCCTGGCCTCCACTGTCAGCCCTGGCTGCGGGTGAATCCTTCACCAAGGGCTAAGCTTCCAGAAGATCTAGCCCAGGCTCCGTGTCAGAGGCAGGATACAACCCCACGAATTCCTTCCTAAATGTTTAGTGTTTTCTGTGCCCCAGCATTCTAATCCCCCTTTCTGACATTTTTCAAGTGAAAAATTTGACTCACACTCCCCCTAGTGACAGCCCTAGGAATGTCTTTCAATGACCATAACCATACCTCATTGATAGCAAAGAGAAAGAGCCAGCCTGAAGTGTTGATTGTTACAGGAAAGTGCACCTTTATTGCCCCCACTCCCCACCTGACACATACACTAACATTTCTTTCTGTGAACAGGAAGAAGTATTTGTGGAACTGAATATGTAAACATTAATAGATTGGAGGGAATGCATTTAGTCAGTGCTGTAATGGAGACAGCACTATATCTTCCTTGTTTTATGAGGAGGCAGGTGTTAGAAACAGGACGACTCTGCATATATAAAAAGGAGAAGAGAGAAGAAAGGAATGCAATATGCTAGACTTGTCCCAGTTTGCACTGCTGATCCCAAGACTGAGATAGTGTGATCACTACCACTTTTAAGTTTAACTTACGAACACAGAAATCCTAAGGTTTAGTGTACTGAGGGTACAGGACCTGTGAAAGATGGCCTGAGGGGACAGTAATAGCAGTGATTAAATATTTGTAAGGCTGACATGTGGAAAATTAAACTTCTTGTTTGGAACAACTCCAAATGAATAATGCTGAACCATTCATTGAGGGTCAGTTTAAGAACTGATGAATATATAGCCTTTCTCTCCAGAAAAAATATGCTTTCACACTTCATGGATTGTCGCAGAAAAAAATGTAATGGCTAATAAACATTGAAACAGATGCTCAATCTCACTAAAAATGTCAGGCCAACCTAACAGGAATCTACTATGTTTTCCCTTTCTATCTGGAAAAGATCAAACAATTTAACAATGCAACGTATTGTTAAAAGTGTGGGGGGAAAGACACCCTTATGCTATTGATGCATTATAAACTGGTGCCTTCTTTTCTGAATGACACTCCATTGATCACGTATGCTATGGCTTCAGTTCCCATCTCTAGGCCCATCCAGCTCAGACCTCTCTTGAAGCTTTGAATATGAACCGTCTTCACTTGGCTATCCTAAAGGTTCTGCAAATCCAACATGTGCAAGAAAGAACTCCAAAATTCCCACAGGCGGCTCTCTCTGGAGCATGCCAGCATCTTTCCCCACCCACTTGCCCTTTCCTTTGCCTCTATCTTTCTCTGAAGCTCCAAGTACCTTTCTTTTGCCTTTGTAACTTGTTTCTTGAGCCCATTTCTTCTACAGCCCCCCTTTTCCACCTTCATGTCTTTATAAATAAATGTTCTCTTGAAAAAAAAAAACTCCCACAAACTATTGACCCCAGATAGTAGGTAGCACTCCCATCCATTAGTGTGTGAGTCAGACATCTCAGAGGCATCCTTGACATTTCCCTCTAACTACTTCTCCCTGCTTCCCATGTCACCACACCAAGTTAAGCAATCATCATTTCTCACCTGGACCCCTGCAATAACCTCCTAACGTGTGTAGTGTGTCCTAACACCCTCTCTGTTCCTAGGATGAGTTATCCTCCTTGCAGTCAGAATCATCTTTTCAAAACTTAAACCTTATCATGCCAAAACTCCTGTTTAAGTCCTGCAATTGCTTTTAAGATAAAGACAAAAATCTTTAATGCAGCCTGCAGACTCTGCACAGCCTGACTTCTGATTACATTTCCAGGTTCCCCTAACTGATTCTCTCCATCTTCTAGCATGCTGGCTCCTTTCTCTTTCTTTAAAGCTACTTTTCTCCCCTGTCAAAGCGCTTTTTCATATGTGTTCCTTCTGTTTCAAAGTATCTTCTCCCTCTCGTCATCTAGTTAACTCCTATTTAGGACATAATCTCAATTCCCAGAGGAGGGTGTCCCTGTCACACCAGTTCAGCTCTGTTTTCTTTTGTTACTTTATATATGAAAGCCTAGAACTATGTCTTTTTTATGGTACCTAGAGCAATTTGTAATAATGCCCTAATCTATATGATTATTTTAGTTCTATCTTTTCCTGCTACTAGACTATAACCTTCATGATGGCAGAGACCTTGTCTTTCCTAAAGTGTGCCAGTGGATCTTGAATAGCAAGAAGTAGGCACTGTGTGTGTGTGTGTGTGTGTGTGTGTGTGTGTGTGTGAGAGAGAGAGAGAGAGAGAGAGAGAGAGAGAGAGAATGTGAGAAAGAAAATACAAAAAAAAAGGTTAACAGTGGAAATTTCTAGGTAATGGACTTAGGCATGATTTTTCCTTCTTTTATATTTCTGTGTTTTATATACTTTATACAATGGGTATACATTTATTTGTGACCAGATAAAATCAATAAATGTTATGTCATTAAAGTCAACTGAATTTCAGAGGACATGACTGCCAGCCACTTATGCCAAATATGAGTGGACTACAAAGGATTATCAGAAAAAGTAAGGAAAACTGTTTTAAGAAGCCATGAATACTATTTTTGAATGAATTAGGACCTTCAAAAATTATAGAGTTAAGTAAGCACTTAGTTAAGTCTAGCTCCTTTAAGAATTGACTTCACCAAGCACTAACATGAATGTGGTAGCTTTCATCAAAGGTTGCTTTGAGATACAACCATAAAAAATATATTTGCTTTTTTACCGTAAAGTTGTTGTTGAAGACATTGTGTATTATATGACTCCACGTTCACAATATAGAGCCCTCAGTGAACCTCTTTTAATCTCAGTGCTAAACAAAGCTTTGCTTCTGCTGAAGACTCTTACTTTCCCCTCTAATTAAGAGCACTCCATTGGGTATGTTCACCTTTTTGACCAAGAGTCAGAGCCGATGCCCCTTCCCAGCAATTGTGTTCCCTGTATGGGTGCCATATTTGTATTCTCGTTCCCTTGATCCTATTTACACTTTATCATTTAATTTTACCTATTTGAGCTATAAACCGTGTGATGTAAAAATCACTTGTAAATTGAGGTGGGGCATAAATATACTACTTATGAAATTGATAAAAAACATAATCCTTCTAACTTTCAAAGCTGTCAAATCTTACTCAAGCTCTTCTTTTCCCATCACCTTAGAGGTTCTATTGGCTAAATTTAGAAGCGGTTCACAAAATGCAGACCAGAATGCCCTCTAAGTTTCTCAAACTGGGCAAAAGTTTCAAGCACGCATACAAAAGGAAAGCTTGAGTACAGTAAATATAAAAGCCAAATATAAAGGAACATATCCCAGTAGTTAGAGTGTTCCAAAGACAAGAATGGACTGCCTTATCCCTAGGAATTTGTCTTCTCATGGGACTCTAGACCACTTTCCAATGGAGGTAAGGCAGACAGACACAAGTCTAGATACCTCTCACCCAGCAACACTGCCCAGTATCCTTGCCTCTAACCATCTCAGAGTGAGAAAATGTCATTGGATTATATTGCAAGTGCTGGGGTGGGAGACTTGATGCCTAAATCTCTCTCTGGCTCCTTCCCTGTCCCCAAAATGAAGGTAAGCAATAGCTTCACTGGCTGTTGGCTCTGTCAGTCTCAGTTGCCATGGAGGACTGTCTGCTCCACAAGTAGCCTTGGTCGCTTTAGTGGCCGTCACCCATTACAGAAATGATAGTAGATTATCATAAGTAATCTTAGTAATAAGATGCCTGCAAAGAACAAAGAGTGTTAAATCAGCAGATCTATGTGTAGAGAAAGCTTGGGAAGCTACAAAGAAGGTATTACAACATTAAAACTAGCACATGGTTCTATAGGACCTCACTTCAATGTCAGATTCTGCTGCAGATCAGAGACCTAGCACTGATTCCAGCTCTTCTTCCAGCAAGGTATGGCAATCATCTGATGTTTACAGTGATTGGAACAACTTGTAATCTTCTATTTTCATAAATTGCTGAATCATATACAGTACCCATCTTTCTATTATTTTAGGCACCATACTTCGTTAAGCAGACATGTTAACTCAGCAATTGTGAAATACTCAGGAAAGAAATTTTAGAAGACTTGCATCATCAAAGAATCATGCAGAGCACTGCCGAATAAGGTCAGAGAGTGAAAAGCAACTAGACCACCTCTGACTTTAATTCTCTGAGGGTGGAAACTGTAATGACTCATTCAGACCAAAAGGGGCTCCCATGTCTGAAATCCACAATATCCTTTCAGGGCTCAAGTTGCAATTCTGTGCTTGATGGGGAGGAGAGGGAGCCAAGGAAGGAAGCGAGACAGGCTTTTGGCTGAGATTGAAGTGCAGGAGGGAAACTGAGGACTGAACAACTCATAAACTCCACCACCAAACCCAGACCTGTGTTCAGATGGCATAAAAAAATCCAAAACTGCTGTTTGAAAACATCATCCTTTTCCATGGTTTTGCTCTTTTCATTTTTCTTTAGCTCTGTGTAAAATTTCATGATATAAAAACTCAAAAATTATAGGTGTTACATAAATGATAAATTAGAAGATGATTCTCCACTTTACAACAGAATTCTTGGCTTCACAAAAGAAAAAGGCATAGTATTTTTAAAATGACAGTGTCCCGCCCTAACCAGTTTGGCTCAGTGGATAGAGTGTCGGCTTGCGGACTGAGGGGTCCCAGGTTCGATTCTGGTCAAGGGCATGTACCTTGGTTGCGGGCACATCCCCAGTAGGGGGTGTGCAGGAAGCAGCTGATCGATGTTTCTAACTCTCTATCCCTCTCCCGTCCTCTCTGTAAGAAATCAATAAAGTATATATTTAAAATGACGGTGTCCCTTTTACACCTAAAATATATATTTTTGTATTAGTCAAGATCCCAACAGGAAACACCATACTCAAACTAGAATAATTTATTAAGCAAAATCTCTGTAGCTTAAGGTCCGTTCATTGTTAGCTAAAGTCTTTACCTAAAGTATCTGTAATGCTATGCTAGGAGCTGGGGGAGATCAGAAATTATAAGATACTCCTTTCTTTAAGCAGCTTAAAGTTTAACAGAGTTTAACATTTTGTTAGAAAGCAAGACATATGCACATGAAGTAGCAATAAGCACTAACACAGAATTTGTTCTAGATTTGGGTGCATTCTGTAAAAGCATTAGGAGAAGGCAGGAGCAATAGTAACTAAAATGGTCTAGGCCCTAGGGAGCTCTAGGGAGACTCTAGGGAGATCTCATGAAAAAAATAGGAAGTGTATAAGCAGGATGAGACAATTGTTCCAGATGGAGAGAAAAAACAGAAGGTATACAGACTGGGAACAAGTGTTGAAGCTAGCAAGATAGTCTGCCAACTGAAAAAGTAACTTGCGGATACAAGGCAGATCCTCAAACCTTGTGCCTCTTTTTAAACGATGGGCCATATTTTAGGGCTGAGCCATACTGTAGATCTCACTAAGCAATTGGAGATGACAGGCCCTTCCACCTCTGCTCACTCACATAGATCTTCCTTCAAAGGTTCTGAAGACAGATGGCTGGAGAGAGAAATTTTGAAAGAAGCGAACTAATAGCTCCTAGTAGTGACTAGAACAAGACTTTACCTATTGACTAGACCCGTGGTTGGCAAACCGCTGCTCGAGAGCCACGTGCAGCTCTTTGGCCCCTTGAGTGTGGCTCTTCCACAAAATACTTCGTGCGGGCGCGCACGTACAGTGTGATTGAAACTTCGTGGCCCATGTGCAGAAGTTGGTATTTTGTGGAAGAGCTGGTATTTTGTGGAAGAGCCACACTCAAGGGGCCAAAGAGCCGCATGTGGCTTGCAAGCCGCGGTTTGCCGAGCCGCAGTTTGCCGACCGCTGGACTAGACAGATGCAAAAAAGCAGCCTCACTTTTCACCAGTTATTATTGTCTTCCTTGTTTCCTCTAGCAACCAAATCACCCCTGAGGGCAGTTCACGGCAGGTTTCCTGGTGACAGTTCACAAAGATGAACTTTAGAAGTTTTTAATTCAATTGTGTGTGGGTTGAAGAAACATTGGGTTTGACAAGCCATAAAATTGTTTTTCCATTACCTATGACACCCATTTTATACTTGTTTATGTTTGTCCCAATCAAATACCATTCTGTACAAGTTCAAATGAATCCTTATTGACTAAGTAATTTTTAAAAATCACATCATCAAAGTCATCCCATTAAAAACACTGTCTGATGCTTCCTGGCCCTCCGTGCTCTAGGTAAAAAAAGTAAAGAGAACGTTTTGACCTGGAAATCAGTAATAAACAAGCCAAACCAATACGCATACAAATGGGAGGGTGACAATGGAACTAGTCACTGTCTTTGTTTCTCCTTTCTTGCCTCACTCACAGACCAATTTTTTGGAAGTAGCCATGCCTCTGCCGGTAAAGGCAAGGATGACCTAGAAATCTGTGGTATTCCCAGTTACTGACCTCACTGAAAGGGAGTAGGTGGGAACACCACAAAATGGTTAAAGGAGCACCTAATGGTAAAGGCATCCAATCCTCCCCCCAATTAAAAGGTTATGTGACTCACCAGGGTAAAGATCAAACCTCCATCTTCCTTTCCACAGCAGATGTAGTCATGAAGGAAACTGGTTGGAACTAAGCACCCAGAAGGGATGGAGATTTTAATGCTTTATATAGCAAGGTAAGATCTTTTCTTTTCTTTTTTTTTTTTATTAGTTAAATCTTTATTGTTCAGATTATTACAGTTGTTCCTCTTTTTTCCCCCCACAACTCCCCTCCACCCAGTTCCCACCCCACCCTCCCGCTCACTCCCCACACACTGTCCTCATTCATAGGTGCACAATTTTTGTCCAGTCTCTTCCCGCATGCCCCTCACCCCTTTCGCCCCCAAGAATAGTCAGTCCACTCCCTTTCTATGCCCCTGATTCTATTATAATCACCAGTTCATTCTGTTCATCAGATTATTCACTTGATTTTCAGATTCACTTGTTGATAGATGTGTATTTGTTGTTCATAATTTGTATCTTTACCTTTTTCTTCTTCTTCCTCTTCTTAAAGGATACCTTTCAGCATTTCATATAATACTGGTTTGGTGGTGATGAACTCCTTTAGCTTTTTCTTATCTGTGAAGCTCTTTATCTGACCTTCAATACTGAATGATAGCTTTGCTGGATAAAGTAATCTTGGTTGTAGGTTCTTGGTATTCATCACTTTGAAAATTTATTGCCACTCCCTTCTGGCCTGCAAAGTTTCTGTTGAGAAATTAGCTGACAGTCGTATGGGTACTCCCTTGTAGGTAACTGACTTTCTTTCTCTTGCTGCTTTTAAGATTCTCTCTTTGTCTTTTGCTCTTGGCATTTTAATTATGATGTGTCTTGGTGTGGTCCTCTTTGGATTCCTTTTGTTTGGGGTTCTCTGCGCTTCCTGGACTTGTAAGTCTATTTCTTTCACCAGGTAGGGGAAGTTTTCTGTCATTATTTCTTCAAATAGGGTTTTCAATATCTTGCTCTCTCTCTTCTTCTGGCACCCCCATAATTCGGATATTTGTACGCTTGAAGCTGTCCCTGAGGCTCCTTACACTATCTTTGTATTTTTGGATTCTTTTTTCATTTTGCTTTTCCGGTTGGGTGTTTTTTGCTTCTTCGTATTTCAAATCGTTGACTTGATTCTTGCGATCCTCTAGTCTGCTGTTGGGAGTCTGTATAATATTCTTTATTTCAGTCAGTGTATGCTTAATTTCTAGTTGGTCCTTTATCACAACCTCGAGGGTCTCATTAGATTTCTTGTAGGTCTCATTAAGTTTATCAGCAGTTTCTAGAAAATTCTTGAAAAACCTTAAAAGTGTGGTTTTGAACTCTATATCCAGTAGTTTGCTTTCCTCCATTTCTGTCATTTGTGACCTGTTTCTTTGTCTCCGCATTTTTTATGCTTCCCTGTGTTGATAAAGTGGTTTTCTGTGCTAAGTGTCCACTAGGGCCCAGTGGTTCAGCCTCCCCAATTACCTGAGGAGGGCACTCTTGGTGCACCCCTTTGTGGGCTTTGTGCACAGTCTTGTTGTAGTTAAGCCTTGATTGTTGTAGGTATCACTGGGAGGGATTGACCTCCAGGCCAATTGGCTGTGAGAATCAGCTGTGTCTGCAGTGGGAGAACTTCTGTGCTGGAGACACCCCTCCGGGGCAAGACTTGCTTCAATGGGGCTTTGGTGCTCACTGAGTCTGCCCCCTGAGTGTGTCCTTTATGGTTCCACGGAGCTGCAAACTGGATGGTCCCACTCTGACCTCTGGGTATACTGGCTCCTGGATCTCTAGGGAGGTGCTAATCTAGCCTTTTCCTGAGGCTATCCAGCAAAAGCCTCCCTGCAGGGCTTGGGCGGGGCGGGTCCCACGGGATCAACAGGGCAGGGCTAGCAGTTATGGCTGCTCTCAGAGGCTCCGCTTCTCAATGTCCCGGTAATCACTGCAAGCCCCTCCGAGAGAAAGCTGCCCTCAAGTTCCGACGGATGCCAGACAGTCCCGCTTCTCCCGTATGAGTCTGGGTCCCCAGAGACTCGCCCGGAACTGGAGCTCAGAGCCTGAGACTCCCTCCCGATTGAAAACGACAACCGCGCCCTCAGCCGCCAGCCCGCTCCGTGTACATCTCTGTACCTTAGTATTTTACTTCCGCACCGCACCTCCTCTGAGTCTCGGTATGCTTTTCTCTTTCCTTCTAGTTGTAGAATTTCCACTCAGCCAGCCTTCCTGTGGTTCTGGATGATGTCTGTTCCATCTTTTAGTTGTATTTTTGAAGTGGTTGTGCAAGGCAGCAAACTCCGGTGTTTACCTATGCCGCCATCTTGGTTTCTCCTAAGATCTTGAATATTGATGAATTCTTGTGCTTTTCTTTCTATCCTGAAATATTTGCTATTTTTCATTCCCATTGTCCTCAGCCTGGCTGCACAAAAGAATCATCTGGAAAGCTTTTTAAAAATGCTGACTCCTGTACCCCACCTCAGCCACTGTGGAAGCTGAAAGTAGAAAAGTCAGAATAAAATGATGGGGCAGGTCACAAACAACACAGGAGCCAGTTGGACCAAATCAGGGTCTCTGAGGGTGGAGCCTAGGCACTGTTAGATGTGCAAACTCTCAAGGTGAGTCCAAGGTTTAAACATTGTTTGGTACCAGTGTAGTCAGACGCACTCACTTGGTTTAAATGGGAATCACCTGGTCATGATGGTTGGATGGTGAAAATGAGCACAGAGCATGCTGGAGTGTTGGTAGAAGGATACCTGAGGTTGTGGTTGATCCCAGGAGAAAAATGGACTGTAAGTAATGCTGCAATGAATAACCTGTTGTGTGCGCAGTTTTGTATACTAGGGGTGTGTTTCATGAGTAATGAATGGTTATCTTCCCCCCAAATTCACACCCAATGTGATGGTGTTAGGAGGTGAGGCCTCTGAGTGGTGAGTAGGTCATGAGGGTGGTGCCCTAATGAATGGGATTGGTGCTCTTATAAATGAGACACCACGGGTCTCTATAGTCCCTTCCACGTGAGGATACAGATGTCTGTCCTCACTAGACCAGGCTGCACCCTAATCTCAGACCTCCAATCTCCAGAACTGTGAGAAATAAGTTTCTATTGTTTATAAGCCACCCCAACTGACTAAAACTGATACATTCCTAGAAGTAAAACTGCTAGATTAAAGGGTAAAAGCATATGTAGTTTTGTTACATATTGCCAAATTTCTCACCATAGCAATGTATACGACTGACTGTTTTCCCACACACTTACATCAGAGTATAATATCAAGCTTTTAAATGTTTGCCAATATGATAGATAAAAAACAGCTCAGTGAAGTTTTAATTTTAATATATCATTATAAATGGTTAAACATGATTTTTATGAATTGTCCTTTCATGTTTTTTGCCCATAATTTTATAGGATTTTGGCCTTTTTTTGCTCATTTTTTTCTCGAATTTTGTTTATTTGAGATAAAATTTACATTCAGTTAAATGCACAGGACTTGAGTGCATATGTCAATGAGTCTTCACAAATATATTCATACATCTATATTATCACAACCCTAGCAAGATACAGAAATTTCTATCCCCTCAGAAACTTCTCTCATGCTCCCTTCCAGTCAACCCCCACATAAGCAACCACAGTTTTGACTTAAATCATATGGTATGTACTGTTGTATCTGGTCGCTCTGGCTCAAAATAATGTTTTTGAGTTCCATCCACATTGGTATATAGAGAAGTCACTCATTCCTTTTAATTTTAGTGTATAATTCAATGTCATTTACTGCATTCACCTTGTTGTGCAACCATCACCTCTATGTACTAGTAGTTCCAAGAGAAATTTCATTATCCGAAAAGAAAGCTCTGTGTCTATTCAACAGTCAATCCCTGTCCTCCCCTTCTCCAGCCCCTGGGAACTACCAATCTGCACTTACTTATTCTGAACATTTCACAAAAATGGAATCATACCATATGTGACCTTTTGTCTGCCTTATTTCCCTCAGCATAATGTTTTCCAGCTTCGTCTGCATTGCAGCATGTATCAGAACTTCATGCTCTTATGGCTGACTGATATTCCATCGTGTGTCCATGCCACATTTTACTCATCTGTTGATTGGTTATGGATATTTGTGTCCACCTTTTGGCTATTGTGAATAGTGCTGCTGTGAACAGTCGAGTACAAGTGTTTGTTTGAGTACCTGTTTTCAATTTTGTTGGGTATATACCTAGGAGTGGAATTACAGTGGTAATTCTGTGTTTAACTTTCTAAAAGAGTCACCAAACTGCTTTCCACAGAGGCTTAAAAACCCCTTGGTCCTTAGACAAAGATTTGATTCTCCCCAAGAAATAACAACTGAACTAAGGGTACCAGGGGATGAAACTAGAGCCCATGATATCCTGCTTATGAGATCTCACCTTCCATTTCCCTTTTTCCTTCTCCTTTAGCCATTTCCTGACATTCTCTAACTTTTTAATAAGACAAATGGCCAAGCTCCACCTGAGATTTATTAAATATGTGTTATCAGAATTTTAGTGGCAAGAGCCAATCCCAGACTTCTCCTGATCCCTAAAGTTTAGCCGATTACTGATTTCTCTACTTCCTTCTTGCTCACCTGTGATTAGTGGAGCAATTGTATCATATGCTAGGAATGTTCCATAAACTATCTGATTAGAAGCCTTTTTGAGGGCAGCCCTTAATAATTCTACAGAAATGAAACTGGTCAAAAAGAGAAACGATTGAAGTCCCCTGGTCAGAGATTGTGTTGATGGAATCCAGCACTACAGCAAGCATCCGCCTCTAACGTGCCTTTCTTGGTGGCCCTCTGGCAGCCAGCTTCCAGGTGTGCAATGGCTGTGTGGTGGTGACAGAATAGGTGGTGTTGGGAAGACTTGAGCTTCGCCCAGTAGGTGTAATATCTGTGTTCTAATAAGGATCCTTTCACTCACAAGTAAGTTTTTCTCTTGTCTTCCTGGTAGGTGGCTGAAATAAATTTTACTTTTGTCAAATCTATAAAGAGGAAAAGTCAATCCCCAAGAACTAGAAGAGAGAAGAAAAGACCAGAAACTAATCAACAGCAGGGCTGGAGCTAGAGTGCTTTGGAATGATATTCCCACTCTGAACCATTCACTCCCTGCTTCCACCTTTCCCCATCACTCTTCCCCTATTGGAAAAAGTAAAGGGAGGAATGTGCCATAGTAGCAACCGGTAGCAGTTAGAGAAATATCTTCAAATGAGATGAAATGTCTCTCTGCCAATCAAATATTTTCTTGGTTCTGATATTTTCTTCCAACACCATGTACAAGTTGAATTACCTACCTCTGAAAAGACGTCCCATTTCCACCCCCAGATAATTTCAGAGTTGGCAAGTTAAAATCAATATATTTTTTAAGGTAGAGGGAATTTTATAGAAATCACTAAGTCCAACTCATTTTACAGAGTAGGACATTGATGCCAAGAGATTGAACAATTTACTTATAGTTACACCTCTCAAAAGTACAAGAGATTTTTTTTCTCCCTTTGAAAAAGTTAAACATAGAATCCATCCATTAGCCAGTCTCTAGTCTCTTCACATAAACTGAATGACAAATAAATTGTGATAGGCAACCTTCATAATGAGCTAATACTAAGATACTGAGCTGTGCTAACAACATCTGAAATCATTCATTGCATGTGAGAAGCATAATTATGAGTAATTGTTGCCATTTCTATAATTGAACACTGCAATTCTAGCAAGAGCAGGAATAGAAGGAAATGGGCTGGAGACCCCAGGGAACAGCTTTTGCATCTCTCTGCCTCCTTCAGATTATAAATCAGTGAATAAACAGAGCCTGGTATTTCCTGAAAGCTAGATAGTGTATTACTAAGACGTTATGAAGATACTCATTTCCATATTGAAAAACTAAAAACAAATCTATAAAGGGAATAAGGCATACATATTCCTGGAAGTAGAGACTAAAACATTAACTGATAAGAGTTTCTCTTAGTTCAAGTACGAGCACTTTATTCTTATTTTGACAGCTTTCACTTTATTACCCAATTTAACATTTCAAGGCCTTTTTAGAATGATATTTTACCCTCTGTCCTTCCTTTTGTACCCTTCTTATCCCCACTCTACCTTGGAAGTATAGAAAGAGAGGGTTTGAGGATAGCATGTGACTAAGATTAAATTATAATCAGGACTTTCTGTGAAAAAAACTTCCCCCATTTCTTTTTTTGTCTTTGTTTTTGTTTTCAAGGGATCCACCTTTAAACCAGCTTCAAATATAAATTCAATTAAAGGGAAACATAACTTAAGAACCTTTTTTCCTTATTATAAAAGTTTGCATAGTAATTTCATTTTCATGGTGAAAAATTAAGGGAACATAAAAATAAGTTTTATGAAAGCAACAAAAAATCCATTCATAATTCTACAATCTAATGATAATCACTGCTAACATTTTAGAGTATATCTTTCCAAAAGGGGTGTGAGTATGAATGTGTGTGTGAGTGTGTGTGTGTGTGTGTGTGTGTGTGTGAGAGAGAGAGAGAGAGAGAGAGAGAGAGAGAGAGAGAGAATATCCTCCCAGAAGGGGTGTGAGGAGTGTGTGTGTGTGTGTGTGTGTGTGTGTGTATGTGTGTGTGTTGGACTGCATCCTTTGAGAAGGGGTGTGTATATATGTGTGAGTGTGTATGTGTGTTTTCAGATGTCCTTGACAGTACTGGTACCTGTAAGCTCTTGCCTTTTCAGTCCTGCCCTCACCTTTTCCTAACTCCCTGGAGCCAACACTGGCAACATAACAGTAGGTACAACTCCCACCAGCTGGTAAGGCCTGGAACTCACCTTACTATGATGTTTCTCTGGTGACCAAGACGACCCTTGGACTTTCGTGAGTATCTGGAGCTACAGCCTTCCCAGCCCACATTGAGTTTGTGCAATCCATAGGACTGGGAAGCTGGATTGCCTGTTTCCTGATTTGTACTTTCACTTCCCATTCAAGACCTGGAACCCTGTTTCACTCAAACTCTCTCTGAGGCCTAACACTCAGCTAGCTCTTGCCAGTGGTCCCCTTCTTCCTGGGCCTCTGACTCTATGCCCTGACCCCTTGGCTACTGTGCTCATGAGATTTTTTTTTTTTTTTTGCGATTTTAACTTCAACAACCCACTCACCAGATCATATTCCCCACAGGAACTGAAATTTCCAGGCATCCTTTTCACTAGATTTGGGCCACTTTCATCCGGACGCAATGCTAGGACAATGCCCCTTAACTAGGCAGTGCACTCTGGCCCTCCTGGTCCCTCCTTCCCCACCAGCCCACTCCAGATGCCCCGGCATCTGGATCATTACATATCGGCAGGTTCTTTGTTTTCAAAACAAATGATTCCAGCCATTTGTTTTCCTCTTTTAGTTAAAACTGACTACCCTTTACTGAGTGCTGGGTTATTTAAACTGCACTCAGGGTAGCAGTGACAACATTTTAATTAATTGCTTAGCAATGCCATTTCAAAGCATCGGAAATTTACATGCTTTCCTATGGATGGCTCAGTAGCACCTGACATGAATTAGCTCTCACATTATAGTTTTTCATCCTTGTCAGCAGGAACAGCAGGAAGAAAAAAGCAAACAATGGAAAAACAACCAAAGGAGATTTATTCACATCATGTTTTCTCTTTCCAGAGTGGAGAAGCAAGAGGAGTGGTTTCCTTTCATCCACTAACAGTGAGATATCTGCTTTCTTTTGATGCATTTTCATTTGGATCAACAAGTGTGCTGGGCTCCATCTCCCTGCCTTCATATATCAGACAATAATTCCTCTGTGATAACAGAGTGAGGCAGCCTGTGGTGCTATTTTGTCCAAAGTGACATACATGGGGGATTATTTTAAAAGTAAAAAGGCACGCTTGCCTAATAAACAAACTCGAACAAGCTCAAGTGGCAGGCTTATCTTCCAAAAAAGGAAACTCATCAGGAAGAAGTTTTGTGGCATGCTGAGCCATTATTCCTTAATGGCATGTTTTTCCTCAAAGAGAAACAACACTATTTTTGAGATTTAGCTAATGAGCACATTGTATTGAGGGGCAGTGAAGAAACTGCAAACCTTGGACAAAGGGCAGTCAGAGCTAAGTATTTGTTAAAAGAGTATTTGCCCATTTTCTGAATTAGCAAGTTTTTATACACAGGATGGACTCCAGCTGTAAAAAGTGTGTGTAGCTATATAGTCCCGTCTTCCCAGCAGCTTGCAGCAGTATCAAATTCCTATCTTTGGAGATGGGGCAGGGGCTGCAAACCCAGCCCCTCCAGGGCCAGGCAGAGTGGTGAGTGGGTGAGATGAGCAGGGCTGGGATGCTGGTAACTAGAAGGGCACACGCCTTATCTGCGGGCCAGCTGCTGCTCAGCCCCAGCCTACCAAGGCCGGGTGGCAATGCCAGCCCAGTGTCGACAGATACTCTTAGGCTTTGCAAGAGAAAGCGGAAATCTGGATATTTATGAGAATTCTCCAGATTTTTAAATGTTGGCAATTCACTGAAAAAATTTTCCAACTCCTAGCAAGCCCAACAATGAACATGTGCAGGCCAGATGCTGCCTTCAGACTTCTAGTTTGTTTGCGGACATCTAGAGCATGGGAAGGAGGGTCGAGGGAGGGGCAGGAAGCAGGCTGGGTGAGGCCCTGCAAAGGTGACCTGCACACCCTAGAGTGTGTCATCCACAGGGTGGGGGGACCCAGGGGAGCAAAGATGCACTTTGAGTAGGTCAAGACTGGTCAAAATGAGCACTGCCCTTTGTTTAAGTTATATATATACTAGAGGCCTGATGCACGAAATTCGTGCAAGGGGCTCAGCCCTCACAGTTGCGGTGGCTTGCCTTGGCCCTCGCAGCCACAGCTCCATCCAGAAGGATGTCCAGAAGGTCATTCGGCTGTCCAGTCTAATTAGCATATTACACTTTTATTATTATAGATATATATCTCCTATATAATAAAAGGCTTATATGCAATTCAACCGAATGGCAGAACGACCAGTTGCTATGACATGCACTGACCACTAGGGGGCAGATGCTCAACACAGGAGCTGCCCCCAGTAGTCAGTGCGCTCCTACAGGGGAAGCGCCTCTCAGCCAGAACCCCTGAGCTGGGCTCATGGCTGGCAAGCACAGCGGCAGAGGCAGGAGACTCTACCACCTCCATGGCAGCACTAAGGATGTCCGACTGACATCCCTCAAGGGCTCCCAGACTGCGAGAGGGTGCAGGCCAGGCTGAGGGACACCCCCTCCCCCCCGAGTGCATGAATTTTATGCACCAGGCCTCTAATATACATATATATATATATTTGATATCTTAAAATGTACATATATACATACATTCATTTAAACAGCTTTTCATTGATTATTTAATCCTATATACAATAGCATTCACATTGTCTTGTACATAGAAAGGAGTCATTAATGCTCATTCAAAATATATTTATTGAGCACTAATGCATTCCAGGATCTTTCCTGGGACCCTGAGGTAAATTAATGCTCAGGCAAAGGTTCCTGTCCTCAAGCAGGTAGAGTTCTGGTGGTGGCAGTTAAATGATCAATAATGAACATAAAAAATTATATTTTGTGGTAGGAGGTAGGGAGTTCTACACAAAGAAAAGTAAGGTAGGGTAAAAGGGACTGGGATTACTGGGTGGGGTGCATCTTGCAAAATTAAATTGGGTAAATATTTATATTTTAAAAAGTCAGTCATTTGCTTGTTATTAATCTAATGGTGAAGCAGGATGGGAGGCATCCATTAAGTCCATTGGTAATTCCAAAGGCTGGTTTTAGTAGTGATGCCTAATTCTTCCTCTAAGCAAATCTTTTACCAGGGATTATGTAAAATGTAAATGTACTTCTAATTTCACAGCTCTTTTGTATTATTTTGGTACCCATATACATGCCAGTCATTTGTGTTTTTGTTCAGCTATTATTAAATGAGCACCTACTATATGCAAAGTACTAAATCAGGCACTAGACACAGAAAGGAGAGACAGTAAGAAAAGGCATTGGTAACATGGCATCAAGGACAAAAATATCTGTACAGTCACTGGTCTTTTCTCTGCCCAATGCCCCAGGAATGAGATTCCTTTAAGGTTCACCTTGGTTTCCATCATTTCTGAGAATAGTTCCATCTTGTAGGACCCACCACTACATCTATCCATCTGCAGGGACATGGGCCACCTCCTTTAATTCACACCATCTCTACCATTTTTCCCTAGACCAGTGGTTCTCAACCTTCTGGCCCTTTAAATACAGTTCCTCGTGTTGTGACCCAACCATAAAATTATTTTCGTTGCTACTTCATAGCTGTAATGTTGCTACTGTATAGCTGTAATGTTGCTACTGTTATGAATCGTAATGTAAATATCTGATTTGCAGGATGGTCTTAGGCGACCCCTGTGAAAGGGTTGTTCGACCGCCAAAGGGGTCGCAACCCACAGGTTTAGAACCGCTGCCCTAGACCATGCTGAGTTAAATCACTGTGGGCTCCCAGTGAGATCTCAGGAGCCAATGTTCTGACTCCTCTGTGATTCTCCCCTATAACAATATAATTGAATATTCATGTATTTTTAAATGTTTCTCGTATGATAGAGAGAGCATGATGGTTGAGACAGGGCAGTAACAAGACCATTGGTTTTGGAGGTTAGATTTGTGTGTGTGTCTCCCAACCCGCCTGCTTCCCAAACCTCCATTATGCAATCTCTGATCAGTTGTAAGATCTAGTCCTTCCAACTGCAAAATGAGTAAAGATATATGTCCACATTTCACAGGACTCTTGTGAGAATTTAATGAGTTGCTATATGGAAGAGCCCTCTGTAAACGGTAAAGTGCTAATAATAATAATAAAACAGTTTACATGTATGGAGCTTTTATCACTTGTTAAGCATGTTTCAACTTTATGTATATCAATTCAGTTAATGCCCACAACAGTGTATGAGGTATTTGGTATTATTATACCCATTTTCAAGATGAGGAAGTCCAGGAGGTTTGGTGACTTGCCTAAGGTCACAGGCTATTAAATGGCACAGCCAGGAATCCACCCAAGCTATCTGACTCCAAAAACGAAGTGTTTAACCTCACTCGTAAGTACTGCTACACAACTTAGAGAAGCACGATCCATTCCATAATATTCATCATCAACAATATGCAAAGCACCGTGCCACTTAGTATGAGGAATATATAGATTAAAAGAAAACTTCCTGCCCTCCAGAAGCTAACAAATTAGTAGGAGAACCAGAACTATCCAGTTTGTACTGAAGTCCTTAACATTACTCCCACAAATACCTCCCACCTACCCTGTGCTTTGTTTTGACTAAAATTCCTTACTGTCAGTAAAGCACAGGAAGGAGGGCAGTAAGAGAAGGCATTGGTAACACGGCATCAAGGACAAAAACATCTGTACAGTTACTAGCCTAGGTCAGAGGACGAGATTCTGCCCACACATGAAGGGGCACAACCGAACTCAGGAGTATAGGGGTTCTCAGGAGCTGAGAGGATGTGGTGGATGGTGGAGAGCTGGGACTTAACTCCGCCACCACCAACGGCTGCTCTAGGGACATCCTTTCAATTGGAGACTTAGGTGGACAGCCCCTGTTCTCAATGTCACAACCTCCTAAGTGATGTCAAGGAGTAAAACATACTCAAGAGAGATAGTACGCTATAAAGAGAGATAAGGGGAGGGTGTAGGAAGACCTTCACAAATTTGTGTTTACATCATAGCTCAGCAGTGCCTCACCCCG
This sequence comes from Myotis lucifugus, assembly GCF_000147115.1. Taxonomy (NCBI): domain Eukaryota; kingdom Metazoa; phylum Chordata; class Mammalia; order Chiroptera; family Vespertilionidae; genus Myotis; species Myotis lucifugus. The sequence goes on along the minus strand of NW_005871119.1, from coordinate 1,330,730 downwards.
GACACCACAGCGCTCTGCTCCAAGATGTCTGGAGGCAAGTGTGCTTTGTTTGCTGTTCTTTGTGAGGTGGAGGCAAGTGCTGACTGGAGGCCTCCAGGGATGCATAGAATTCATTCCCCATAAAATAATCAAGAACTCATCTTTGAATTTATTAAAGCACCAATGCATTTCATTTTTTTGTTCCATTTTATTTCTGAACAGCCCCAACGAGACTGCCAATTTGGTTGGTACCCTTCAGTAATTCACTACTTAACTCCTTCCACAATCCAAATTCTTTAAAATGCAAATACTAATTTTTATCATTTTCTACATATCACAATGAGGAATTAAAAATCAATTAGACATGAATAACTTGCATTTTCATGAAAACATTCAGTTCATGGAGAACACTGTACATTTTAATATATAATATTTGCATTTCTAATTTTAATTGACCTCTTTGTAATCCAGAAAGTATATTTTTGAAACACTTTTGTCTACCACAAAAAAAGCAATAATAAGTACCAAAAATTTATAAACAGTACATATTTTTTGAAGGGCTAGAATAATTTCTGTCACTAAACTAAACAAATAATAAAAACTAAAACGTTTTTCTTGTACTGATACCTATAATGTGTTGGTATACCTGATGCTTCATGTTTAATAAAGTACTTTCTACTCTCACACACACAGTATCTCTCCCCTGGGCCACATGTGAGGTAGAGCAGGTATTATCATTATCATTCCCACTTTATGGATGAGGAAAATGAAGCTCAGAGAGACTCTATGTGTCCGTAATCACAAAAAGCAGTCATGTGGCCTGGATTCAATCTTGATGGAGGATAATGCACTATACTACTGCTCGGCAAATACTCTTATTTTAATTTTTCCTTTACTCCTAATAATCTGCCTGAAGTGAAACAACCCCCCTCATGATTCCAGTTTCATTCCTCCTCCATTTACCAAAAACTGAAGTGCTTCTCGGTGCATCACAGCATAAAATATTAATTGGAAAATGTTTTCCTTTTTTAACGTTTTTATGATTGGTGTCAATTTTTGTTGTTTTTAATCTGGAAAAAAAAAAACCCTGAAACTCCTGAGTGTATTTTAAATGAGTTCCACTTATGGCTGCTTATTTTTGCTCTCAGGTAATTAAAACAATGCAACAATACCAGAATCACTTAGAGTTGGTGCTCCATTTCTGCATCTTAAAAGTCAGAGAGGTAAGAAAGGACCACATGATAGAGGTGAGTCCTCAATGAATTATATTCTGTGAATTTTCTATGTATGATAAAAGTGGAATATTCAAGACCCCAGACTGTAAGTCTGTTTAGTACCTACCCTGAATATTCACTTCACAACCAAATATCTTGGATGTACATAGAATAAGAAAAATAAAAATTCAAACCCACACCACCTTAATGGAGAATGTGGACTAATGGATGGGAAGCAGGATATGTGAGAGAACACTAAATGAGTTATGTGTGACAAAGCAGAGAAACCCAAGTGGCAACCTGGTTAGTTTTTCAAGAATATGCATATTCCTAGTCACAGAGGAAAGAAGAGAGGAAAGGGAGATGAGGTAAGTATGCCTGTTGGTGTGGCTTTACTCAGGACTCCAGATTGACTTGTGAGCCACTGAAGGCAGCTCTTCCTAAGGAGGATTTCTAAATTAACACATTGGTCCTCACTCTGGAGCTGAAGATTTAGCAGTCATTAAAGTTTCCAGCACAATAGGAATCCTCCCCTTCTTAAACATAGTGCTTTAGCCTGGCCAGCATGGCTCAGTGGTTGAGCTTCAATTATGAACCAGGAGGTCATAGTTCAATTCCAGGTCAGGCCACATGCCCAGGTTGTGGGCTCAATTCCCAGTAGGGGGGCATGCAGGAGGAGCCAATCAATGTTTCTCTCTCCTCTCCCTCTAAAAAATTCAATGCAAACAAATTAAGAAAAAAAAAACTTAAAAAAAAAAAGATGTCCATTTTGGTTGGCAGCCACACCATGCATGATATATTAATGACGCAGGAAGTTCCATGTGGTAGATAGTTACCATAAATACTCCAAAGACAATTACACAAGTTTCTTGCCTTTATGTACAAACATACTCTTCCAACTGAGAGGTGGAGTTTATTTTTCCTCTTCTTGACTCTAGACTGCCTTGCAACTACTTTGACTAAAAGAATACAGTAGAAGTAATATTCTGATTCTTTTGAGCCCAGACCTTAAGAAGACTGACTGCTTCTACTTCCTTCCTCTTTGCATGCTCCCTCTTGGAACTCAGCCACCAACCAGTGAGGAAGCCCAAGCAGCTACACAGAGAGGCTACATGGAGAACCAAGACCCTTTGCCCACAGCTCCAACTGAACTCCCATCTGGCAGCCAGAAACAACTTCCAGACATATGGGTGAGACCTTTTGACCTTCAAGCATTCCTAATACCCCAGCTAGCACTACACAAAGCAGAATTGCCCATTCAACCAGAATGAGGAAAAAATATAAAGTAAGAGCAGGGTGAAAAGGAAGTTGAACACTGCAATTTCAAATACAGTAATGAAGTGATACCTCATGAGAATGTAACATGAGGGAGTGAGATGGGTTGATATCTGGAGGAAGAGGTCCTAGGCAGAGGAAATGGCCAGTGAGAAAGCCTAATCCAGGCATGCCTATCATATTTGAGAAAAATCCAAGAATCCAGTCTAGTTTGCAACAAAGGAAAGAGTGATAGAACAAGAGATCCAAGAGGTAACAGGGGTTTATAATTGATGGGTTTTTGGTGGGTTAAATGGTAGACCCCCAAAATATATACCCACATCTTAACCCGTTAGGTCCTGTAAATGTGACCTTATTTGGAAAAAGAGTCTTTGCTTATGCAAATAAATTAATGATCTCAAGATGAGCTCATCCTGGATTATCCTCATGGGCTTACATACAATAATATGTACTGTTATAAGAGAGAGAAGAGAAAAAGGCCACGCAAAAATAGAAGCAGAGATTGGAGTGATACAGCCACAAGCCAGGGAACACCTATAGCCACCAGAAGCTGGAAGAGACAGGGAAGCATTCTCCCCTAAAGACTCCGAAGAGAGTGCACCATGATTTCATACTTCCAGCCCCAGAACAATGAAAGAATACATTTCTGTTGTTTTAAGCGATCAAGTTTGTGGTACTTTGCTACAGCTGCCCTAGGAAACTAAATAGTCTTTCTGGGACATTGTAATGACTTTATTTTTTAACTAGAGGCCCAGAGATTCGTGCACTCAGGGGGGACCCTCAGCCCGGCCTGCACCCTCTCGCAGTCCAGGAGCCCTCGGGGGATGTCCGACACAGAGCGGGTAGCGGGCCTAAGCCATCAATCAGACATCCTTAGCGCTGCTGAGGCAGGAGAGGCTCCTGCCACTGCCGCTGTGCTCGCCAGCCATGAGCCTGGCTTCTGGCTAAGCAGTGCTCCCGCTGTGGGAGTGCACTGACCACCAGGGGGCAGCTCCTGTGTTGAGCATCTGCCCCCTGGTGGTCAGTGTGCATCATAGCAACCAGTTGTTATGCCATTTGGTTGATTTGCATATTAGCCTTTTATTATATAGGATTGGGGGAAAGTGGGAGCCAATGCAGGGTTAGAGCAGAGAAGCAATATGATCCAATTTACATTTTTTAAAGACTATGGACTCCTAAGCTGAAAATAAATTATAAAGCCCTAAGCATAGAAGTCAGGAGACCAGTTGGGAGGCTATTACAAGCAAGAAAAAATAATAGCACAGGCCAGTACTGCAACAGTGTTGGAGACAAGGAGTGGTAGATTGTGGATATATTTTCCAGGTGGAGAGAATAGAATGTCTAGGTAGATTGGACCTAGAGTATGAGAGAAAGTGAAGAACAAAGGATGACTCCATGTAAGCAAATGGAAAAATGTAGTTGTCATTGACTAAGATGGGAAAGGTTGAAGGGAAGAAGCCCAAGGGAATGCCATTTAGGGCACATTGAATTTGAGGTGTCTATTAAATATCTAAGTGCAGATGTCAAGCACCCAGTTGTGTATGACCC
>NW_005871119.1:1325332-1326614 GCF_000147115.1 Myotis lucifugus | reverse complement strand
CGATCAGGGGGTTGAGGAACTCCCCCCTGTCACGCGCAGAGCAGGGCCCATCAGGGGGTTGGGGAGCTCCCCCCTGTCACGCACAGAGTAGGGCCGATAGGGGAGTTAGGGCACCACCCCCTGTCACACACAGAGCAGGGCGGATCAGGGGGTTGGGGCGCCGCCCTCTATCACCCACAGAGCAGGGCCGATCAGGGGGTTGGGGCGCCACCACTGTCACACTCAGGGCAGGGCCGATGGGGAGGTTATGGCTCTACCCTGTCACACACACAGCTGCAGGTCGATCAGGGGGTTTGGGCGCTGCCCCCTGTCACGCTGATCCCAGTGCCGGGAGCCTCGCTGCTCTGCTGATCCCGGTGCTGGGAGGCATATTACCCTTTTACTATATAGGATAGAGGCCTGAGGGCCGGCTGGTTTGCCCTGAATGGTGTCCTGGATCAGGGTGGGGGTCCCCACTGGGGTGCCTGGCCAGCCTGGATGAAGGGATGATGGCTGTTTGCAACTGGTCCCACACCCTTCAGGGTGGGGGTCCCCACTGGGATGCCTGGCCAGTCTGGGTGAGGGGCTGAGGGCTGCTTTCAGGCTGGCGGTTGTTGACTGAAGCTCCCAACCGCTCCTTTTTTTTCTCTTTTTTTATTTTATTCTGGGCCAGCTTTAGCTCTGGCTCTAGCTCTGAGGCTTCATATCTGGTTTGTTTGCCGTTCTATAATCGAAACAATGTATAACTTCAGCTCTGAGATCCCGGCAGGCTGAAAGCTGGTTTCTGGGGTTTTGTTTAGCTTCTTATTTGCAACATAGTACATAGTTGCTTAGAGTTGCAACTCAGAGGCCGGCAAGTCAGGTGGGGAACGTTGGAGTCTGCAGTCACTGGAGCAAGCAAGCCTCATGTTCGCTTCCAGCTGCCTGGCTGCCGGCCGCCATCTTGGCTGACAGTTAATTTGCATAAGGATATGCTGATTAGCCAATGGGAAGGGTAGCGGTCGTACGCTAATTACCATGTTTCTCTTTTATTAGTGTAGATACATATATATACTAGTAGCCCGGTGCACGAAATCCATGCACATTAAGAGAAAATAAATTGCCCTAACCAGTTTGGCTCAGTGGATAGAGCATCGGCCTGTGGACTCAAGGGGTCCCAGGTTTGATTCCAGTCAAGGATATGTACCTTGGTTGCGGGCACATCCCCAGTGGGGGAGTGTGCAGGAGGCAGCTGATCGATGTTTCTCTCTCATCGATGTTTCTAACTCTCTATCCCTCTCCCTTCCTCTCTGTAAAAAATCAA
>NW_005871119.1:1272893-1325232 GCF_000147115.1 Myotis lucifugus | reverse complement strand
TGGCATGGAAAAGTCTTAGGGGAATTTAGCACAGAGGGGAGCAAAGAAATGAGATGGTAACTGGTAAGGAAATGAGGGCTAAAAAATGATTTCTGAAATTGCAAGGAAAAGAGAATGTATGTATGCTGATAGTATTTCATTATAAGAGAAAAAACGATTTTTAAAAGACAATGTAGAGTTGCTGAAGCAATGTCCAGTGAGATTGGATCCAGTGCAAGGGTAAAGGGATTGGCACAGCAGGTTCTCCTTAGACACAGACTAGAAGGCAGAGGGTGTGGATGCTGGTGGGTGGGTAGGCAGGGGATGTATTCTGGGGATGTTCTCTTCTGTTCACTTCAATATGCTCCATGCAGCAGGAAATGAAAATTAAGATGGGACAGAAGGTGTTGGAGGTTGGAGCAGAGAGGAGATGGTATGAAATAAATATCCAGGAAATTGGGCGAGTGAATAGCTAGGAAAGTATAGAATGTTTGTCCAGCAGCAGTGAAGGTACATTTGATGTTTGTGGTGATATATTTAAGATGAAAGCAGTCAGCACTAGTAGAGTGTTTTTACCAGCCAAGTTCAGCTGCAAAGAAGCAGGCACGCAGGCCGACTCTTGGATTTAACCAGGGTTCCAAGTTTGCTATGAGTTCTAGAAAACAAGAGAGGTAGACTGTGGCCCAGGATGCACACAGGATAGTGACATAATGATTGACCCTGGCATTTAGGCTGGTAAGAAAGGGAGAGAGGCCATGGAGGGGATGGAGGATGGTGCGGGGTGGTGGGGCCAATGGCTAGAAGGCCAGGGCACTGGGTGGGAGTTGAAGGACTATGGGAGTACCAGAGGGAAAATGAAAAGAAACCCAAAGAATCTTAATGTTATAAATACTGAAAACCAGAATAGACCAGGGGCAGAAGTCCTCCCACTGGACTTTAAATCATGCTAGAAGAGAACCTTTGAGATGGACCAACAACTTCCTAATCCATTATTTCCTATACTAAAAATTCATTTTATGGACTTTAAAAGCTACTTATTTGTTCAACTTTACAGAAAAACAGGAAGGCTAATTTTTTTTCCAAGCGAATTTGCAATTGTCCCATCTTTAGAGGTGATTCTCATCTCATTCATAACACACTTTCACTTCCTATACCAGAGGCTATGTTTCTGACACCCCTTCCTGCAGTTTATAATCTTTGGTTTTATTTTCATTCTATTATTCTTCCTTGTCACTCATCTCTCTCTTTTTTCCTTTTTATTGAATTTATTGTGGCGTCACTGGTTAACCAAATTATACATGTTTCAAGTGCACAATTCCACAAGCCAACAACTGTGCACTGTATTATGTGTTCACCACCTCAAGTCAAGACTCCTTCCATCACCATTTAATCCCCACTATACCCTCCTCCACTCCCCCTCTCCCCACCCCCAACAATCACTGCACTATTGTCTGTGTCCATAAGATTTTTTCTTTTTTACTCAATCCCCTCACTCCCCCACCTCACTCATCTCTCTGAAAATTAAAATATAATGCCTAAACCTGAATAAAACATCAAAGCCTCACCATTGCCAAGAATAGTGGGAGGACTATCTTGGGATCCTTGTCCATCATTTAATTACCCAGAGTCATGTCAGTATTGGGTTCGGTGTTTCTCAGGATATACACACCTACCATCTGAGTCAGTGCCAAAAGTAAAACGTGGACTCGCTGAGCCACCTTGCACCTGGAGATAGCTCCTGGGGGAGATGGGCAAAAATAAACGGCAACCCCAGGCAACTAGGCCTGATTGTATTTTTATTAACACGGTAACTCTTTTACCCACGCAATATCCCAAATTGGATAATTACCTCCCACATTGCCTTCCCCTTGGCTTTGGAGCTAAACACCAGGCTCTTTCTCAATTAGCGTTCTGAGCTTTGAGTCGTTTCTTATGTGCTGTTACCCAGCTGCTACACAACTACCCAGATGTTGCATGAAGCCCTTCCTAAATATAGCTCTTTAGGCACATTCAGAATCCTCCAGGGAAAAAATAAATAACATTAGTATATGATTTTATTGACAATAATCAATATTCACCACTTAAAAGGATTTTTTAAAAAAAACAATTAGAAATAAGTCAAATAAGCAAAATTTTATTCTACCTGTGAAATTTTAACTACTGATGTGACTGGGGTAAAATGATCATCAGGTAATAAAATCTGTTTCAAGTTAACTGAGCAGCAATTTCACTTAGTAATATGTTATTACCAAGTATAGATATTCATGGTAAATATGAAATAAAGTATATGGGGGAGGGGAAATCTGCTTGCATTTTGCATTTAAGTGTTTTCATATTTAAATGGAAACCAAAAAAGCAGAAATATTCTGAAATAAAAACAGAACTGGAATTTCCATTTCCCATCCACATCATAAATGAGGTCATCCCACAGCAATGATTCCTTACACACCACTTTAGAATGAGTGCACTCAGACAGAATCTGTGGCTGGGACCCCAGGCCCTGAAAACTATCCTATACTGGCTTCTGAAGGATGCATATCACACACACACACACACACACACACACACACACACACACACACTGGATTTACAGCTCTACCAGAAGTCACATAACCTATGGCTAAGTCTATAAAATGTATGACTAACTACTGAAGTAGCCTCAAGCAGAGGTAGCAGAAAACACTGCTCCTTTTACTAGTATACCACTTTGGAAATAAACTCCATTCACTGAGGAAGGTGATAACATATGATGCTTTGACAATATTTAAGAATTTACAAATCCTCTGGCACATGGTTCCATATCCCCAAAAGGATTCACATCTAAGTCCTGTTCTTTAAATCTGAATTCAGAGGGCCACTCAAGCAGCCCCTGTGGCATCTGCATGGGGCTCACATTTGTGCAGCTTTGTCTGCGCAAGTCACCAACCTTCTTCATTGACCTTTCACTTATGAGAGATGTGTTATCAACTCACCTCTTCTAAGGGAGCACTTTCCAAGATACCAACTTGCAGAGGAATTAGCAGATGGGGAGGCAGGTGGAGGTACAGAGGTCAATGCACTGCTGTGCAAATGAAAGAATCAAAGGGAACTCACAACTGAAAGGAGGAATGAAGAAGAACTAATTCTTTCAGTACAGTAAGGGGCATGGTTTGCATTGACGACTGGGCCCTGCAGGATGTGAGTGTGTGTGCTGTAGAGACAGCCAGCTCCTGTCTGGCACACACTGGCCCTGACTGCATCATGGTCATCGGTGCCTGTTAGCAAAGCCCGAATCTCTGGGCTCCCTGGTAATGACCAGCCTGCATTCCACTGCCCTTAGCACAGCTGAGGCTGCACATAGCCTGTGAATCATTCGCTCATTCCCAAAGTCGTCCAAAGTTTGAAAGAGGAGAAATATTGCCATGATATTTACACCATGTAGAGCACAATTTTCCTTTCTTCAGAATAGTATAAAAATAAAGAAAATGTTTTGGGATAAACTAAAGGAGATGTGTCTGAGGGAGACTGAGGAAGTAAAAAGAGGGGGAATTCCCCATTACAGGTCTTAAATTGGAGGGAAGGGGGAGCATGGAGGGAGAGAGAGAAAAATTAGTGTTTAAGAAAAAAAATGAATTAAATGAAAGGAATGCTAGGTAACTTGGGAAATTATTTCTTCAAATTCTTAGGTTTTCTTCTAGCATTTCCTGTCAGCTGTCTGGCTATCTACCAGAGAAAAGAAAAATCTCCCAATATGGTTCCTGTGGGAATTTGAATTGTAAGTCTGAAAAATAACAATGGTCCACAGACCAGAGAAGGAAATGGTAAAATTTCTAAATGACTAGAGTGGAAAGATCAAGAATGCAATATGTTGTGTTTTTCCACTTTTCTGTGTGGTAATGCACAGGATACATTTATCTGCTGTGAAGTCCTCCCGATGAATTGGAATGAAGTAGCAGCATCCTCCAGTGAAATTACACATCTATTAAATATTTTGCTACATCTCTAACAATGTGTATTCAGTAACGTGTGGGAGTTCAGGATTTGTGTTCTCCAATCAGCCAGACTACATCTCAATCCAAGCTCCTCTCTATCTCTGTGACCCTGGCAAGTGATTCAAACACCCTGAGCTTGTTTCCTCCTCTAGAAAATAGGAACAATAACACAGAGTTGCATGGATTAAGTTCATTGAATAGTACCTGACACATAGTATGTACACAATACATGTTAGCTATTATTATTACTATCATTATCACATCAGTAATAGTTATTTCTAAATATAATAGGAATCTTTTGTATTTTCAAATCAATTTTCCTAAGTTCAGGGGGAAATTGATCATCCAGATACTTATGATATGACAAAAAACTTTATAAAAATACTCATCAGATATTTTATTTTTATTTCTCAATACACACACATATACATTGAATTATATATTGGCTAATTATGCAAAATGTATTATAAATATATAAAATATGCAGTGTATTTTTATATCTTTAATTATACCTATAATTTTAACTTTATATTGCCAACCTGTAGATTCTAGCAGAGATGACTTACAGAGCTGAAGGTAAATACAGCTCTAGTTTCTTGATATTTCATTAAAAAATAGGGAACAAAGGCCATTGGAATCTATTGCTTTGCATGGCAAACATTAGGCAGTCTCATGAGTGACTGACTGAATAAATGAATGAATGAATGAATATTAGTTGTCTCAGTCAGTTTTCAGGCTATCCTTCTGTTAATATCATTTTCCTCCATACCATTTTTTCAACTTCCTATTCAAATACTCGCTCACATGTGAAAAGTCTTTGAATTGATCACAAGACAAATATTATACTTAAAAAAACACACAGAGGCTTCCCTGGCCAGTGTGGCTCAATTGGTTGGGCATCATCCCATGCAACAAAAGGTCTCTAGTTTGATTCCAGGTCAGGGCTCATACCAGGGTTGTGGGCTTGATCCTTCGTGGGGGACAAGAGGAGGCAGCTGATTGATGTCTCCCTCTCACATCGATGTTTCTCTCTCCCTCTCCCTTCTTCTCTGTCTAAAAATCAATTTAAAAATATTTTTAAAAATTAAAAAATCACACACACAGAGGCTTCCAGTCAAGATGGCAGCATAGGTAAATGTGATAATTGCCTCTTTCCACAACTGGCCGAAACTGGTTTGGCTCAGTGGATAGAGCGTCAGCCTGCGGACTGAAAGGCCCCAGGTTCGATTCCGGTCAAGGGCATGTACCTGGGTTGCGGGCACATCCCCGGTGGGGGATGTGCAGGAGGCAGCTGATCGATGTTTCTCTCTCATCGATGTTTCTAACTCTCTATCCCTCTCCCTTTCTCTCTGTGGAAAATCAATAAAATATATTTTTTTTAAAAATATAACTAAATTACAGAATAACTATCATTCAGAACTGCCTGAAATCCAGCTGAATTAAAGTCCTATAACTAGGAATTTAAAGAAGAAGCCACATTAAGCCTGGTAGGAGGTATGGAGACTCGAAACGGGCTGGTCCCACATCCACATGTGGTGGATAAAAATTGGGAGAGTATCTTGGCTGCAGAGGTCCCCGCCTGAAAAGTGAGGGGTCCCAGCTCCACTCCAGGCTCCACAGCCCAGGATTCCAGTGACAGGAGGAGAAGTTCCCATACTTGTGGCTGTAAAAACCAGCAGGGATTATAGCTGAGTGAGACGGGGCTGCTGGAGTCCCAGGCAGTTCCGCTTAATGGACCCACTCACAGACTTACTCAGACTCACTTCCTCTGAGTTCCAGCCCTGGGGCAGCAGCTTGAAAGGCACCAGGAATATATGGAGAGGGACTGAAGTGTCTGACATCAGAGGGAGAGCTAAAGGGCAGCTTTCTCCCAGACAGAAGTGTTGGCAGAGGCCATTGTTCCTTTTCTGAGCCCTCCCCCCACAGAGCCGGCAGGTGGGCATCATAGCTGAGTCTCCATCTACCTGGTTCACACTCTTCATCCCATCCTGGTGATTTCCTGAGACCCCACCCCACCAAATTGTTGGCCACCAGAGGTATTTCCAGTGGCTTTTCTATATGAATGGCCTGTCTTGTCTCATGCTTCAGACTTTCCTAAAATCTTTCAAACAAGTAGTATCTGGCCTCAGCATGCTCCATACCTCTCCCTAAGTAGACCCAGACCTAGCACTAGCTGATCATGGTTCCCAGCTTGGTCTCTCCTTGGCATCTCCAAGCATAGTAGAAGTAGCAGCCATCTGCAGATAGCTTTATAGTTCATCCTTGGTGACCCTAGGCCCGTGGTCAGCAAACTGCGGCTCGCGAGCCACATGCGGCTCTTTGGTCCCTTGAGTGTGGCTCTTCCTAAGCCTTAGGAGTACCCTAATTAAGTTACTAACAATGTACCTACCTATATAGTTTAAGTTTGAAAAATTTGGCTCTCAAAAGAAATTTCAATCATTGTACTGTTGATATTTGGCTCTGTTGACTAATGAGTTTGCCGACCACTGCCTGGGCAAAACACGGGCGGTGGCTGACTTTGGCCTGCACCTCCTGGGAGGCCCCAAGCCAGTGCACGCAGTGGACAGCTTTAGACTATGTCAAAGCACCTCCACAAGCAACATACTCAATTGGCAGACTCAGCAGGCACAAGAGCCCTGCTAAAGTAAATTCTGCTCTGTGAGGTGGGTCCCTGCATAGCTGATCCTCCACAGTAGTCACTGCGAGTCCTTGCAGCTAGTTGGCCTGGGGGTAAATCCTTCCCATTGATGTGCCAACAGCAACCAAGTCTCAACTACAAGAAGGTGTGCACAGCCCACACAAGGAGGCTGATCTGGAGTTCCCAGCTCGGGTGAATGGAGAGGCTGTGCCACTGAGCCCTACAGGACACCTACTACATTAGGCCACTTTGTATTTGGAAACAACACAGGGAAGCTGCAAAAATGAGGATACAGAGAAACATGGCCCAAATGAAAGATAGAACAAAACTCCAGAAAAAGAACTAAGAAAAATGGAGACAAGAAATCTACTAGGTAGAAAGTTCAAAACACTATAAGGATGTGCAGTGAACTTATTGAGAATTTCAACACCATAAAAAAAGACATGGAAACAAAAAAAGAACCAGTCAGAAATGAAAGACACACTAACTGAAATGAAGTATAATTTACATGGAATCAACAGTACAGTAGATGAATCCAATAACCAAATCAGTGATTTGGAACACAAGGAAGCAAAAAAAAATACCCAATCAGAACAGCACAAAGAAAAAAAGAATCCAAAAAAAATGAAAAGAGTGTAAGGAGCCTCGGGAACAACTTCAAGCGTACCAACATTCACATCATGGGGGTGCACAGAAGGAGAAGAGAGAGAGCCAGAAATTGAAATCCTACTTGAAGAAATAATAACATTAAACTTCCCTAACTTGGTGAAGGAAATTGACATACAAGTCCAGGAAGCAGAAAATCCCAAAACAGATGAACCCAAAGAGGCCCACACCAAGATACGTTGTAATTAAAATGCAAAAGGTTAAAGACAAAGAGAGACTCAAAAGCAGCAAGAGAAAAGCAGATAGTTACTTACAAGGCAGCTCCCATAAGACTTCAGCTGATTTCTCAACAGAAACTTTCCTTAGAAGGAAATGGCAAGAGATATTCAAAGTAATGAAAAGCAAGGAGCTACAACCAAGATTACTCTACCCAGCAAAGACATCTTTTAGAACTGAAGAACAGATAAAGAGCTTCCCAGATAAGAAAAAGCTGGAGTTCATCACCACCAAACCACTATTACATGAAATGTAATTCTTTTCTTTAAGAAGAAGGAAAGATTAAAAAGATAAAAAATATGAACAATAATATGGTAATAAATACATATCTATCAACATTTAAATCTACAAACAAACAAAATAAATGAACAAACAGAACAGAAACAGACTCATAGATACAGAGAACATTTTGATGGTTGCCAGATAGGAAGGGGGTATAGGGAATGGGTGGAAAAGGTGAAGGTATTAAGAAGTACAAATTCGTTTTTACAGAACAGTAATGGGGATGTAAGCTACAGGCTTAGGGAATATAGTCAATAATATTCTAATAACTATGTATATTGTCAGGTGGGTACAAGATTTATCAGATGATCACTTAGTTTTATAATGTCTAATGACTGCACTGTACACCTGAAACTCACATAACATTGTAGGTCAACTATAATTGAAAAATAAAACATGATTTTAAAAAATAAACAAACACATAGTCACATGCCATATATTATGCTTGTCATAATTTTCTCCAATGCCTTTTTTTTTCAAAAACCACCTCAATTCTCTCATAGAGTTACCTTGAATAACTTGAAAGCAAAAGTATTTTCCTACCTACCATAACCAGAATCAATATATCTTCCCCACCCTGGAACAGAGGATGAAGTAAATGTGAAAAGACATCATGTAATAGTCACTCTATCCATCTGTTTTCTTAGGAATTAGGCTCCAACAGGTCTGAGACCATGTCTTCTGAAAATCGTGGATGCCCAATAAATATGATTTGAAACTGTCTTGCTGGAAGGACTAAGGCTCTCTATGTGAGTATCCTTATTCTAGGTTACCATGGCCTGAATGGTGCTTATTCCTCATTATATTTCCACTTTCTCTGTTTCTTGGTTTTCTTCCAGACTCTAGTCAAGGCCAGAAAGTCTACCCTTTACTCAGCTAATGGTGTCTCCTCCTTTCTTCATCTTGCCTGCTATTAAATAGAGCTTTATATAGTACCCAGACTGTCAGCCCTCTCAGATGAATTACTTTTTCTGAAAATAAAATAAAATAAAATGATTCATGGTCTTGACCCTTGGGGCTGGAAAGTAATGTCTCATTGAGTGAAAAGGCAGCATAAAACTTTAGAAAAACTGCAATTTATATTTCAGCTCATACCTGCTAACTTTCCAGCAGTTGATGGAAATTATTGTGAAGAAACAAAAAAGAATTTGGCCATGTGGTATGGAAATAGCAATAAAAAACTATTCTGCATATAAAAAATAAAGGAAAGCAATTATTAGTAGTCCAACTACTAGTAGGGTTCAGTCATTGGTTCTTTTACTCATTCAGGATATTATAATCTCTTTGGGGAAAGTTTATTCCAAAACATTACTCCTAATAACTCATTTGTTGTCTTATTTATGTGAAGTAGATCCACTAATTCTAGCACAGAAAGACAAAAATGTGTAAGTAAAATATATTTGGTTTAAGTAGAGTGTAGGAATGAGATCAAATTATTTTACCAGTTTGAATATCAAAATTCTTAAAGATTAATTAAAGAGGGAATAAAGAGGAACAGAAAACACTAAGTCCAGTCACTCTTCTTATGTTTTTTTTGCATGTATTTTAAAAAGTCATACATTATTTCAATAGGAAAAAAGTAATGGTGTGTATTATTTTAAATGTAGCTGAACTTTCTCCATTTTGTATCTTTTGATTTCTACTTTTGTCCATTTACAAATAAATATGTATTAAATATCCACTTTGTGCAATGCAATAATATAAATAAAACAATTCCTGACAATAAACTCATATTTTAAAAGGCAAAAAAGTAAACAAAATGGCAATAAAATATATGAAGTACAGTAAGTTCTCAAATAACATCCTTTGGTTCAAAGTTGTTTTATTATAACATCTATGAGATGCCGTCGGAACTTAACTCTTGTTTATATCAATTAGCCTAAGGCAAAATTGGTTTCATTATATGTCATTTCTCCACAGTGTTAGGAACCTATAAAGGATGTTAAGTAAGGACTTACTGTATAATAATAATAGAGATTCCACAAGGTCATAGATGGCTCAGGGGAATCAGTAGATAAAAATGAACAGAATATATCAGAGAGACTAGGTTGTGAGGAACATTCTAGAAAGGAAATGAACACTATGCATAATGAAATGAGCACATGAGCCAACATGAAATGTCTTAAGAACTGCAAGGCGAGTGTTATGGGTAAAACATGTGGAAAGAAGGTTAGTGATGAGGCTGCAGAGTTTGCCAGGGCTGTAGTCATGGAGGGTTTTGAATGTCATGTTAAGGAGTGGAGCCAGCTCCGTGTCCATGTGACCCGTGCGGCTAAGCAGGGCCCACACTTGAGAGGGCCTCCTTGCCCGCCTGGTTTCGTGCTCTGCTGTTACCCTCTTGAAATTTTTAATTTTTGAAGAAGCCTTGCATTTTCATTTTGTACTGGGCTCCACATACTATGGCTGTACCTACGTTAAGGAGTTAAAGCAATAACTACTTCTAGGAAAAAAAAAATAGGGCAGACCCAAATCCTCCTTAGATTATTAGTGGTTGTTTGACTTTAACAAGCTTCAATTGGAATACACAAATGCCAACAAGACCAAAGAAGGAAGTCTTTGAAAGACCGCTCCTGACCAAATCTGCTAATTGAGTTAAATGACTGTGATTCTTGGCCTGTTTTTGCTGATTCTTGCTCAAATTCAGGTTTTAAAATAATCTTCAGTTCATTACTCTATGAACTTCTAAATATTCTCCAGGACTATCTTTATAAAAACAAGCCCTTTAAACAGCACAGGTAAAATCATTTGGCGTCCCGTTGCCAGAATATACAATGTTTTATTCTCAGCCTCCTAAACTCAACATACTTTCCACTTAGAATCTTAAGCAACACTCTGTAAAGTTATAAATGAGCTTTTGTTTACCTTCTAGTTGTATTATTGCTTATCTATGAAACAACAAATTAGGTTAGATATTAATTCATTTACATATCTTCAGCCCAACAATGTTTAATTCATCTCCAGAAGTTATTTTGAAGTGTCTATTTTCCAATATCTTCCTTTTATTTGAAGTATCACATTTATTCAACTCACCATCTGTTTCAATAAGAATATATCATTTCTCCATATGTATTATCACAGCAGTTTTTCTACCACAACCCTAGATCATCATAGGCAATATGTTTTCATTTTTCATTGTTTTGTTTTTATTGAAATACAAAATTTATTAAGCACCCTAATCTTAAGCATAAATACTAATAAATATACTATATACATGTATATGCACACAAATATGTACATACACACATGTACACACATGAATGTAACCACCATCCAGATCAAGATATGAAATATTTCCAACACTCCAGAAAGATATTTTATATCCCACTTTAGTTAATACTCCCAGAGGGTTAACCATTAACCTGACTTCTATCATTTTAGATTAATCTTGCCTATTTTTGAACTTTAGATAAATGGAAATTTTAATGTATTTCACTCATCATTATCTGTGTGCAATTCATCCCTATTGTTGTGTATAATCATATTTTATTCATTTTTTATTATCTGAATATACCACAATTAACTTTTAGTCCACTGTTTATAAATATTTATTACTGAATATCACTGACTAGTTTTAATAATCAGGTTTTTTTAATTTAGGCTATTATTTCTTTAAACATTGTTTCTCCTGTAATCTCTCTTCCTTGTGCTAAGATTTCAATTACATGCCTACTAATTTTTTATTGGGTCACATGTGTCTCTTACACTCTGCCCTATGCATTCCATTAATTTTCCTCTCTGTGCTTCAGTGAGATATTTTCTGTGGACTTATCTTCAGTTTCATTTATTCTTTTTTCTTCTGTGCCCATTATGATGTTAATCCCATTCAATTAGTTCTTACTTTTTATTTATTTTTTTAATTTATTTTCTTTATTGATTAAAGTATTACATATGTGTCCTTATCCCCCATTGCCCCCCACCACCACCACCAACCCCCTGGTGTCTGTGTCCATTGGTTAGGCTTATATGCATGCATACAAGTCCTTTGGTTGATCTCTCCTCCTTACCCCCACCATCCCCTACCTTCCCTCTGAGGTTTGATGGTCTGTCTCTGGATCTATTTTTGTTCATCAGTTAGTTCTTAATTTTTAAATGAATACTGTATAAGTCACATTTTCCTGCCTCATTTTGTTTGTTTGTTGTATGTGATTCATTGTATATAGGAGTAATGCAGAGGCTACAGATGATGTGATTTTCCTCCAGGGAAGGTTTACTCTTTGCTCTGTTAGACAGACAGGGTGTTTAAAATATAGATTTTATTATTATTTAGGTATGGAAAGTAAAACCTTTCAGAAGATTACTACTGACATTGAAAAGATAGTTTTATTATCACAGATCCCAAGAGAATGGAGCTTGCACACCACAGGTGCAGGGGCAGGGAGAGCGTGGACCCAGGAGAAAGTTCTAGGCAGGACAAGAGGCAGGTGGAGCAGGAAACTGTGAGCAACAGCATTTACTGTGGTATCTGTGAGCAGGATCTGCAAAGCCGGGTGAACAGGTTTAGCATTGGCTAGTTTGAGTAAAAAATGGACAAAGGACCTTAATAGACCCTTCTCCAAAGAGGACATGCAGACATATAGGTGGCCAATAGACATGTGAAAAGATGCACAACATCACTAATCATCAAAGAAATGCAAATTACAACCACAAGGAGATATCACCTCACACCTGTCAGAATGGCTATCATTAATAAATCAACAAACAAGTGCTGGTGAGGATGTGGAGAAAAGGAAAACTTCATGCACTGTTGGTGAGAATGCAGACTGGGAAACAGTCTGGAGTTTCCTGGAAAAAAAAAACACACTAAAAATGGAACTGCCTTATGACCCAGTGATTCCACTTCTGTGAATGTATCCAAAGAAACCCCAAACACTAATTCGAAAGAATATATGCACCCTATGTTCATTGAAGCATTATTTACAATAGCCAAGATTTGGAAACAGCCCAAGTGCCCATCAGTAGATGAGTGGATAAAAAAGCTGTGATACATTTATACAATGGAATACTACCTGGTCGTAAAAAAAGAAGGAAATCTTAACTGTTGTGAATGGCATGGATGGACCTGGAGAATATTATGCTGAGTGAAATAAGCCAGTCAGAGAAAGACAAATACCATATGATTTCACGTATATGTGGAATCTAATGAACAAAATTAACAAACAACAAAATAGAAACAGACTGATAGATACAGAAACCAGACTGACAGCTGTCAGAGGGGAGGGAGGATAGGGAGCTGGGTGAAAAAGTTAAAGGGATTAAGGAAAAAAAAACCTCATAGACACAGACAACAGCATGGTGATTACCAGAGGGGAAGGGGGGGAGGTGGAGATAGAAGAGGGTAAAGGGGATAAATGGTGATGGAAGGAGAGACTTGAAGGTGGTGAACACAACACAACATACAGATAATGTATTTGGAATTGTACACCTGAAACCTATATAATATTATTAAACCCAATAAATTCAACAAAAATACAAAATAAAATTATCATTTAGTTTTCGCTCTGACAGTGCTTCTGTTTGTTTATTTCCTAAGGAAGTAGCCCTGGGACCTAGTGCTAAACATCCAGCCACTCTCCCTGCCTGTCACCTGGAGAGCCTTGTGGGCCTCACGTGCCTGCGTGGGCAGCAAGAGCCTAGAGCGCAGCCCTGTAGCTCAGGCCAGAAGCCTTGGGTCCTGGTCTGCACTCAGCCCTCTTGCCTGCCTGTTCTCAGTTCTCACATGTAGACTCTTCAAAATGCAGCCAGAAAGCTTTTGTTGAAAAACCTCTGGTTTGTGGAGGGTTCGGAAGGTGAGGCCTCTCAGGAGGAGTAGTGCCAGGTTCCCTGCCCCTGGTGGGGCCTGCCGCTCAGCTGCGGAGCAGAACCCTGCAGGGAGCATCCCTGGGCTCCCCAGCTGCTGCTGGCTCAGTCCCGCCAGGAAGGAGAGCAGGTTAACTAGCTCCCATGAATTGCTTGTGGTGATCACCTGTCCGCTGCCTGCGGCCCAGCTTCCTAGCAGTCAGCTGTTTACCAGTGATCAGCCCCTCTGCAGCCCTCCCCGTGGAACGTGGACCACCTGGCGGCTCAGACAACCAGCCAGGCTTTCCTAATTTAACCCAGTGCTCAAATGAGGATTTGCTCCCCGCAAGCACACCCAGCAAGTGCTGGCCCTGGGCTGCCCTCAGTGAGAGGCGGGCTGATACCTGGAGGGTGGCGCGGCCTCCCTGGTAGGGGCCCAAGTGGTCAGCTCCCCACACCCACCGCGACAGCTGCCTCCGGTGTCCTCGCCGGCCCAACACTGCTGGCCTGAGAGGTAGGTGCCTTTCCTTTTCTTCAGTCTCGCGGCCAGACAAGAGCGTGTCCATGTGGTTTCCCCTCCCAGAGGGCTTTCCAGGGAGAATCCTGCCACGGGGCAGGTGGGCCTGGCAGGACAGCCCCAGGTCTGTGGGGACCCTGCCCAGGGCAGGCTGGCGCTAGTTTGTGTTCCTGCGTGTCGTCAGCTGGCATATTGGTGGATACCTGCATTTGGGGCATGTGTCCTCTGAATTAGGTGTTGTCAATTCTGGGCTCTGCGTTTTTGTTTAACCTCCTTCCCAGCACAGAAGTTTCCCTTTAAATGTCGTTTTTGCAGTTAGAGATTTGCGCTTGGGCAGAAAGTTGTGCACAGAGCTCCTTGGAGAGCAGACGCTGTAGGAAGGGCAGGCTGTTTGGGCATTTGTGATCCCTGTTTACTTAGTGATGCTTGTTGAAGCCCATTGGCCCTGAAACATGGTGTCACTTGGGGAATGGAGGATGTGAACTCTCTCTTTATCCGTGGCTTCCTTTACTAGGTGTACCGGTTAATAATGGTGGATTTTGTAATTAAGAAAACACGATAATTTCAAGAGAAACATCAAAAGTGCTTTATTCAAAGTAATGTCCATCGATAGCTACACATTTCCCCCATCTTTCTGGTAATTTGTGGATACCGTCCCAATAGAACTTTGCTTGTTTTGAGGCAAACCATTCAGAGACACAATTTTCCACTTCTTAGTACATTTTGAAGTGCTGCTCAGAAAGTGTGTGTGCCATCGATCGGAACAAGTGGTAATTTGAAGGAGCAAGGTCTGGTGAATACAGCGGGTGGGTTAATACTTCCCAGGTAAGATCTTTTAACGTGTCTTTAACTGGTTTTGAAGTGTGTGATGGTGCGTCATCATGAAGCAAACTTACTTTGCCGTGTCTTCTGGCACATTCTGGTTGTTTTACGATCAAAGCGTGGTTCAAATTGATTATTCCTTGTCTGTAGCTTATCAGTATTAATGGTTTCACCTGGTTTTAGAAGCTCATAATACACCACACCTTCCTGATCCCACCAAATGCAGAACATTGTCTTCTTTACGAAGCAATTTGGCCTTGCAGCTGATGATGATAGTTGACCTGGGTCAACCCATGATTTTGTGCATTTGGGATTCTCAAAATAAATCCAGTTTTCATCACCAGTCACAATTTGATGCAAAAAAAAGACTTCCTTTCGTGCCGTTGAAGCAACATTTTACTGATGACTTTTCGGTTTTCCATTTGTCTTTCATTCAGTTGATGTGGCACCCATTTTCCTTCCTTTAAAATCTTTCCCATTGCTTGTAAATGATAGGAAATTGTTTGCTGAGCAACATTTAATCTTTCTGCAAGTTGTTTTTGAGTTTGACATGCATCTTCATCCAATAATACTTGTAATTGTTGGTCTTCAAACTTTTTTGGTTGACCTGGACGTTCTTTGTCTTTCACATCGAAATCATCACTTTTAATGCATTTAAACCAGCGTTCACAAGTATCTTGAGATTGAGCATGTTCACCATAAGCTTCCCGAAGTAAACGATAACTTTTTCTTCAAAATAAAGTAATGAATTAAAACTTCCCGCAAATGCTCTTTTTTTGGGCACGAAATTCGACATTTTTAAGTGTAAAAATATCTATGATGTTAATACCTTCAGAAAGATTGACATATGAAGTTTTGAAGCTTGCTGTCAATACAACAAAATAGCATACATATCAAATCGCATATATATCAACATATGTGTAACTCCATCTATTGAAAAAAATCCGCATTATTAACGGATACCCCTAGTAAATGGAATAGAGTGCAGTGGAATTAGTGACTTGGACAGATGAGTGTTAGCTGGAGCTCACAGGACACATGGAAGAGCTTTGAGTGCGTACTTCAGGGCAGCCCTATAACTTGAAATGGTTTTAGGATCACTGACTTCTCTTTCTCCCAACCCCACCTTCTCGGACAGCCCAACACAGCCTCCCTTTCTACGCTTAAACATTCCAGTTCCCTTTGCCTAAGGTTCTCCCTCTAGCTCTGCCTCACCCTTGGGACCTTTCCAGGGCCTCTGCCTCCCAGGGAAGGACCCCTGGCATTCCCTCAGCTTTGCGTGGAGTCTGCCGAGACTTTCAGCAGCTGACCCAGCGGACTGGGCTGGGACAGCCTTGCTCACGGCTTTCAGCTGCTCCTGGAAGGGAAGGCCGCATGCCCAGGTGTCCTTCCTCCCAGGAGGAAAGCTCTGTGGCTGCTCTCAAGGACCGCAGCACTCCGCCTGCCTGGGGTTTTCTTAGGCTGAAGCGTGTTTGGGACTCTGCCCTGGTAATGTGTTAGAGAGGACATGTTTGTCCTGTTGGTGTTCTGGGTGCGCTGTTTCTATAGCTGGGAGGTCAACCTGTAGGCACACCCTGGGCTGGGGGAGGCTGGTCTGCCCACCCTGGGCTATCCCATCCTTCAGCATCGCCGTCAGGGGCCCCTGGTACATCTAGGGACATCTGGTCACCATGACCCACCAGGGCAGGTGAGGCAGCCTCTGGCATAACAGTGTGGGGGTCATGCTGGACCCTTG
This sequence comes from Myotis lucifugus, assembly GCF_000147115.1. Classification (NCBI taxonomy): domain Eukaryota; kingdom Metazoa; phylum Chordata; class Mammalia; order Chiroptera; family Vespertilionidae; genus Myotis; species Myotis lucifugus. Next base: position 1,308,631 of record NW_005871119.1, on the reverse strand, counting down.
CAGGGGTGCAGGGGTTCGTAGTTCTGACTCTCCTGTCATCCTGTTCTGCAACCTGCACATCCATTAGGCCAGTGTGTCTCCAGCAGGGTGCCCTGCAGGCTGCTCCTAGGATCAGTCTATCTCAGTCCATTGTCTTCCTGGGCAGCTCAGAAAAGCCCTCCTCCTCGTCGGGGGTGGGGGGGAGCAGTGCGCATCCGAAGGAACCTGCTTGCTCCAGGCTACTGTTTTTATTTCCTCTTTTGGTGCAGACTAATGTCAACTTGTGAGTGGAACAGCATTGACATGTAGCAGGAACAGTCACTAAAGCAACAAGCCCAGGCAGTCCCCACAACCCACACTTATGTGACCAATGGTGTCAGCTTGGCAGTAGTGTGAGGGTGGGAGACCCAGGGAGGCTCCATTTTAGCCGTCTTCTGTTCTCGCCTTACTAATAAACAGACTGCATTTTAAATAAAGTATCAGCTTCAGGATTCAGGACGTGGTTCCTAGAGGGTCCTGGGCTCTGGGATTTAGTAGGACAGCGAAGGGGAGGTGCAGCATGGACGCTGGTCCAGGGAAGGAGAGCTTGGTCTGTGGTTGCAGCTGTGATACCAGGCAGGCAATGCCAGGCAGCTATGGGGCGGGGAGGGCCCTAACCAGACAGGCAGAGATGGGGCGGGACCCTCCTGGGCCTCTGCCTCCCACTCTGCACACTCATGGTCACTAGCAGTGGGAGCCCCTGGTGCCCAGGCCTGGCCAGAGGGAGCAGGATGTCCAGGAAACCCGGCCAGTGGGTGTGGCCAGGGCCTCAGAGAAGGGCCTGTGCGTTTAGGGAGAGAACTGAGCAGTGAACCAGATCATTGAAGAGTCAAAAAGCTTGACATGCCTTTAGATCTTCACTTTCTTCTCTTGGCTTTGTTTCTCTGTGTATGAAAGAGATGAGAAGTTCGTCAGTATTTATCTTCCTGCCTAAGATTAGCCCTGCTTGCAGAGCCCTGCCTGTGGGCCTGCACCTCAGGGTGCAGTCGCTTCCAGGGCCCTCAGACAAGTAGCGCCACCGACCTGTTTGTCATGTCTTACCTGAGGGGACTGAAAGTGCAGCCTCTATTTTATGACCAAGACACTGACTTGAATGTGCCACACGCATCTTTCGCTCAGAAAAGTCCACCATGCCTTCTGCCAGGCTGCCGACACTAGCTGTGTGAGGAGTGTTGGAACATCTTTGCTTTGTGTGGAGTTCTGTAAATGTGATGGGTTCACATATAAAGATGTGACTTTGACTTGGGAATGATATTGATTTGCTACACATGAAATGGGAATTCAAAAAAGTTCAGACTCGTAATAAATTGCAAAGACTTAATGATTTGTGTATGAGCTAAGCTGCTGTAGTTTTGTATCATATATGCCTTGGCACCATATGACCAGAAGCTTCTAAATAAAACCAGATGACTTCTTGCCCAAAAAGGGGGGCAGGTGGGGGTGAAGAAAGAGGTCTGAGAATTACAACTAAATCTATATGAACTATTTTTTGTATAGTCAGTGTGAAAGCTATCAACAATAACACTGAGTATCACAGGTGAGTGAGCACTATTCTGGAGACTGTGAGGTAAAAAGAAGATAAGGCAGGATTCTTGGCCTCCAGAACTCATAATCTGGGTGAGGCATAATGCAGACACATGAAAATATGACCAAAATGACTATCCTGTCTTCAGTATTTCATAACTTCATCTCCAATGCATGCATCATGTCTAAAACATTTCAATTGATTAAAAAAAATATTTGCCAGTTTTGACATCAATGAAAAACCCCAGCTTTCTATTCTTCCTCCTCCTCCCTTTCCTGCTATATTTCTTTCTGGTTCACAGGATTTTAACAATCTCACTTCTTGAATGGGTCTTTTTCTATTGTCTTTCTTCCTCCAACCCACTTCCCCCTTCACCCCCCTCATACACACACACACACACAATGGAAGATAAAATATATTTGGAAATAATAACATATCCTCTTCAGAGAAGAGCATGGCATGTTCTTTGGGAAAAAGGAGGGGACATCTGCAATACTGTCAACAATAAATTTTAAAAAATAAATAAAATATATTCTATGTCCCAAGTTTGGTGCAGTGCACTTTAACTATCGATTTTTAAATACATAATCATCAGTCAACTTTAAAAGAGACTACTCAATGCTTTCTTGCTTTCTTTTTTAGATAAAAATGTCATTGTAAATTAATAAACTTAGAAATTGTACACAGAAATTAGCAGAAATCTAGAAGCTTGCCAGTTTAGACACAAACTACATAGAGAAATATTTTCTAAAAGGTTAGTTTTCAATGTCAGTAATTTAGCTTAAACACTTCAGCATATGCAGTGTGACAAAGAGCATGTTGCTTAGGTTAAACCATAACCCAAATGCTAATCGGTATGATATGCTGTAAATAATCCTGTAAAGAACATAGGGGTGCATTTATCTTTTCGAATTAGTATTTTCACATTTTTCTGATAAATACACAGAAGGATGCTGACTCATATAGTAGCTCTATTCTTAAGGTTTTTTTGAGGAACTTCCACCCTGTTTTCCATAGATTGGCTGATATACTAGTGTTCTAATCAGGAAACCCATTTTCCAAAGATGGTGCTACAAGAGGTATGTTCTCTCTCTTTATTTTTCTTTTTTTTAGCTCATGCTAGTGATCATTATATATTTTTAAAATTTGTATTTTTAATTAAGGTAACATAGTTAAAAGCATTATGTAAGTCTCAGGTATACATCATTTTAATTAAATATCTGGATACACTGTAGCATGTTCACCACCAAAAGTCTAGTTCCCATCCATCACCATATATTTGACTCCTTTACCCATTTTGCCCTCCTCAAGCTCCCTTCTGGTAACCCTCTGGTGACCAGCAACCTATTATCTATATGTATGAGTTTGTTTCTTTTTGTTTTCTATTCCACATGAGTGAAAATGTATGGTTTTGGTCCTGTTCCATCTGGCTGATTTCAATCAGTATAATACTCTAAAGATCCAACCATGTTCTTGAAAATAGCAATATTTTTTATGGCTGAGTAATATTCGTGTGTATGTGTGTGTGTATGTATGTGTGTGTGTGTGTGCGCGCGCGCGCATCATCTTTATCCATTCGTCTATTGATGGACACAGGTTGCTTCCATGTCTTGGCTATTGTAAATAATGTTGTAATGGACATGGGGTGCATATATCTTTTCAAATTAGTGCTTTCATATTCTTCTAATGAATCTAATGGATTATATGGTAGTTCTATTGATTTTTTTTTTAGGAACCTCCATATTGTTTTACATAGTGGCTGCACCAATTAGTCCCGCCAACAGTGTATAAGAGTTTTCTCTACATCCTCTCCAACACTTATTTCTTGTCTTTTTTATAATAACCATTCTATCTGGTGTGAGGTGATATTTTTTTCTATATCTTGATCTACAACCAGTGCTTTGTAAATTTGCATGTGCAACATCAGAAATAGGTTTCGAGAAGTAGAAATAGTGATCTATTAACCAGCATTATGAAGGTTAGAAATTGACTCCATGGGGAAACTTGAAAAACATGAATTGGCGAAATTCCTTTAGAGGCATTCTCCATCCTTAAATGAATCAGGTAAAAGAACCTAAGGATAAAATTTAAATACTACTGTGTCCAGCTGTGAACACTGGAGAATTCTGTTTCCTGGTAGATTTCAAAAGGACACAGAGACCATTTCCCAAATTTTGAGTAAATAGATGATCTGTAAGGATGGCAGACCCTCACCTCTGGAGTCTGGGCCTTCATTAATCTTGAACGAACCCTCCTTGAACCGTGATGTCAGAGCTCCCCTAAAAGGACTGAGAACCGGGACTCTCATGAGCCTACAGGACAGGCTGCAGAAAGTGTTCTGCTAACACTGAGGTCTTTTTCTTTGGTGTAAGTAGTTAACTCAGAGAGCGTGAGAATATAGTTTTGTATGACATACTTTAGTGTAATAAACAATACTATTAACAATGGCCTATAGGTTTAAAGCACTCATGATGTTTCAGGCTCTGTTCTGTGCCAGGGATCAGCAAATGTTTTCCTAAAAGGTCAGATGGTAAACATTTTAGGCTCTAGAGGTCAAGAAGCAAAATTGAGGATATGGATGTAACCATATATAAAGGTACTTTATATAACCAGTTTCAAATTCAGTGCCATCCCTGTTCTAAGTACTTTACATATATTAGCTCATTTAATCCTTTCAGTCACCTATGAGGTAGGTACTATGGTAGCTCAATTTAGGGATAAGGAAATTGAAGCAAAGAGAGGTTAAGTGCCTCTCTGAGGCTGGACAGCTACATTCTATTAGTAGTGTAAATACAGAGTCTAATACCATGGAGATTATCTTCTCTGTGTGCATATTCTTTTTGAAAGCCCATGCACCACATTTCTGTTGACAGAAAAAGACACATTGATTTGACTGTTCCTCTTGTTAATCTCTCTTTCTGACAATAATATGCCAAGGACTGGAAAACGTGCCGGGGGCTGCATTACAAGATGAAGGTATGGGGTGAAAAGTCAAGCCTTTTCTCTACCCTTACCAACCTTTTCTAAGCTCCCAGCCTCCTTTAACCTCCTCATTTTCTCAGCTGTACAAGAGTCAAGGTCAGACATTTGGTGACAATCAAGCCACAGGAAACAAAAAGCAAAGAAAACTTTATTCCCTGGAGCTGGCAGGCAGGAACTCCAGTTCCTTCTGTAAAATAATGAAGCTTTCATCGAGGGCCTCCCAATGCAAATAACAATACAGCAGTTCCGTTTCCAGGTGGCACATTGCGGTCACTCGTCTTTACATAACCCGATGGGCAGTGTGAAGCAGCAACCGCAGCGAAATCAGCTGTCAGTTTGTCTTTAGACCTTGCTGATAACATCAGCCCAATATTTGGGATAACTGATGCAATGCATTTAGCCGTGGAGGAGAAGACTAAGCTTTACTGTCTCTAAAAGGAAACATCAGAGACAGAAAACACAAAGACTGCTTTGGGTCCCAAGCCTCTGGCACCAGTGAAAGGCCCTAACTGGCCAACATCCTGCAAATGGTAGATGCTTTTTCTGGCTAATGGTGCAATGATTCTCTGATAGGGGTGTCATTTTTCCTGGCTCTTTAATCAGTAAAAGAAAAATAAATCCAGTGGAAATAGCTTTGTTCTGTGTAGCCTCGAATCAGATGGCCCTTGGCTGAGTAATCATCACTCTGGGAACAGTTCAAAACATTAAGGACTTGGAACTTTCCAGGACTCTGAACATCCCTCATTTAGCAAGGCCGGCAATGAGGGTGCTGGTCAAATTATAGACAGTCTTCTGGACATAACAGGAAGTTCCCACATGCTCCATATGATCAGATTGTGAATCATTTCAATTAGTCAATAACTAGTGCCACTAGAATGCCTCCTCTGAGCAAAAAGCACTAGGTGTCCTAATGTAGTGCAAAATGCAATGACATGTTTCCTGTCCAAAGGCATGATTAATATGGAAAGTATACAGAAATCACGTCTACTTTTAGAGTTCAGCCGATACACACCATTAGTAAAACAGATTGTTATACGGTAAATGTGTGTGAGTGTTAGCATCAGCGGCTCATATAAACCTGCTATGTTTTAGGTCAGAAACAGCTGAGTCTTGTTCAACCCCCTAGAAATTAATAGCTCTCTAACTTATATGGACTGTTTACTATATTATTATTAAATTTACTTTGTTATGGGAAGCTTTCTTCACTTGGATACTTTGATTACATACAGCCCTCTAACACCTAAAACACTCAAGACCTGGGACCCCTGCCCCGCCCTAAAAGGAGCCCTGTGCGCTTTCTGACTCGGTTTTGTGAGTTCTTGATGCTCGGTGGCAGCTCGCCCTGTGATGGGGGATAAATCTTGGCTGGTGAGGAGAGCCGTGTGCTTCTTTGCCGAGCACCCCAGGAGCCACGAGAATCCACAGTCGTGTGGCTTCTGGAGAGAGGCTCTCAGACACACAGCCGACTAGAATTTACTGGCAGGAAATCCCAATCTCCATGGTTGCTTCTTGGGAAATTTGTACAGAAAATGGCAAAATTCAACCAATACATATGCAATTAAATTAACGCGAATAAGTTATCATCCTAAATATGATATCAAATTATAAAGTAACAGGTCGTGCTTCTTCCATTCTGGGAGATAAGAACTTAAGTAAGGTTTTTAAAGCACACAAAGTAAAAGTTACTTTAACAATAAATATTTACTAGAGACCTACCTACTCTGTCCCAGGTCCTGCCAGTCTCTTTCTTACATGTCATTGCTTTTCCTGTTCACAACTCGTAAATAACAGGGCAAGGCTTAGAACCCAGGGCTTCTGAACCAACCACAGGGCACCAGGGCACCACATTTACTCCGTGACCTTACTTGGAAGTCTTTCTCAGGGCTGTTGAGTAGACATTATGTAATATGTTTTGTAAGAGGAACCAAATTGGTAAAACTGAGAATGAGAAGAGTTTGCTTTTAATTTCTTTTGGAGAGATAGTGTGCAATTAAAAGCTCCTACATCCAGCACAATGGGACTTTTCACTCAGGCAGTGAGTGTAAGCAACCTCCATTGAGACTGTCCAAAGTGACTATTAAGAAGGAGAAACAAGCAAAGTTCATGATAATGCCCAGCTTCGCTTCCTTTGGGAGAACCTGCATCTGGTTGAACATAAATATTTCCCTAGATGTTCTTGAAGAGGAACCCGAGACTCCTGTATGTGGATTCCCAGTCTGCTCCAGAGAGCCAGGGGTTCACAGTTCAGAAGCTATGACTATGAATTGCAATGTCAGTTAGGTGTTCTGATTTAGTATGAAGGTAGAGTTCATATCCTATATAGCTGTGGTTCTCAACCTTCCTAATGCTGTGACCCTTTAATACAATTCCTCAGGTTGTGGTGACCCCCAACCATAAAATTATTTTCGTTGCTACTTCATAACTGTTATTTTGCTACTGTTATGAATCGTAATGTAAATATCTGATATGCAGGATGTATTTAGGCGACCCCTGTGAAAGGGTCGTTCGACCCCCAAAGGGCCTCGACCCACAGGTTGAGAACTGCTGCTATATAGTAAAGAGCTAATATGCTAATTAGACCAAACCATAGAATGACCATCCAGAGCCGTGGTCGGCAAACTGCGGCTCTCAAGCCACATGCGGCTCTTTGGCCCCTTGAGTGTGGCTCTTCCTAAGCCTTAGGAGTACCCTAATTAAGTTAATAACAATGTACCTACCTATATAGTTTAAGTTTAAAAAATTTGGCTCTCAAAAGAAATTTCAATCGTTGTACTGTTGATATTTGGCTCTGTTGACTAATGAGTTTGCCGACCACTGCCTCAGCCTCAAGAATTTCTAACTAATCATTAGGGCGAACTTCAACGTGGAAAAACTCTGCGTTTCTTTGTCGACAAGCTAAAGGGAAGGCCTTTAATGAGAGAGATCTAATCAGATAATCAGCACAGAAGCCACCAAATCATGAAAATCCAGACAAACAAAAAAGCGCTATCTTATCAGCTGGGCCCAAAAAAGACAGCTGGTGAGAGAAGCGGCTCTGGGAACCTGGAAAATAAGATCTTAGGCTAAAAAAATAAGACAGAAAAGAAAGGTACTGTGACAGTCTTGAACTGTGGGCTAGAATGAGACAAAATTCAGGTAGGCTTAAGAACAATCGTGGTCTTACATTTTCTAGAACAGAGCTCACACGGCATCCTCAGGGGGTTATACATCTCAAATATAGTGCAGAACTATTTTGACACTGAAACTACATAACTGGGGCATCAGGTTAAGTGCTTTGCATTGGCTATCATGCTTATCTGTCCTAACTACACTTCATTAAACCTCATTTTGCAGGTGGGAAACCAGGGCTTGCCCAGTGTCCCCAGGTGGTCCTCAGTGACAGCAGGGTGTGGCGAGGACAGCCTGCCTCCATGCCTGCACACTTAGCCCCTCCACTTCCTCAGTCTCACAGCTCTGGCTGCCTCGTATTCCCTCAGGAGGCACAAAAAGCATCTGTGAAAGCCCTGTGTCCTGATTTTTTTACTTGGAAGTTGTAATCACTAGAGCAAAAGAACTCAGACAATGCAGCTAATGAAAAGCAGCTAAAGGATGCAACAGAAATCATACAGCTCCTCTTTTCCCTCCTCCTTCTGGTAGTAATCATTCCTCCTAGCTTTTCCATGCCCCCATGTCCTACTTGTAAAATAAAAATAACAATGAAGTCTTCATCATAGTATGGCTGTAAGAACTAAAATTAGCTATATATGTAGATTGCTTAGCACATCCTACACATTAAAATTTGCCACTCGCAGTCTACTGTTAGTGTTCGTATTAGTGTCAGTGTCAGTCTGGGCCTGGGGAAAATGTGGGGTGTATATGGGCAGCTGCTGTTGCTCTCTTTCCTTCATCAGACAAAGTGTGAAAAAGCAGAGCAGTGTGTTAAGGTGGGTCAGAGTGAATTACAAATTTAGGGCCCAATGATAATGAAAACTTGTGTTGCAAATATCAAGAAGCACACCTAATGTACTTTATTTTCCAGTCTGTGTGCTCCTAATTCTCTGAAAATTCCTTCAGAGGCTCCTCATCCCACACAGGGCCAACTTCTTAGTCAAACAGGAAGGAATCTAAGGGAAGAACTAAGTCTCAATGTACTGGAATCCTAATGTTGCCAATTTATCTGCTCAAATTCATTTTGGAAAAATTTCACACTGATACTGACCACTGAACTGATTTATTTTATATTTCACTTGTTTACTAGCTATAAATGGTTTAGGAACTGAGTCTTGCTTACATATTTTACTTGTCATTTTATATAAAGCAAAAATTCTCTTTTATACTTCTAGCACGGTGATACCCAACAGAAGATATATAATAAGTAATTGATTTACTTATTAGTCTAACTGCACTTTCTAATGCTCTCTCAGGGAAGTCACTCTCTGGTCCCCATAAGTGTGACCTCTGTGAGTTTAGAATTTTGGATCCCAAAGAGGGAACGCGTGCACCAGGAGACCTAGCAGGAATCCCACTTCATGCTAAGCTGCGCCTGCTGCCCAACTGCTGCTGGCAGCTCGTGCCAAAGGACTAGCCTAGCAAGTGAAAGGGGGAGTCACCATCTTGGCAGAGGTAACCACCCTGGTTGTCAGTCATGAGGAGGAACTGCAGTTACCCAAAGAGGCCAAAGAGGACTATGTTTGGCACAAAGGTGATCCATTTGGGCTTTTCTTAGTATTCCTTTGCCCAACTATATTAACATACACTGAGTGGCCAGATTATTATGACCACCTGACGTTTGTAGGCAAATTAGCTATGATTTCCAGCTGAAGTTGCTAGAGGGCCAGACCATTATAAATAGGGAAGCAGGTTGTTTACCACGACAGTAGAAGTGATTTTTTTTTCTGAAGATATGGGTAAACAATGTGATTTAACAGCCTTTGAACATGGGATATATTTGGACGTGAGTGGCCAGATTAGTATGACCACCCCATCAGTACTTCGTTGGGCCACCTTTTGCCCTCAATATTGCGGCGATTCTTCTTGGCATTGACTCCACGAGATGTTGAAAGGTGATGCGAGGAATCTGACACCATGCCTGATGAATAGCACTGTCCAGTTCTGTGAGATTTGATGGTTGTGGAAACAGCTGCCTGATGGCTCTTTTAACTTCGTCCCACAAATGCTCAATTGGATTGAGATCTGGTGATTGTGGGGGCCACCTAAGCAAGGTAAAGTCTCCCTCATGTTCTTGAAACCACTCCTGCACAATACGAGCACCGTGGCATGGCGCATTGTCTTATTGGAAGAAGCCATCTCCATTGGGATACGCCATCAACATGATAGAATGAAGTTGATCAGCAACGATAATTAGGTATGTTGTGCTATTCAGACGTTGTTCCACATGAGTTAAAGGGCCCAAATCATGCCAGGAAAACATGCCCCAAACCATAACACTGCCCCACCGGCTTGAAGGGTTGTACTCATGCATGTGGGGTGCATGCTTTCATGCTGTTTCCGCCAAATTCTCACTCTGCCATCTGTATGATGCAACTGGAAATGTGATTCATCGGACCACATGACTTTTTTCCAATGCTCGACTGTCCAATCCTTGTGTTCCTGTGCGAATTGGAGACGTTTTATCTTGGTAACTGCAGGCAGCAAAGGTGTTTGAACAGGCCTTCGGCTTCCATATCCCATACGATGCAGTGTATGGCTAATTTGCCTACAAACATGAGGTGGTCATAATAATCTGGCCACTCACATTCAAATATATCGCACATTCAAAGGCTGTTAAATTGCGTTGTTTACCCATATCTTCAGAAAAAAAATCACTTCTACTGTCATGGTAAACAACCTGCTTCCCTATTTATAATGGTCTGGCCCTCTAGCAACTTCAGCGGGAAATTATAGCTAATTTGCCTACAAACGTCAGGTGGTCAAAATAATCTGGCCACTCAGTGTATATAGTTAACTTATCCATTATAAATGCAGCAACCACAGCCTGAGAATGTGGAATTGCCCACTAGATTAGACCCATAGACCAGAAGCACTAGCCAAGGGTGAAAGGAATTTTGAGTGGTTAGCAAAGAAGGGAGAGAACGAGTATCATTTGTGGCCTTGGAGCTAACTGCAGCGGTGGGGCAGCAGTGTGTCTCACTCATCATCCTTCTGTAAATTTCCTTCGTGGCCCACGGGAATCCTGTAGGAGCTGCCCCAGAATTCATGTGGAGTAAGGAGACTCAAGCAGCGCAAGGAAAGAGCTGTGGTGAGAGCAATGCCACAGTCAGATCCTCCCTGGAGATGGAAAGATTCCCCACCACCACCACCCAAAGCTGGTGGGAAGGTTGTCGACCGCCAGCGCTCTTTGGGAATTGCCTGAGCTGAAGAGGGAGGTCAGGTGCCCCTCTGGGCAGACCACAAAGCAGTGCAGTCAGAGCAACTCGGAAGGGCATCCCAGCGTCAGAGCCCCCACAGTGTAGGGAGAGGCCTTGTTGTGATGGAACCCCAACCCAACTTCCTCTGCCCAACTTTTCTTCCTCTTTAACCTCCACCTTAATAAACTTGCTGTGTGCTAACCCCAAGTCAGAATTTCTTCTGGAGAACCCAACTCAGAGCATTCACTTAAACTGGCAGAAAACCCTTTAGATATTCACATTCCTTCATCTTCAGGCTCTGCTTATCTGGTGGGTCAGATGGACATCAGGGAAGATGGTGGGCTTGATCTGCTTTAGATTGCCACACACTAAGGGAATCCACTAGCAAAAAGAACCAGGTGGCAAGAGGCTGAGTGTTTTCTTCTACAGGCCAAAGTGAGGAGGTGGAGCAGGAGCTGCCTGCATTAGGAATTGTGATAATAGGAGGTCTCACAGGGCACCCTCCAAAACCTCATGAATTTACCCCTTAAGAGGGCTAACATTTTCATGCCTAATGCAGCTAAGACATCACCCACTAGCCAGGATGGACCCAAGACAGTATAGAACTGTGGTGTGGATTATAGCCAGTGGTGTGTTGGAAAATGTCTAACAGTCAGCAATCAATCCGTATGGGGTAGGCACTGATTTATAATATTTGCTTATTTCTATGGTGTAAAGATTCCCACCATGGATGACTTTAAGCTTATAATGTGACATCACTGATTGTGATGATGGGAAGAAGTTGCCAGGCCTCCTTATGATTGAGGCTCAGAACTGCCCTTGCATCCTTCCTCCTGAGCCAGAGGCCCAGCTCAGATTCAATATGGGAGGGGACAACAGAGGGCATGGTTCACGAAGGGCCATCTTTGGAGACCAGCTACCCGGGGGTAGGATTGCCTGGGAGTAAGAAGTAGATAAGGTTTAAATAAGATTTGAAATTAGAGGTTTACATTTGAGAATGGACCAGATTGAGATTTAAAGTAACAGGAAATGATGGATGCTAGACAGAATGTTATGGGCAGGAAAGGAATATTTGGCATAATTTAGGGAGTATTTGAAATCATAAAAAACCTTTGAATATAGATTCTTCTCAGTTCAACTATTCACGTAATCAACTACATAAGACTGTACAGATAATAGTGATGATTATGAATTAAGAAAATTAATATTTCAACTACCAATCAAAATTGAGATCAATATTTCTTCATCTGAGTCTGTGTTCACTCTCACTTCTAAGAATCAGCATCTTACTGTCTGTCTGAACAGTGCAATCTGACAACTGTTTTACATTTATTTCTTTTTTGTCCTACATTTTAGTTTAAAACTCAGCATGTGACTCCCCCTCTCATTTTCCATAAATCTTTGCAATTTTTCCAAATGTGGAAATTATGGAAAATTAAAATGTTCTCTGGTACACACCCACATCCTACTCAGTTTTGAGCAGATTATGAAACAATTGGTTGGAATTCACAATATCTGTTACTTTCCTAGAGCTGAGCAGTACTTTAGTGGACATGTTTAAAGCATCATTGGAAATAATATGCTGATATAACTTTTTATCTGTAGTGGTAACATATTCGGTTAGTCCTTTCCAGTTTAGGAAACACCTTCGGGTATATTATTGCATTCTCATCTTGAGCCACTTTGAGAGGTAGACAGTATTGTCTCTATATTGCAGAAAAGCAAGTCGAGGCCTAAAGAAATTAAGCCATTTTCTCTAGGTCTGTAGCTGCAAATACCTAAAGCCAGGTCTTCAGGCATCACATTAAGTAGGCTAATTTTTCTAATTTAATGACCTAGTATCATCTGTCCTACCTGCTAAATCTTCCTTTCTCCAGGCAGATCTAGTTTGAAAGAAAATTCGTATAGAGTATGGGAAGAACACTGGGTCCTAACTCCTATAGAAGGGTTATCCTAACGTGGGAAGTATTTCCCTCAACACTTAACCCTAATGGTATTGTCAAAGCTCTTGATTTTCTGTTGCCTCTATAAGACAGTGTTACTTTTTTTCCATAGCCAAGTTGGGTAAGACAGACTGTCCCTAATTGGAGAAGGCAGTTCATACAATGCAAACAGGACTCTGACAAAGGAATGCTTCCCGCAGGACCCTTAAGGCGATGGTCTTTGAATAACAGTGTTTAATTCAAGGGTAGCTTCTTGAGCTGAGGCGTGCATTTCTGCATGAAACAGTCATTTCAAAAAAAAAATTGCTGTCAAGTACAGCCTGTTGTAAGAATTAGCTTTTTGGCCAAGTTTTTAATTAGCATCAAAGTTTCTTAATGGGAGATTACATAATAATTAAAACCATGAGCTTTGAAGTGACACTTGAGTTAAAACATTGGTTCTTGTACATATTGTATGTGTGGCCAGTCAAAAGCCACCTATCTCTCTAAACTCCAGTTTCTTTCTTAAAACAATGATGAGCCATTGGTTGGATTAAGATAATTGTATATGCTAAAATGGATAATAACAAAACAGTTTACAGTAAATATACATGATAGTTTCTGTTCAAACGTATAACTCTATACCCAATTATTTCTTTCACTTTTTCCACCACTTAACTTTTCTAATCTGTCTTCAGACAACACACTTACTATTGCCTGCAGGCATAGGTATTACAAGGTCTAAAGACAACTTTTTGTAAAAAAACACAGTAAATGGTTACTTGCATGATTAGAAAACCACCCCAAATTTACTTAATACTCTTGTTTGCTTTTGTTATTAAAAATTTTTTCATGTTACCATTAGCAACAAAATTTAAAATGAAATGTTGCCTCCTCTCACCTAGTCTCAGAAGGTGAAACAACCACAGTAAGGTATAAATTATTGATATAAATTTTTTTCTGCCCTAGGTGGTTTGGCTTAATAATTAGAGTGTTGGGCTTTGGACTGAAGGGTCTCAGGTTCGATTTCCAGTCAAGGGCACCTACCTCAGTTGCAGGCTTGATCCCTGGCCCCAGTCAAGATGCATGTGGGAGGCAACTAATAAATGTTTCTCTCCCGCCCCCCACACCCTTCTCCCTCCCTTCCACTCTGTCTAAAAGTCAATGGAAAACTATCCTCAGGTGAAGAATTTTTTAAAATGTGGGGTTTTTTTCTAGTATGTTTTTTTTAATTGATTTCAGACAGAGGAAGGGAGAGAGAAAGAGAAACATCAATGATGAGAGAGAATCATTGATTGGCTGCATCCTGCACACTCCTTACTGGGGATTGAGCACACAACCTGGGCATGTGCCCTGACTGGGAATTGAACTGTGTATGACCTCCTGGTTCATAGGTCAATGCTCAACCACCAAGCCACACCAGCTGGGCGATATAAAAATTTTTGAGGACAGCGTTGATGAGGTTTTGGAGACCAAAGAAAAACACAAGATCTATAAAATTTGGAATATAGACTCCTTATATAGGGAGAGAAAAAATAACTTTTACTATATTTATTCATATGTTCTAATGTGTAGTGAACCCATCCAAATTGTTCTAATAAAACCTTAGTTGGGAGTGATTTACTCTGTGATGGAAATATGCTGTCACAAAATTCCTTCACCTATGTATTAAGCCTGGGTGTCAGGGATGGTTCTTGTTGGAGGGAAAACAACAGAGAAGACCATACAGCTCCTGACCTTAATAAGTTATTCTCTGATGGGAGGATGACTTAGGCAACAGATAATTACTATCAGCAGAGTCAAACACTAGATAAATGTTATTTTGTGTACTTTGCGGTATTAACTTTAAACATTGATTTATTTTGCATCTTTAAGTTAGACAGGAAAAAGAGTAATTCACTATTTTTACTATGCACTTTTACCCCATTTTATTAGGTGTTTGAAAAAGCTAGGCTTTTTTAAATTAGGCTTTATCTCAATTCAAGCACTAAATTGGCTTTCCTGAAGATCAGCGCCATTTCCCCTTCATTTCCACCAAGGTTTTTATGTCACTGCAAGAGTGGTAATTCCCTTTACAGAGCAGCCACAAGTATAAACACCTTCAAGTCAACCCTCTTCTTTTTTAATCTCCTTATCCATTCAGATGCAGTTGTTCTCCAGCAAAAACTTAGATTGGCCCTGGCCGGTTTGGCTCAGTGGATAGAGTGTTGGCCTGTGGACTGAAGGGTCTGGGGTTTGATTCCGGTCAAGGGCACATGCCTGGGTTGTGGGCTTGATCCCCAGTGGGGAGCATGCAGGAGGCAGCCGGTCAATGATCTCTCATCATTGATGTTTCTATCCCTCTCTCTTCCTCTCTGAAATTAATAAAAAATATATATTTTTTTAAAAAAACAACTTAGATTGAACAGAAAGTACTGTAAGAATGTTATGTTTTAAATACTGAAGAATAAATGGAAACAGAAGCACTATATTGCAAGTTTTCTAAATAAAATTGATGTTGACATCTATGTTCTAGTAAGGGGAGGCTTTAGACTTAAAAAAAAAAAGAATAATAATTATAATAACTAGAGGCCCGGTGCATGAAATTTGTGCGGGGGGCAGGGGGTTGTCCCTCAGCCCAGCCTGTACCCTCTCTGATCTGGGACCCCTCGGGGGATGTCCGACTACCAGTTTATAGGAATTGGCCCTAAACCAGCAGTCAGACATCCCTCTCACAATCCAGGACTGCTGGCTCCCAACCGCTCGCCTGCCTGCCTGCTTGATTGCCCCTAACTGCTTCTGCCTGCCAGCCTGATCACCCCCTAACCACTCCCCTGCCAGCCTGATCACTCCCTAACCACTCCCCTGCCAGCCTGATCAATGCCTAACTGCTCCCCTGCCATCCTGATCGCCCCCAACTGCCCTCCCCTGCTGGCTTGGTCACTCCTAACTGCCCTCCCCTACAGGCCTGGTTGCCCCTAACTGCCCTCCCCTGCTGGCATGATCGCCCACAACTGCCCTCCCCTGCTGGCCATCTTGTGGCTGTGGGCGCCGCCATCTTTGAGGGCAGGCCAGTAAATTAGCATATTCCCTCCTTATTGGCTGTGGGCACTGCCATCTTTGCAATGGCGTGAGGGTCAATTAGCATATTCCCTCTTTATTAGATAGGATTATAATAATAATTATAATAGACACATACTAGGTGTTGCCTAAGAATTTTGGAATCAAGATCTCTGGTCCACTTTCATGGCTCACTCTCATCATGTACTGTCAATGAGTCATTCATCCTTCCGGGAGTCAGGTTTGTTGTACTGATTTAATGTTTACTGACATTTATCACACACAAAGCACAATCCCTGAAGGTGAGATAACACAGCCAGCTCAGAGTTTGTTCTCTCTCTGCCTTTGTCAACTTACTCCACAAACTCCAGACTGTGATGTTTGTCGGTCCAGTATTCGCGTAAGAGTAATGCTGATCTTGACAACTTAAAGAGATTTCGTGCTAAAGGGGAGAAAATGGTGGTCAAGACTTCCCCTTCTTTGCTTCTGTGTTACTTTCCCCGCTGGGTTACAGGGTCAGGCAGTAGCAGAGAGGACTTTGCAGAGGGTGGAATAGTAACGCGGTCAGGGAAGCATGTGAGACCTGCACTGTGCCCTCTGCGGGTCTGTTCTTTGTATCCTTCCACTCTTGAGATTGACAACAATATTTTGCTTCTTTTTTCTCTCTTGGGAGGCCCCTACCCTGAACCAGCTTGGAACTAGCTGCTTAGATTCAACTCTAGTTCTCAGAGAAAAATGTGCTTCCCTTCTCTTCTCAGGTGCTTTCTTCCCTGGTTCCTTTCTGTGCTGCCCTGTGTCATGAAACCCAGAGCTAGAAAAAAGAGACCTAAAGTGGGTGCGTTTAATCTTAAGGAAGGCCAGAGACCAGTCCGGAGCCTCTTCAGGAGAGAGGGACTTTTCCCCCAGGTGCTGAGAATGTTAGCTAAGAATGCTGTCTTGCTCAGAGCTGCACCTCCATCCAGAAAAGCTCACACAGCAGCTCATCCCTGAAAACTCTGTCCAAGCTCCAGAGCTCCCCCTGGGGTCTGAAGAGGCTGCTGGGGCTCAGCTCCTTTGGCCCAATCCTGTTTCCTAATCATCCCTTGGAAAGCCCAAGAGAACTCCCTAATGAATGCCCTGCACTTTTTTTTTTTTTTTTAAGTAGAAACCATTCTTAGCTCACAAGCTGTACAAAAACGGGTGACAAGCTAGATTTGGCTCACAGGCTGTCCTTCACCAATATTTGCTCAACAACCACTTTTGTAGACTATGTCAGCTTTCTCAGTGTCCCTAAGAGCGAATGTCATGTGAAGCCCATTTCCAAAGTTAAAATGTTGAAAGTAAACATGCTTACATTTCAGTCATTGATGGGCAAACCAATAATGCCACCAACTCAGAAATGTTAAGCAAAACCACTCACAAGAACAAAATACTCCCACTCTCCAGGCTGCACTTTTTTGCCTGAAATAAAAGGAGGACTTTGTTTACTTGGTTTGAGGGCCAAACATGCTTGAAGTGACATGTAAAAGCCACTTGGCAAAGAAAAACATTATTTAACTGTTGGATGTGGAAGTTTGGAGTGTGACAAAGAGTGGTTTTCTGCACTTTTCTCACTTTGAGTTTCATGGAATCTGGCAGCCTTCTTTGCAAAGAAGGCACAATAGCACATTCGTCTGAATTTGCATTTAAAAGAAGCAACAGGAACGTGATGATCTGGTATGAAGATCTGGTATGCATCTGCTCAGTGGCTACTGTGGCCTCAGGCCACCAACCCGCTGCCTTGCTCCTCAGCCACTTGCTAGTGATGAAAATGGGCATCCCACCCATGAGGCCTCCTTCCCTCTCAGAGTGGTAGTAGGACCAGAAGCAGGGACTGTCGCCTTCAGGGCTGACTACTCTTCCAGAATGCTGGGGGAATGAAGCGCTGTGAGTGAGCGAATAAGTGGGGAGGCCGGAAAAGATACTACAGTGGAACTAGCCTTCACGTTGCTTTCATTGTTTACCTTCTGCTTAGGTTTCAGTGTAAACTATGGACAGAAAAAAAATTGAATGGCTTATTTGACATTGACACATAGTCAATCAAAGTCAACCTTGTATGAAAATATACTGTTTTTAGTTTTCAAATTCTAATTAACTTCATATCACATAACTGCTTTTTTTCTCATAGAGTACGGGAATCTGACTACTGCATTCTAAATTAGAATTAAAATTTCTCAGAAGATAGTCTCTAGAATAGAACTGTGGTGTGATTCATGCTCTCCTCCCCCACCCCCGTTTCTCTTGTCAGTGTAATCTTGTTAGAGGAATTCACTGTTAATCCTATAATGATATCCGAAGGAAAATCAGTGAGAATAGAGGAGGTCTGATTTTTCTAACCATAAACACTATCAGTTAGAGCTAGAAATAACTTTGGGAAACCATGGCCATAAAGACTATGGTTAAACTAAAAATAACACGATACAATTTGAAGGGGGTGGATGACTGTGGTTCAGACAAGAGCTTTTCCTTTATTGCAGGTTTTCAGGGAGAGGTCACTCTGAAGTCAATCATTGTGGTTTCCAACAAGTCTTCTACTTTGCAGAGCATAGATCCTGAACGTGACCCTCTTTCCTTATCTCCTTTCTCATCCCCCTAAAACTCCTTCAGATTCACTTTTTTCTGAGGCGCCTGATTTGGCACCTTAGATGGAGCATCAGGGCAGAAGGAGGAAGCTGGAAAAAGGGGTGAGAGTCGGTCATCAGATAGGATTTTCTCGTAATAATGGAGCCTAAAAACCTCCCTGTCACCAGGCTCATGGCCTCCCGCAGCTAGCTCAGAGCTGAGAGGCGGTGGATTCATCTACTCCTGGGCTAAGCCGGCAACGTGAAAATGCTAGTCACTGAGCACATTTCACACCAGCTGTGCTGACTGACACTACCCCTTCCTGAGCAGTGTTTCATGCAGCTTTGCGAATCAACTGTTCCCTCATTACTCGGCACAAATTTTTTTCATTAAAGGGGAAAGTGAACCTTGTAAAATAATAAAATACAAAATGCCACTTGATACTGCTTGCTCTATCACACTTCCCTTTGAGAATTTCAAATGTGAATTGAGTAATCATCCTTATGGGAAAGGGGACATGATTTGAAATATGTAATATTGCCTGGCCAGTCCATGTATAACGTCAAGATATGAAAGAAATGATGAAACACAGGCGAAAACTGAGTTGCATAGGAACCCAGTAGGTTCAAGAACAGAGGTCAGAGGCTTCTGGGTTCTATGCTGTTTTGCTTCCACAGTCTTTAGGGAGCAACGTACTCTCACTGCTGCAAGACACTGCAGTGCAGCGCCCACCTCCTTTTTTCCCACTAAGTGAGGAAAACAATGTGTCCAGACACACACACACACACACACACACACACACACACGTGTGCACACGCACACACACACAATATTGTCCAACTTCCCTTGCTCAAGATGTCCATACGACACAGGGCTGTGCAATGAGATTGAAGTGGTTGATGGTGGGTTCCTGGGAAACCTTGTTTAAAGGAGCAAACTCAGAGGCCGCTGGCTTTCCCTTCACCTCCCCTTCGTTCTTAATGGGACCACGTTTGGAGGTAGAGGAGCCAAGTTACAATCACGAGGAAGATAGGCGAAGCCCTGGACTACTTCCTCTGGACTTCACTGTTCGTGAGAAAAAGAAAGCCCTACATGTTTAGCCACTGTTGTTTGGGTAATTGAGCTAAACACAATCCCTAACTGACACACTCATCTCTATAGGTGGGGCTCTGAGGCCCCTTTAACCACCAACGCACAGCTGACAGATTGCAGAGCCAAGTTCAAATCCACGTCTGCTTCCCAGGAGCCCAGTCTCTCTCCACGTTGTTGCCCTTGCTTCTGCTTCCTCTAATGAGCCCTGGAAGTTAGGGTGTTTTCCTACAAACTAAAGCTCCTAAACATGATAACTGTTAAATGACAAAGTATTCCTTCTGACCTCCTGACCCTGGAAGTGAGTTCACGGGTATTGGTCGCTACTGGTTGGACAATCACAGGGCAAGCTGTGGAAGCAAAGGGCGCTGGAGCTGGGCCTTGCAGTCTGCTAGGGACTTCAGCAACTGAGGCTGTAGACGGAGCAGCATTTCAAGCAAATGAGCTAAACATAGACAGGGTACAACTCTAATTTAGCAGGAGCAAAGAGTATGTGAAGGGATATATTAACTTTTATTTAAGATTTTTTTTCTTTTTTACATTGGCTGGTGTGGCTCAGTTGATTGGAGCATGGTCACGAACCCCAAAAGGTCATGGATTCGATTCCCAGTCAGGGCACATACTTAGGTTGTGAGTTCAGTCTCAGTAGGGATGCGTCTGGCAGCTAATCCATGTTTCTCTCTCACATCAATGTTTCTCTCTCTCTCTATCCCTCTCCCTCTTCCTTCTTCTCTCTAAAAAATCAATAAATATATCCTCAAGTAAGAATTTTTTCTTTTTAATTAGGTAGCACTCTGTTTATTTTGGAAGACTTTTTTCTTTCAAGGGGAAAGTTTGTTTTTAACACAATATCAAAAACTCAGTGCCACTCAGAAACAAAGAAAATTAAATATGATTATTGGTATTATCAGTAGCTACTAGCCCTGGTGAAATTGTATTTCCCTACTTTCTCCCTTAATTTGTTGCAAATAAATACTAATCTCTCACAAACCTCTTTACACTACACCAATAATACATATTTGTAGATTTCATTGTATTCATGTTGATATTTGTATATTATGTTCCTGGACAAACATGAACATGAGTACTCATTTAACACTAAGTTATTATTTTTTAACCAATCATAGTAAGTAGATATGGTTAATTTATTTGTTTTATAATTTTTTTCCATTTAACTCTGTACAGGTTATTTTTACTTTATGATACAACATATCATAGAAACATATGTTTGATGTAAGAATTTTTTAAAGATAACAATATCTTCCTTTAGAATACCATAAAGTACTTCTCAGGTGGTCATATATGATAGTTGGAAGTAATGACAGTTTACACTCAGTAATGACAGTTTATAATTAAAGTATTCATTATAAGTTCCCTTATCGGTATGTTTCTGTACTAAAAACCCTTATGGCATCTCTCAAATGCCATTACATTTTTGCAAACAGATAACTGCAAATAACCACAGTGGCCCCAAGAATACTGAATGTAGTTGCCTGGGCTTTGGCACAACTTCTTTTAAAAGGTTTTTGTTTGTTTTTAACTTAGGTCAGTGCTTCTTTTCATCAGTCATCCACCTCCTTGAATGATGGCATCTGTGAATGTGCTGGCAGTCTATTGTCACCTCAGACTATGCCTTAACATGCTTAGATATGAGTGTTTTTTCAACACGATTTATTGTTTAAAAGCAAGAGTGGAAATACTCAGTGATAGATCAAGGAAACATATCTTTACTTATGGTGTCTGTTTCCAAGGAATGTATTGAGATTTCCAACCAATTGCCAAGGGACTTACCCTCTTAAACAATTTGAACATATTGAGGTCTGTTATTCTGAAGTAAGATGCTGAAGTGTTTTCAATCAGATTGGCTTTTCCATTGCTACACATCCTAAGGTTTTTTATTATGGCAAATATTTAGTGTGCCTATCTTGTAACTTCACAGATAAAAATTATTTATATAAATGTAGCTATATTTACTTTAAAAATTATTTATGTACTAAATGTTTCCAAAGTTATTTTTGAGATGGCATACAGTGTGAAATGAAGATGTAATAAAACCACAAAACCAAAAAAAAGGTGGAGATTTTTTTTAAAGTGCTAAGTAATGAATCTGGTAGTAGTAATACCAGACAATATGAACTAAGGAAACCTACTCACTTGAGTGTAAAACTAAGCTTTGAACTTGCCAGTGAACAACAAAAATTGATGTGTGACGTGCTCACTTTTAAAAAATGGAAGCAAACAGTTTTCCAAGAATTCAGTTTGAAAGCATTTTTGAGCATCAATTACACAGTAGGTTGTTTTTAAGCCATGTGCAGAATTCAAGCCTGAGAATTTTGTTCCATGAAGATGGGACCTGGGTTCTACCGGTGACAATAAATGGACACCAAAAATTGAAAACCAAACTACGTTATGTGCATTATTTTATCTTACTGAAACTTACTAAATTCTCTCCAAACTCTAAGAGCAGGTATTATTAATATTCCTATTTTATAAATAGGGAAATGAAGATGCTGAGAGGGTAGGCTGCATGGGCAATGGCATGGAGCTAGTAAGGGATAGAGCTGGAAATACTCTCAGAACCTTTGTTGTCATAACTCACGCTCTTTCAATTACTATACCAGAGATTTCTAAATTAATAGTAACAGTCAAACCCTTTCCTTAAACAAGAGGCACCATCTACTCCAGAACATGAGAGAGCAGAAGGGCTCTGGCGGAAGTAGGGTGGGGCCCACACGCAGGTTCCCTGGTTTCTTTTCTGAAGGCCCCTCTGCATGAGTATCCGGTTCCCAGAGACCCCAGCCTGAAGGCCCCGAGGACGCGGGAAGCACAGTTGGCACCCATGGTGCTGAGATCCTGGGTGATACCAAGCAGATCATCACAGAAGGAAGGACTATAATGCAAAGGGTTACTCTTCAAAACCAATTTAATCAACTGTGCAGATCCCTTCCTCTAACATGGCCATTCTTTCTCTGGAAATCCAAGGGCATCATGCTAAGTTCCAGATCTCTGAAAGCATTTATTTGGAGACCTCAAGTCATAATATGATTCTCGGGCAATCTGACTCAATATGGGGTCAAGCTGAGCGTGAATCTGTGTCAGTTTTCTCTGTTGGGTAATGGATTTTTTTTAGAATACAAAGAGTAAAAAATTCGCCTTAGCCAGTTTGGCTCAGTGGATAGAGCGCTGGCCTGCAGACTGAAGTGTGCCGGGTTTGATTCCGGTCAAGGGCATGTACCTTGGTTGTAGACTTCAGGCCCTCCTCGGGGGCCTGCGGGAGGCAACCAATCAATGTGTCTCTCTCACATCAGTGTTTCTCTCTCTCTCCCTCTCCCTTCTACTCTAAAAATCAATGGGAAAAATATCCTGGGTTGAGGGTTAAAAAAAAAAAGTAAAAAATTTAAAATTAGAAAGGATCTTAGTGGAGAGGAATCAGAAAAACACACAGGATTCTTGGTAGTTACACCAAGTGAGGTAAATAAATCATAATCATTCGGCACAATGAAAGACTTTCTGGACAAATATATTTGTACTATTATCTGTAAACAGAAATGTATAAATAACCAAAATGCTCACTGATGGGGAAATGGGGAAGTTAACTATGGTGAGAATATAGAGTATTGTTTAACGATCTGACTACATACCTAGACCTAGGAAACACAAATTCCGTCGTAAAACCTGAGGCCCACTCTCCTCCTGAGTTCATGGGATTGGCTCTGCCTCTCTCTTTGTGGAAGCTAAGGGTGCTAGGCCT
Source organism: Myotis lucifugus (assembly GCF_000147115.1). Classification (NCBI taxonomy): domain Eukaryota; kingdom Metazoa; phylum Chordata; class Mammalia; order Chiroptera; family Vespertilionidae; genus Myotis; species Myotis lucifugus. Next base: position 1,285,378 of record NW_005871119.1, on the reverse strand, counting down.
GGCCGGGTTTCCAGGAATCTGGGGAGGATGTGAGAATGAGGCATGATTTGCCTATGGCTGGAGAGCTTAGGCCAAGAGTGATCTGAAAAGCTGGTCAAGGAGAGCATCCACCCTAGTGCATCACTCCAGGGCAGCTGGGCATGAGAGGGGCAGGGCCTGAGGGTGTCAGGTAACTGAGCTCAGGGGCAAGTAGGAGGTGGACCCTGAAGGGAGCCACTGAAGGGTTTCGTGGGTCAGAGGTCTTACTCAGGGGTGAGGAGGGCAAAGTTAAGAACTCAACCTAGGAAATGAGATAGGGCCTCCACTAGCGCTCACATACAGTCCATTTCCAGTGAGCACAACCACACCAGCAGAGCTGCGGGAGAGGCATTATGCTGAAGACAGCATAGCTTTATCTCAACCCTGTGCCAAGAGACTCCACATTCCATGGCACTGAAAGAAAGATATTGGCGAGGACCAGATAAACTAGAGTCCTTTATGTAACCATACTTTTTTACATTGTATTCCAGCCAATAAGCATGTACAAAGAATACATTTAGCACAAAATAAGGGCTTCCAGGATGGTGCTTTGCATGCCAAGAGAGCTGTGGTATAATCTTTGGGTGGGTATTGTACCTTCAGTCCTTAAAACTCTTAAGGGATCCGCATTTGTCTGCTACAGGAAGGAGGATGTGGTTAGTTATGCAACCGTTCACTGTAATATAAGAGGCCCCGTGGTGTGCAGGAAAGAGTTCTGGATTTGCAGACAGACCAGTGCAGCTTTCCTGGCTGTTTGACCTCAGGGAAGTCATTTAATCTGAGTCTCAGTTTCCTCTTCTGTAAAATAAGACTAATGGTGCCTTTCTCATCTTTCAGAATTGTTGGGGTGAGTGTGAGATATTAAAAATAAAAATCTTTAATTGTCTATTAAAAGAAATATAACTATTTATAATGTACTACATAAGATAATATTTACATAACGTACTGAAAACTATTCCTGCCTATCACAGAGAATCTTAAACACCACAGATAGGCCCTAGGGTCAATATAACGTGTAAATGCTAATGCTTTTCAAACCTTGCTTTATGTTCAAGGCCTTACTTCTGTGGATATCACACAAGCCTCAAATCCAGAATAGCAAAAACCTAACTCCTTCTGTTTTCTCTTTCTTAATGAATATCACTGTCCATCCAATGCCAAAAACCAATGGTTTGCTCACCCCACCGTCCCACTCCATAGTTCACTACTAAATTGTGTCCACAGAAGCATTGTTAGCCATCCCTATCATTAGGTATAGTCTTATTTCACTTCTCGCCCCCTGTAACTGACCATCATGCCTCTGTTTATGACTCCTTCAGTGACCTACTCATGCTATTGCAAACGATATCTTTCTAAGGGTTAAGTCCAGTCATAACACTCTCCTCCAGTTCTTCCATGTCTTGCCATGGTTGTCAGCATAAACCTAAGCCCTTCATGATTGGCCCCGTCTCCTTCCAGAACCCTGTTCATGTACCTCTCCTTCTGCTCCAGAATCCAAACATGCTGACCTGCAGTCCCCTGAGTGTGTGGCTGTCTCCCCATCTCTATGGATTGTCAGTGCTGTTCCTGGCACGGTTTTCCTCTTTAGTTCACTCTTGCTGGTCTTCAAGGCTCAATAAATACCACCTCTTCCAGCAAATCTTGAATGATCTCTGCCTCGCACCACTCCTAACATACACCCTCTAATCCCATGGCCATAGTCTCCCATAATATTTCTCATACTGTAATCTTTTCTTCTCTCTTTTCACTACCAGATGAGCTTTGTGAAAGCAAGTTCTGAGACTTGCATTGTTTTCTTTCCAACAACTTGTTCTGTGTCTGGCACACTCCTGATCCTGGCCAGATGTGAAGAGTTGAAGAGATCCACCCAAAAGGAATCTTCTTTTGAATTCCTGCCCAGAGAGGAGAAAGGTCTCTTTAATCAGACATGACCTTGAGGTTGTCCAGCAGATGGAAAAAAATAGTTCAGTCATTTAATTATAGGCCCTCTCTTATATCAATGGCATTGTAAAGGAAGGTTCACAACTATCTGGTCATTCTTTACTATGAGCCTGAAGATCAGCCACAGCAAGGTGGGGAAGGTTCCTTTTATTAGGCTCAAGGCCAGAAGAGAAGTCCATTGGAGAGCTTTTTCCAAGGCCCAGAGCAGAGCTAGCACCTCAAATAGGAGTGGCAAGTCCAAGGGAGTCAGAAGGCCAAAGAGAGATCACTCCCTGGTGGGTTTAGACCGTTAACCCCTCTACTTATCACAGGGAAAGAACTTCCTACTACTAGCATTGTGAGCTAATACAATATCCTTGCCCTTGACCTGTCCCTAAGGGAGACTTGGAAAAAGAGAATAGAAGCTTTGAACACTTTCCTAGAAATATACTCCTTGCCTTAAATTATAGAAGCCAACTTGACTGCAATTTCTTCCTCAAAACAATTCCTTGCCATGTGTAGGCGCTATATAGGAATGCCAGGAGATGTGCTCTCTCTATATTCACTGTTGCTGGAGCCATGGTTACCCTAGAAGAGCAGTTCTCTACTCACCCCTTCACACACACACACACACACACACACACGTGCACACACTTTCTTGGTATCAGAAACCACATAAAAATCACTTGGAAAGTCAATGCCCATTCTCCCATTTTACCCTAGCAGAGTGGATAGGTAATCTGCTTAGATCAACCAAAAAAAAAAAAACAGTAAGGGAGACAATTTCTTGGACTGCAGTATGTTTTACTTTTTCTTCTCTGCCAATCATATTTCAGACAGATAGAAGAATGGGGATGCACACCAACACACACACACACACACACACACACACACACACTTCAGTGAGCAAGGGTTTTCTAAGCACCAAAGCATACAATTTAGAAAAAGTATGAGTTAATATTTCCTAATATATGATCCAATCTCTTGTGTTTGAATTTGCATGTATCCCATGTATTAAAAGTTAGTCACTGTCCTGCTATGTAAGTGACCCGTATGAGGGAAAAACAACAACAAAATTCACTCCCACAGGCAATGTTCTTCTATCTTCAGTATCACACACCATAGATCTATTGAGGCTTTGCGAGCCTTTCAGAATTATGAAAATTTGAGTAAAATTGCTTAATTGTTAGTAATAAAAACACAAAGTTATTTTTTCTGTGACTTAACAAATAGCATCTAAGAACTTGCATTAGCATGCCATTTATTTCACAATCAGACACCAAATTTGTTTTGATTTATATTCATTTTTAAATTATCTTCACTTCAAGGAATGATATGTTGAAATTTGATAGTCTCTGTGGTTTTATAAATCACCCTAGGAAATGGTTCATCACGACTTTGCTGGGCTTCTTAATAAGTTTTCATGATTAATGACCATTAAGGGTTATTAGGACCTTAACATGATAAATATTAAATGGTCATTGTGGTAATTACTGACTCTTATTCAGAGTCATTTTCACAGTGAAAGATTCTGTGAAAGGTCTCTGGAGGAAAACAAAAATATCAAAGACAGGCCTGCATCTTAATAGAAGGCTTGAGCTTCAACTTCTGATTTTCATTGAACTGTTTTCCAACCCGGTCCACCCCAGTAAGAGGGTACGTGGGGAGCAGAGCTTAGTGGAGAGCCAACAGGCCGCCTCTAGGGCTGTTTTTTGGCTTTTTTGTTTGGGTTTGCTTTTTATTTCTTCTGTGTCCTAGGTTTCCTATTCCAAATAGTCACCCTGAGGTGAAAATGAGAGGGAAGGCAATTCTCTGCCTCTGAAATTTCTTAGATGATGGAAAGCTCACCTTCCATGGCAAGGATACCAAAGAAGCAACGCTGCCTCATTAATAAGGTGACAATACAGTACTCTCCTGCTCCTGTCCTTCTAAAGTTCAGAGTATGAACACGCAGCCAGTTTGCCTCAGGATGCTGCAAACCCACAGCGGAATTGCCCAGGCCCCTTCCAATGTCAGCAAGCTGCGGGGAACCAGAGCTGAAAAGGAAAGGCAGGCATTGTTTTTGATGCCCAGTAAATAACATTTCAAGGGGGTGATGTGGGCAAGGGTAGGGAACAAATCGTAAGAAAATGTGAACCGAGTTTCATCGTTCCTCAGAACTTACCCAACATCTTAAACCAAGTTTGCCAAGAGTTGAGTCAGTTTAAGGAAACAGATGATCACATCTCTTTGACTCACAAAAGAGCATATAGCTTAGATCCAACCAGGAAGAGTGAAGGACGGAAGTTTCAACAGAGATGTTTTCAGAGTCTTTGATCCTAAGATCACATTAGACATGTGTTCTAATCATAATATCTGGGGGGGGGGGCGGGCAGATGACAGAGGAGGAAGTAAGTTCACTGGCACCTGGGATGCGGGTGCACAGCCACTGCAGAGGGGCTGCCCCTCGACTCCCTGTCTCACTTCCCTCCTCCACCTGCACATTCAAAACAGGAATCAAAGCCAAGGTCAGAATGTTCAGAGTGAGCAGTCAAGCTTCTGCGTTGCTTCCTGGGGAGGTGTTTCAGGAAGACTTGTTGTCTTCTCAGCATTGCTCACTTCTAAGAGCCTGAGATTTGACTCTGATTTTTACTGATCCGGAAACCGGAACTAGCTCAATGCCATGACCCACAACTCACCTGGGCTCCAGGCACCACCTCAGCAACTGCTCTGTAAACCGTGTTCTTTACCTTCTGCCCCTTGACTAGGACGTCCTAGCTCAGCAAGGAGAGTGCTTATCCTTTGGGTCCAGCACCAGAGAGGCAGGTCACGGATGTTTCTGCTTCCAGTGCGACTGGACCCTGGCCAATTTGTCAGAACATATTCTGGAACCAAACCCTTAGGTTTTGGTGGCCAGGACCATGCAAAGATTTCTCTGTTTGTCCTCTCAAACACTAAAAACCCACTATATCCTGGACTTACTAGGGTCTTGGAGAAACAAGAATAAATACTAATGGTGGCAGGTGGACTTCTTGGTGACAACACACTTCACAGTGTGGTAATTGTTACAGGAGCAGTTGGAATAAATGCTATTGGACCAAGAGGAGGGAGTAACTCTCCCCATTCCTGTGCTAGGGACCTGAAACAGAGCTGAGCTCAGTTTGAAGCCAAACTGAGTGCAAACAAATAGAACCACATTTTGGAGGTACCACAACAGTGCATCTAGGTTACCCTGCAGCCACCAAGATCAAAGTCATCCCAGTTCCCCATCCAATGTGGGCTAATTGACAGTTAATTTAAACAGATCCCCGAGTCAGTGGTCCGCAAACTGCGGCTCGCGAGCCACATGCGGCTCTTTGGCCCCATGAGTGTGGCTCTTCCACAAAATACCGACTTCTGCGCATGGGCCACGAAGTTTCAATCGCACTGTACGTGCGTGCCCGCACGTGGTATTTTGTGGAAGAGCCACACTCAAGGGGCCAAAGAGCCGCATGTGGCTCTCGAGCCGCAGTTTGCCGATCGCGGCCCTAGGTGCCCATTTACACCACCTCCGAGCCACGTGGTTGTCCTTCCCCCCTCCAACCTGCAGGTGGTCTCCTGTGGGGGATGCCATGTGACAGGAAGCCTGCTTCAGAGAGTGGAGGACAACAGCAGTGACAGTGGGATCCCCTGGGCTACACCCTGATGACACCGCCCCTGTCTTTCTCCACTGGTTGACTCTGAGGTGTGTTGACTGAGCCCTTAGGATGGCAGCTCTTTGGGGCTCAACTGCCTCCTTGAAATGGGAATTTGCCGGCCTTGCAGATGTGTTATGAGGCTGAGCTAGTAGTACTTGGAAACACATGGCACCTGCCGGGCACGAACAGGCGCTGAACAACTGGAAACTGCTCGTTCTATTTGCCCCCTTTCCCTCAAGGCTGCCCTGATGGAAGGCATTCCAAAGTGGCTTCCTCTGAGGTTCTCAGAAGCTCCATCCCTCACAATCCATGCTCCAGGGTTGAGGTTGCCCCCTACTTGGGCCCCAGTGAGCCACCTGCGCTTATGGGATTGTTCAGCAGGGCTTGGTCCACACTCTCCAGAGCCTGAGGCCAGGAGATGTCACCCGACGGTTTCTCCCTTTGCCTAGGAGTCTGTAGGATTCCCACCATCCAAACCTCCTTCATGGCTACTTGCTTTGCAGTTAACTTAGGCAGTGGTTCTCAACCTTCCTAATGCCGCGGCCCTTTAATACAGTTCCTCATGTTGTGGTGACCCCCAAACATAAAATTATTTTCGTTGCTACTTCATAACTGTAATTTTGCTACTGTTATGAATCGTAATGTAAATATCTAATATGCAGGATATATTTTCATTGTTACAAATTGAACATAATTAAAGCATAGTGATTAATCACAAAAACAATATGTAATTATATATGTGTTTTCCGATGGTCTTAGGCGACCCCTGTGAAAGGGTCGTTCGACCCCCAAAGGGGTCGCAATCCACAGGTTGGCGACCCACAGGTTGAGAACCACTACCTTAGGGTAATGCTCCCAGCAGATGCCACACCCACTGGCCAGAGCCTGGGGCCCGGCTTTCCTCTGCTTCTCAATGGCTGAGCTGGTGTTTCATGCTGCACCACTAAGGGCCAAACCAAGGGAAGGGCCAGGCAGGGTGCACTAGGCCCGGCTGCTCTTGATCAAACGCTGCCTCTGAGGTCCCTGCTGGGAAGCTCCTGGGCCACGACCAAATCCACGCGGTGTGGGACGTAGTCATGGGATGGGCACTGTGTGAAGAGACTAGTCTGTGGAGTGTTTCCCCTCCCTGTGAGTTCTCCCCTTTCCCCACATTTGACCAGGAAGTAGCCTCTGATCCCCTCGGGGAAGTGGATGGTGCTGTGAGTGTGTTTCAGGGCAGAGGAGGGAGAGCAGCCTGCAGTCTCTGGATTTTGCTTTCTAAGGCTAAACCTTTAAAGAAAACATATCCGAGGTTTGAAAGAGTGAGAGGGAGACGTTACAAAGAGAATGCCTTTAAAAAATAAGGGCTACACGGGCTTTCCTCTCGCTTCCTCCAAACTGGAAATGGAGGCCAGGGCAGGAGGAGGAGAGAAGAGAGACCCAAGGCCTTTGGTGCCCGTCTTAGTTCCCATTGCTGACAACCAATGAGCACACGCCCAGCAGTTGAAACACTCATCAGCCCCCAGTTCTCGGGTCCAGCTTGCTCTGAAGTTCTGTAATCCACCATCCCATGGGCTCGGTCTGGTGTGGGTCTCTGCTCAGAGCGTCACTAGGCTGAAACCCCGGTGTCGGCCAGGCTGGGTGCCTGTCTGGAGAGACGGAGAGAGCACTTCCAAGCTCGTTCAGGTCGCCAGGGCTCAGTTTCCTGCGTGTGTAGGGCTGAGGCCCATGTTGCCTTGCTAGCTGTCAGTCAGTCAGGGCTGCTCTCCGTCTGTCTTCAGGCCAGCAATGGCGTGTTGAATCCCTCTTCTGCTTCAAATCTTTGACTTCCTCTTCTGCAAGCAGCAGGGGGAAAAGTGCTGCTCTTAAAGGACTTATGTCATTAGGTCAGGCCCACCTGAGTATTCTCCCTAATTTAAGTTCAACTGCTTTGGGACTTCACTTACACCTGCAAAATCCCTTCATGGCAGCACCTAGATTATTGTCTGTTGAATAACTAAGAAAAGCTATGTGAACCCCTAGGACAAGGAGCTTGGAGGCCATCACAGAATGCTGCCTACTGTGCTCTTAATTGGGCCCAGAGCACCATTAAGGCCATGGGAGGAGTGGCTGGATGATGTGCCGACAAACGCAGGCCTGTAGGGAGCCCTGCAAAGATTTCCACATGCCCTAGGCTTGGCATGAAATTAGTAGGACAACATCAAATTCCCAGTCCTGAAGCCACCATGTGGAACTAGTCAATGGCATCTGAGAAGTGACCAGCAGTAATCATACTCTCAAAACCTGGTACCGTCACAGCGTAGGCATGCAGTAGGAAGTTAAACTGAGTTCTAGACATTCACAACACTGATATATCTTACACATCCACAAGATAGCATGGGGAGACCCTAGTTTCTCCAACACCAGCTATAGTACCTGCTATAGTTTTTCATTATGGAATGAATGAATGAACAAATAAATGAAGCTAGTAATTCTAAGTATTTGCAAGACCTACCAGCTACTCGAATCAATCTATCTTTCAGGTAACAGGAAAACAAAACAAAAGCGCATTAGGGCACCTCATTAAATGTGTGCTTGATGAAAAGCTATTACACATTATTTTTTAAATAATTCTTTAATCAAGGTAATTGCAAAAATGCTAGATCTCAGTGGTAATAGTTTTTTTCTGCAGGATATTTTTTTTACATTCTTTAAAATGCCAATGTACATTATTATTAGTTGGAATAGCATATGCACTATTTCCAAAATTTATTTGACACAACCCTTTTTCTGGGAATATATCAGTGAGGATGAGCTAAGTAATGCTGCAGTAACAAAATCTCAGTGGTTTATAACAACAATGCTTTATTTTTTATTCACTTTACATAACAGCTGCTACATGACTGTAGTTCTTATCAACATCTTCTTCACTCTTAGATCCAGGCTAAAAGGGCAGCTCCCATTGGGCCATTGCTGGGCTCATGGAGGAGATAAAAGGAAAATGGTGGAATCTTGTGAAGGTCTTACAGCTTTTGCTGGAAGTGGCATACAGCATTGTATCTGCCATTTCATTGGCTGAAGTAAGTCACTAGGCCAAGCCTGATGTAAATACAGAGTAGATGTGTCATCCTTCCACAGGGAGCACTTAGCAATCCTGGTTCTGTGTGAAACACACTTTGAAAAAACCGCATTAGGAACACACAACTGGGAAATCACTCTGGCATTGGGTGACAGAGAAAGGAATGGGGACCACAGGGCAGTGCAAAATTAGACCACATTCAAATCTTGGATTTCATCTCAAATCTGTTATACTTGTAGTTTACACTTCCCTTTCAATTTGACAGAAACAGTAGACAAAAGAAAATGGTATAATTATCCAAAATTTTACTCCTTTAGATTAATATGCCTAAATATTTTTATAAAAGGAGAAAAAACATTAAATCTTCCATTATCTTCTGCCTAAAAATTCTGGCTATGGACATATCCAAGGGCAAATTGAAACCTGCCTGCTTTTCTTGGAAGGGAACAGGGTGGTTTGGTTTTCTTTCAGCTATGAACGGGATGGGGCTCCGTGAGTCGTAAAGTGATGTCGGTCACCGGATGCCCTATCTCTTCCCAGCTCTAGCTCATCGTCTCTGACAGGGCTGTGCTCGCTTCCCCACTTGGCCCTGCAATGTGTCACTGCACACAGGGCTGGATGACTTGACAAAAAGCAAACAGTTTTGCTAAATGGCTCCTGACTCGGAATTACCGCTGAACCAGTAGCAAAGCTGGTAACAGGCTTCACAATCCCAGTGATAGAGCATGGCATTCTCTTACTAAGAACAAGAAGATTCAAGAGAAAAGGCACAAATCTAAGTTAATGATTGAGACATTATTTTCCTTTTCTACATCTTGCCCTCACCTCCTTTACTTCTGAGCTAGGCAGGGGACAAAGATAACTTGCCCCAATTAAGAAAAAATAAAAACTAAGGTTATGCTAATTATGGATGCTAAATTGACAGGCTAATAGCTGATCCCAAACTTCACTCCCTGACTGCAACCTGAATGCACATCAGATTTTTTACTGATAATCCCAATAACATGTCCATCCCAACGAATCCTTATCTGGCATTTCCAGAGTAAGGGTCATTCAGGAGCTCCACTCTCTTAATACTTTCTACTCATGACCTGCGGCTCTGGCCCAGTCATTGCAAAAAGAGAACCACTTTTCAAAGCAGCTTTAAAAATGTGATCATAGCTATTGGACTCTCACCCGTCACTGCCCCTACCATTCACTCAAGTAGAGGGATTTTTAATACACACACACAACACATGCACTCATATTAAAGTTCAAGCATAAAAGTATATATATCAATAGTATTAAATTCAAATAGTTGTATATTGATGTCCAGAGAAACCATGTTTGAAATCCTCTATTGTAACAAAACATTTTAAAGGTGGTTTTAACTAATGGCCTTTCAAAAGGCCTGGAACTGGCCCAGTGACTGTGTTTTTGGAGCATGTGGGTTGATTCTCTTCTGAGCCACATGTTTCGAACAACATAACTAACAAGGCTTGTATTTTCATCTCCACTCCGTGTTCTTTGCTTCATAGACAATAGGACTGACCTGGATTTTACTTTGCCTGAATGGAACTGTCCTTGTTCTCAGACATGTCTCATCGAGGTTGTAGCCAACACTGCAGGTGGCTATGATGGAGGTGCTAGGTCTTCAGAAATGCACAGCTAGGGAGGTTACATACAAAAGAAGTCGGACTTTAGGGCCCTTACGTGGATTTATGCAAAATAAGTTATTTTGCACTATTTAAAATTAAGACAAATCCAGCAGTGTTCACAAAACAGTTATCCAACCTCCTTCCTCCTCCACATGGTCTTTATTGTGGTCTAATTAACTTAAATTATTTTGTTAGCTAAAATCTATAATTAAATACAGTAAGAACCTCCCACAACTTATAACTTAAAGTCAGAGCTAATCATCTTGAAACATCAAGCAGTTTCTCAACTTGACGCTTATTATAAAACTGTCCAGAGAAATGGAATATGATATTTTATTCTTCATCTAGGCCATTAAGAATATATACGTTAGTTATCGCTTTGGCTCGGTGTTATAAATTACTTCTCCAACCTTTCACAATACAAAAGAACTAGCGGAAATTTAAAGACAGAAGGAAAGCTAGGGCTGTGTCAATAGAGACCACAGCTGGTGAACAAACTCGACTGGCAAACAGGTGCTCCGGGCCCCAAAGAAAATGATGTAAATGTCACTGGCTTATAAATATTTTAGATCAAAGTTTTAAATTTCCCTTTTACAAAACTGGTCTTCAAGAGAATCTGAATCCAGTTGCCTAATGGCATAGAATCTTAAACTGATTGCAAAAGGAATGCCACTCCCCAGCGCCCCCCTCCACCCGTTTATGCACAGTAAAACTTGCAAAAATGCATAAAGCACCCCTTTTAGAATTTGTAGACAAATTTCCCGTAAAGAGTGCTGCAGCTTCGGGAATGTGAAGGTCATTTTCTAAGAGCCTAAGGAAGAAAGTGTCCGCCCTGCTGAGAAATGACGACACGCACTCTATCTCGCGCTTTCCCCGCTCCTGGCAGATGAGGCTCCTGCTACTCAACCGAGAAAACAGAACAGAGGCTTCTTCTCCGACTTCTGATCACAAAGCCACAAGTCTGCTTTTGTGTGCACTCCTGCTGTCTGTGCTCTCCTGTGAGAAGGCAGAAGAGGTCCTGCCCCTGTGAGGCTCTCCTCTTGTTCTCCGGAACCTTCACAGGGACATCACTTCTGCCCTTGTGTCTTCTCCCCTGCATCCTCTATTTGTTCTTTTTCTCTGGAGGGTCCCATCATCATACAGACATGCTCAGGTTTCCATTCTCAAGAAACACGTGACAAGAGCAATTAAGCTCTTCTAAGCCCACAGAACCCTCTATTCCGGACTCACTGCTCCCTGCTTCACAGCAAAACTTCTTAAAATGGGTATCTATTCCCTGTCTCTACTCCCTAGCCCAGTGATGATGAACCTTTCGAGCTCGGCGTGTCAGCATTTTGAAAAACCCTAACTTAACTCTGGTGCCGTGTCATATAGAAATTTTTTTATATTTGCAACCATAGTAAAACAAAGACTTATATTTTTGATATTTATTTTATAGATTTAAATGCCATTTAACAAAGAAAAATCAACCAAAAAAATGAGTTCGCGTGTCACCTCTGACACGCGTGTCATAGGTTCGCCATCACTGCCCTAGCCCCTCTCCCCTTCAGTCTACTCTATTAATCTCCCACCCTACCCTCCACTGACTGCTCTTGCTGGGGTCACTGACAAGCTGTGTGCTGCCATTTCCAAGGGTCCTGTCTCTGCCCTCCTGTGACCCAAACTCCCAGGAACTCTCCAAGAGGTGACCACGCCCTCATTCTTCAAGCATTTCCTCTTTGGGATCAGCAGCTCCACACTTTCCTCCTTCTCTGTCTGTGTCTGTCAGTTTCTTCTTTCTCTCTTATGCTCCTCTTCCTTGATCCAGTGGCTAATGTTAGATGCCTCAGAATTCAATGTTCCTTCTCTACATTTTCTCCTGGGATTAAATATTATTTATGTGCTAATGACTCAGGAGTCACCAGTGAGGATTCGTACTGCAAATAACCAAAAATCAAACTCAGTCTTAACACATTTCGTACCGCTCAGGAGTTTTCTCGTGTTTCGCGCGCCATCTGTTAAGGACCGTCACGAGTGTTCTCATTTTTCACGCCCATGGAAAAAGGAGCGAATCTAGATACTTATGTAAATTTTGTTTGGTCCCTCTTCATAGAGGAAAGTGTTTTACGCAGTACCATACGTTAAAAAAGTACTAGGAACTTTTATTGTTTAATGTTTTGTAATAAAATGTATATTATTGAAAACACACCTAAAGTGCATTATGATGATTTAAATAAC